>NC_134362.1:146440509-146765509 GCF_048569485.1 Anomaloglossus baeobatrachus | reverse complement strand
CCATTGTAGATTTTGTTTTATGTTTGGGATCATTGTCTTGTTGGAAGGCAAATCTCCATCCCAGACTCAAGTCTTTTGCAGACTCCAACAGGGTTTCTTCAAGAATGGTCCTGTATTTGGCTCCATCCATCTTCCCATTAATTTAACCATCTTCCCTGTCCCTGCTGAAGCAAAGCAGGCCCAAAACATGATGCTGCCACCATGTTTGACAGTGGGGATGGTGTGTTCAGGGTGATGAGCTTTGTTGCTTTTACGCCAAACATATCGTTTGGCATTGTGGCCAAAAAAATTGATTTTGGTTTCATCTGACCAGAGCACATTCTTCCACATGTTTGGTGTGTCTCCAAGGTGGCTTGTGGCAAACTTTAAACAACACTTTTTATGGATATCTTTGAGAAATGGCTTTCTTCCATAAAGGCCAGATTTGTGCAGTGTACGACTGATTGTTGTCCTATGGACAGACTGTCCCACCTCAGCTGTAGATCTCTGCAGTTCATCCAGAGTGATCATGGGCCTCTTGGCTGCATCTCTGATCAGTCTTCTCCTTGTTTGAGATGAAAGTTTGGATGGACGGCCGGGTCTTGGTAGATTTGCAGTGGTATGATACTCCTTCCATTTCAATATGATGGCTTGCACAGTGCTTCTTGGGATGTTTAAAGTTGTGTAAATCTTTTTGCAACCAAATACGGCTTTAAACTTCTCCACAACAGTATCACGGACCTGCCTGTTGTGTTCCTTGGTCTTCATGATGCTCTCTGTGCTTTAAACAGAACACTGAGACTATCACAGAGCAGGTGCATTTATACGGAGACTTCATTACACACAGGGGCTTATATTTATCATCATCAGTCATTTAGGACAACATTGGATCATTCAGAGATCCTCAATGAACTTCTGGAGTGAAGTTGCTGCACTGAAAGTAAAGGGGACGAATATTATTGCATGCCCCACTTTTCAGTTTATATTTTTTTACAAAAATTTAAAATAACAACGAACATTTCGTTCCACTTCACAATTGTGTCCCACTTGTTGTTGATTCTTCACCATAACATTACATTTTTTATCTTTATGTTTGAAGCCTGAAATGTGGGATAAGGTTGAAAAATTCAAGGGGGGCGAATACTTTCGCAAGGCACTGTAGGTTATTTCAAGAAATTATCAGCCAGTGCAAAATAACAGAACTATAGAATGTAAGCCCGCAAGGGCAGGGTCCTCTTCCCTCTGTTCCAGTCTGTCTATTGTAACTTATATGTGTGTGTGTATATATGTATATGTCTTCTCTATGTAACCCCGTCTCATGTACAGCACCATGGAATCAATGGTACTCTATAAATAAATGTTAATAATCTGTATAGACCAGGTCACATTTGTTCTTGCACTCCACTTACAAGATGTAAGAAGCTTCTGCACAGTAGTGTTTGCTCATTTTGATTTTTCTCCTCTGATTTCAGACGTCAGCCATGCACGGTGTCCGAGGTGTATCACTTCTGCTGGGTGTTGTTCATCAACGCTAAAGGTAATGTAGGTGAAACAGATGCGTCTTCTCTGAGCAACAAAAGTGTCCTCTGTAGAAGGCTTAGAAATGCTTTTGTCAGAATTGTGCCTTGTTTAAGCAGAGGCTATTTCAATCTTATGGACCCCCTATAAACAAGAGTATGTACTGTAGAAAACCTTCCTATTAGTCAGTCTGTCAGCACTAATTGACCAAACCAGGCACAGGAGCTCTGTGCACCATTGACATTGCCAAGCGAACGTTCCCATCTTTGTTTTCCTCCTAATTGTAGCGTCGGCGTCTCTACGGAGAAGCCTGTACAGAGACGCCGACTGAGGCTAAGTTCACACTTCCGTTGCTTTGCATCAGTCACAATCCGTAGCCTTGAGGAATTACGGTATCCTGCAAAATATTTTGCAGGAATCCTGTTTTTTTTTCCCCATAGGCTTCTATTAGTGACGGATTGTGACTGATGATGCTGCGTTGCATCCGCTGCGTCGCGTTCAGTCGTTTTTTAACTGACCGCCAGGCGGGAGCAATGCAGCCTGTAACGTTTTTTGAGCAACGTGATCCATAGGATTTTGCTGCGCATGCGCTCTCTGGCTCCCCGCCCCCGTAACCAGGATAAACATCGGGTAACCAAGCAATGTGCTTTGGTTAGTTACCCGATATTTACAGTGGTTACGGGTGCAGGGAGCCCGCGCTAAGCTGGTATCCAAGATAAATATCGGGTAACCAAGCAAAAAGTGCTTTGCTTTTAGTTACCCGATATTTACCCTGGATACAGTGTGCAAGGAGGCCGACACTTCCCCACTTGGCTCCGCCCCCTCCCGCACTCCGCATGTGTACACACTCACTCTCTCTCACACACACACACACTCACACACTTGTCCCCGCGGCACTGAGGTCCTCAGCTCCACGGCCCCACTCGGCTCCGCCCCCTCCCGCACTCCGCATGTACACACGCATGTAGACACACACATACACACACTCACTCACCTGTCCCCAGCCATGCAGACCGCGGCACTGACGTCCTCAGCTCCGCCCCCCCGAACTCCGCCCCCGCACACAACGGAGTCCGACAAAGAAATTATTTTCTTTGTCACCGTTGTCTTCCGTTGTACAACGCATCAGTCACATGCGTCAAGCAACGCATGTGACTGATGCAAAACAACGGAAGTGTGAACTTAGCCTAAGGCTGGGGCCACACAGGGATTACTACGATCCCCTTGCATGACACTCTGCTCACGCTGGCAGTACAGCAGAGCCGAGCCAAGTGTCATGCGAGTGTCCATGCAACTGAGGTCCGATCGTGCGAGCGGGCCGGCGCTGCGGAGGGGAGGGATTTATCTCCCTCTCTCCTCCATAGTCGGCTATTGCTATGCTATACACCGGTATACCATGAGTGCAGTGCGATATTTTTTTTTTTTTTTTTTTTTTTTTATTTTCCTCTCGCCCCATACACTTGAATGCGTGCGAGATAAACAATGATCGCATTACAGTTGCAGCATGCTGCGATTGTTTTCTCAGTCCGATTTAGGGCTGAAAAAATAATCGCTCATGTGTGCTGACATACAGGCTAGTATTGGTTCGAGTGGAATGCGATTTATTTTTTTATAATGCACTCCACTCGCACTGATTTTCATGCCGTGTGTCTTAGCCCTTACTCGCTTCCCCAGCCGGGTTGCGTCCTACCTGGCTGCCGCACGCTACCCACATGCTCTCCTGCCTGCCTCCCCTCCCAGGCCCTGTACATGCCTCACAGGATTCCCAGGAGTGTACCTAAGGTGCACGCACACCGGCCCTCCTTTTAAAGGGCTGGCATGCTATTTCTAGCAAATGCCTCTCTGCCTAGGGGGCACTGTGTATATAAGCCACTAACCCATTAGGGGAGGTGCCTGCGCAATGAATCCAGTTATTTAGTCAGCCTGCTACTTAGATGGTTGTCAAGTCCTGAGTTCCTTTCCTGTTATACCTATCAGTCTCCGTTACCTGCCTTCCCATACCTGCTTGTCCAGCCTACCTGTCACCCCGCTATACCCAAGTCCGTCACTTGTCCTGGTGCTCAGTTACCACAGTCCTGGTCGTTACTCTAGGTGTGGTACCTGGCGTCCGCCTCAAGGTGCGCTTTTAATTAAGCCCCTCTCGCTAAGGGTTAAACCCGGGTCCTGCCCTGTGGTCCAGTGGAGCCACTAACCATGCTGGCGGCCAGTGTAGGGGCAGAGAGTGTGGTAAGTATACTCTCTTTATCCTCCTTTTGTTTTACAACTCTAGCTTTCTAAGAGCCATAGGCGGGCAGAAATAGATGGAAAATAAGAAGTTGAAAAGATGCACTGAACAGTTTGGCCACTCCAAGGGTGCACTGAGAGCCTGTGCTTGGTTTGAACAGTCATTTTGTGCTGACTGAGTCACCTAAAAGAGAAGCGTTCATCAGAACAAGGCTTATGGCTTTAATTATGTTTTATATTACATGTATGTTTGTTTTTAATGTTTTTTTTACTTTTTTTTTGTATCAAAATTTTTATTAAAGTGTGTGCATATGTACAGTATATCATAAGTGAGTACACTCCTAAGTGAAAATGGACAAATTGTGCCCAATTGGCCATTTCCCTACCTGGTGTCAGGTGACTCATTAGTGTTAGGCTATGTGCCCACAGTGCTTTTTTTTTTTTTTTTTTTTTCCATGCCTCTTTTTCATGCTTGTTCTTATCTATTGAGATGGAGGGGGAAATGCATGAAAAAAAAGCCCTGTTTGCACAAGGCCTTACAAGATCTCTAGTGTGAATGGGGAGCAGGTGTGTTACATTTTAATGTTATCGTTCACACTCTCTCATATTGGTAGATTGACATTGCGCCTCATAGCAAAGAATTCTCTGAGGATCTGAAAAAGAAAAATTGTTGCTCCACATAAAGATGGCCTAGGCTATAAGAAGTCTGCAAACACCTTTACACTGAGCTGCAGCATGGTGGCCAAGACCATACAGCGATTTAACAAAACAGGTTCCTTTAAAACAGGCCTCGCCATGGTCAACCAAAGAAGTTGAGTGCACGTGCTCAGCGTTGTATCTAGAGGTTGTCTTTCCAAAATAGATGATTGACTGCCGCCAACATTGCTGGAAAGGTTACAGGGGTGGGGGGGTCCGCCTGTCAGTGTTCAAACCATACGCCGCACACGGCATCACATTGATCTGCATGGCTGTTGTCCCTTGAGGAAGCCTCTTCTAAAGATGATGCACAGGAAAACCCACAAACAGTTTCCTGGAGACAAACAGACTAAGGACATGGATCACTGGAACCATGTCCTGTAGTTTGATGAGACCAAAATAAACTTATTTGGTTCAGATGGTGTCACACGTGTGTGGCGACAACCAGGTGAGGAGGACAAAGGCAAATATGTTTTGCCTACAGTCAGGCATGGTGGTGGGAGTGTCATGGTTTGCGCCTGCATGAGTGCTGCCAGCTGTGGGGCACTACAGTTTGCGGGAACCATGAATGCCAACATGTACTGTGACATACTGAAGTAGAGTATCATTCCTCTCACTTCAGAAACCAGGACTCAGGGCAGTATTCCAACATAACGACTCCAAACACACTTCCAAAACGACCACTGCCTTGCTAAAGAAAGTGAGGGTAAAAAGGCTGGACTGGCCAAGTGTCTCCAGGTCTAAGCCCCATAGAGCATCTGAGGGGCCTCCTCAAATGGAAAGTGGAGGTCTCTAACATCCACCAGCTCCGTGATGTCGTTATGGAGGAGGGAAGAGGATCCAATGGTTCCTGTAAATCCTAGTGACCGCCATGTGATTTAGGGGTGCATATTACTCATGCACAAACCATTTGTAATTGTAGGTATTCCAAATTATGAGTCTGATATTTGTATGCATACAACACTTCCACGCACCAATCAGATCAATAGCTAGAGTCTGCTCCCATCTGTGCATGAAAAAAGACTATTTACTTAGGTATAAATGCCTTTAATTTCTACAAACACTTGAGAAAGTCTTGGAATCCTTCCAAGGGCACATTAATTATATTATTAATGTTTCCAAGCAATTATTGCGTAGCAGATTATTGCAATATTAAGTCACCGAAAAGGAGACAGACAAATATGGGCCAACATTTTCTGATAATGTTGGTAATGTGTTCCTCCAAGATGCGAGAGGAAGCATGAAGTGAGAAGTTAGATTCATATTACTCCACTCGGTACATTCCAAATCTTACCCTGAGGCTGTTGATTTGTCCTAATGCCTTCTTGACCACCCACGAGACAACTCATTCCTTGTGAATGGCCTTCATCGCTCAATGGATTAGGCAGAAGGACGTCAGATCCTATCACTACCCTATAGTAATGCCCTATGGGGGGGGGAGGAGGTGGTGGTAGTTCTCTCAACAGTTCATAATCATCTGGATCCGTCGCACTCAGGACCTCATATTGCTCAGGTGGTGGAGATGGTGGTGGGACTTCCTCGAAGGATGCACGCATGATCATCGTCTTGTCTACGAACATGGATACGATCATCTTAACACATGACACCCCCCGCCCTTTTTCAGTTAGGATCATGTCAAGGGCCAATCTACCGTGTTTTTCCAAAAATAAGACCTCCCCCACAAATAAGCCCTAGCAGGGATTTTCAGCATTTTCGGAGAAAGGCTTAAATATAAGCCCTCCCCCGAAAATAAGTCCTAGTCGCGGATCAATAATTAAGTGTCCTGCAGTAAAAAAGTTAGATACTGCAGGACACTTCTTATACACAGCGGCACCCGGCAATTACACTCACCAGACACTGAGCGGCAGGACCTGCAGTGATCTCACACACACACACACACACACACACACACACACACACACACACACACACACACCCTAGATCTCTCACACACAGTCAGATCGCACACACAAACATCGGATTCACACGCAAACATCAAATCACACACACAAACATCAAATCACACACACAAACATCGGATCGCACACACATCGGATCGCATACACACTCTCCTCATCCAGCGACACCGATCTCTTCTCACCGGGAGAATCCTGAGAGGCAGTGCGGTGTAGCGCGACGAACAGGACCTGCAGCGGGACACGTGACTTGCTTCATTCCCTGCTGCCGTAAGTGCTGGATGTGGTGTGTGTGTGTGTGTGTGATGTGTGTGCCTGCGATCGGCTGTGTGTGCCTGTGTTGGGCTGTGTGTGCCTGTGTTGGGCTGTGCCAGTGATCGGCTGTGTGTGCCTGCGATCTGCTGTGTGTGTGTGTGTGTTTGTGTGTGTGTGTTTGTGTCTGATCTGCTGTGTGTGTCTGGGATCTTCTGTGTGTGTCAGCTAGCAGCAGGGTGGGACGGCATGCAGCACTGACCGGAGATCACAGGGAGGACCTGGGAGCCACGCAGACGTCCTGGTCTGGTGAGTATGAGTCTCCTGGGAAGTGGGGGGTCTGCTTTTTTGGGGGGGTAAACTTACCCCCAACCGTGTTTCTCCAAGAATAAGAACTCCTCCAAAAATAAGCCCTAGTGCTTTTTAGGGGGGCAAAAAAAATATAAGACAGTGTCTTATTTTTGGAAAAAACACGGTATTTTGAAATGCTATAATTGAAGTGGGTCCTATTTAGGGCGTCTCTGGTGTAACTTACGAACCCTTGTTAGTTATAGTAGAAGTAGTTTATCCAATCTAAATTCTTTTTTTATTCAGTTATTATGGGAATTATGGATTCAAAACAGTCTGCTACCTGATTTCTGGCTTTAAATGCGTCAGGGACTCCTCTAGGGACACCTATTAAATCTATGTAGACATCGGGCAATTATCTATTTTTACTGGTTAACAGGGAATCATTATAGGGGCCATTTTCTTGCAGTTTCATGGTGCTATTCTAATAGTTGGATGGCAATATACCCACTATTAGTCCCAAAGTAGTGCATTCAAAGCAAACGTAGTTCCCGGTGATCCCTTGTCCCACTTTTTAATAGTAGGGAGGATATAAGCGGGCTAGGGATTGACATCTTTTTGTGAGGGTTGTCTGGTTTAGAGTAAAGGGATAATATGCATATAAAACCTCTGTTCTAGGATGTATGGGGAATGGTATGGTACTGAGGTGAGGTCTAACTGCCGCACAAACAATACATGATGACCTATAATTACTGGTTGCAGTGTAGCTAAGCAATTCAAGCCATATTTCTTAAATATAGCACCTTGACCAACAACCTCTGGTATCAGGAAAAAGATATGTATCAGGTAGAGGAGTAGAGACAGATGTCTCCTGGCCCAGAGTCCAGCATCTTTTTGCAGTGGGATGCGTGGATCTACAGTAAGTGGGTCTTCCTTCCACCTTTACAGCCATGCTGGTCATCAGGAGGACTTGGAAGGCCACATTGTATCTGGTTCCAGGGCTTCTCTAGTGAATCTCCTGATGAGGACCCAGTCTCCTAGTTGGATCTGGTGGGAGCCAAATCCTGTAGATATGGAGTGGAGGAGAATACTTGAACGTATCTAAAGGGGGTGTTACACGCAGCGATATCGCTGGTGAAAGCACCCGCCCCCGTCGCTTGTGCATCACGGGCAAATCGCTGCCCGTGGCGCACAAAATCATTTGGACCCGTCACACATACTTACCTGCCTAGCGACGTTGCTGTTGCCGGCGAACCGCCTCCTTTCTAAGGGGGCGGTTCATGCGGAGTCACAGCGGCGTCACTAAGCAGAGGGGCGGAGATGAGCGGGACGTAACATCCCGCCCATCTCCTTCATTCCTCATTGTCGGCAGCCGCAGGTAAGGTGCAGTTCGTCGTTCCCGAGGTGTCACACGTAGCGATGTGTGCTGCCTTGGGAACAACAAACAACCTGCGTCCTCAACAATCAACGATTTTTTTAAAAAGGAACGACATGTCAACGATGGACGATAAGGTGAGTATTTTCCATCGTTAACACTCGTTCCTTGCTGTTACACGCAACGACGTCGCTAACGATGCCGGATGTGCGTCACCGAATCCATGACCCCGGCGATATATCGTTAGATACGTCACTGCGTGTGACTGGGCCTTTAGTCAAATGTTTGTTTAGTTACTCTAACTAAATTTTTTGTTGCATTATCTGGGGGCGTTTCTGGTTGCACCTCCAAACAAAATCTCATAGGGACTCAATTTTGTGGTCCCTGCAGTGGTTTGTTGGACTATAAACGGAGCAAGGAGAAGACTTTCATGCCCTTGTTTCTTGTGCTGCCTCAACCTTTCAACCCTCCTAATACTCTGCGAATGGTATGGGGAGGGGTGTAACTACCGCGGTCGCAACTGCGATCGGGCCCGGCAGCTGAGGGGTCCGCTCTGCAGATCAGCAAGTAGCTCCTTTCTGTGAGAGGAGCTGCGCTGTTCTGGTGCAGACCATGCGGCTGCCATATGACCCGGTGCCGCTGACACTGGGCCTCCCTGCCCGCTGTCAGCGGCGGCGGCACCAGGTCCCCCTCCCCCGTCATCACACACGCAACAATGAAGGAGCGTGGAGCGGCCCGTGCACCTCCACGCTCCATCATTCTGCCTCTGTGCCTACGCGGTGACGTCACTCCTGTGCGACCGCTGTGCTGAGAACACAGAGCGCAGGGCGGGAGGACGCCGACCGCAGCTGCAGGGGAATGGAGGAGAGGTGAGGACGGAGCAGCGGGGGAACGAGGAGACGTGAGGAGAGAGGTAAGAATTTTTTTTTTTTTATTTAAATCCGTGCATACATGGTTGCCAGGGGCCGGGGGGAGCATGGCTGCCAGCATTATACATGGAGCCTGGGGGCCTGGCTGCATTATATATGGGGGTCTGGCTGTATCATACATGAAGGCCAGGGGTTAATTATAATATATGGCGAACTATGGGAAATACATTATAATACATGTAGGACTATGGAGCTGCATTCTAATATGAAGAGGTATGTGGGACTCTTTATACTATATGGAAGGCTATTTGGGGGCCATTCTAGTATTTGGAGAACTATATACAAGGGGGACAAAGATACAAGCAGGGGATGGGAACGTTTTGTGCTGAGGGAAAAGGGCTCTTTCCCTCAGCACCCAGCTTTCCCATCCTCTGCTATACATCTCTCAGCATCCAGCTTTCCCATGCTCTGATATGGGAAAGCTAGGTGCTGAGGGAAAGATGTATAGCAGAGCATGGGGAAGCTGGGTGCCGAGGACAAGATGGATATCAGAATATAGGAAAGCTAGGTGCTGAGGGAAAGAGCCAAGTGTCAGTGTCATTATCCTGTACCCCGAGTGTTATTGTCCCGTACCCCAAGTATCAGTGTACGTAGAGAGGGGGCCCAGGTCCGAACTTTGCATCGGGGCCCATCAGACTCTAGTTACGCCACTGAGTGTGGGTTGTGTAACTCTGGCTCTAAAGCCTGTCATATCTTTTTGGTTGGCAGTGAAAGCAGGTCCCTAGTCACTTTCTCTGGTCTCCGGTAGCCCATAGCTGCATATTATCTCACTATCAGCTGTTTCTTGTTCTGTACGGCTCCATCCTGGATCCACTTGTCCTTTTCTTCTTTTGTGGCTTGCTTCTGGAGAGTCTGGATCATTTTTTTTTTTTTTCCCAAGACGTTCCATCTTTGTCATTTTTCTTCACGCCGGGGTCAGCTAAAGCCAGCTTTACACCTTACAATTAGGTATGCGATCTCGTATGCGATGTGACACGCCCAGGTCGCATATGCGATTGAATGAGATTGCACGTAGGTCGTGCTGATCGCGCTACTCACCGCTGCTCCTCTCACCTCCACGCAGCAACTGAGGTGAGTAGCGCGATCAGCTGAGCTGTCACTGAGGTTACCCGCGACCACCGCTGGATCCAGTGACAGTGGGTAACCTCAGTGACAGCTCAGCTGATCGTGCGGCTGTCTTCATTTGCTGTGTGGAGGTGACAGGAGCGGCTGTGTCTGCTGCAGCTCCGGTCACCTCCATGCAGCAGCGCTGGATGCGACGCTGGAGCATCCTAAAGTACGCCGGACATGGAGGGCTTTTTGGGGCTGATTAAAGTGGTGAACCAGGGTATATGTTTGTGTTTTTTATTTATAATAAAGGATTTTTTCATGTGTGTTTTATTTACTGTAATTTACAGATTAATCATGGAAGGTGTCTCATAGACGCCTGACATGATTAATCTAGGACTTATTGGCAGCTATGGGCTGCCAATAACTCCTTATTACCCCGATTTGCCAACGCACCAGGGCAAATCGGGAAGAGCCAGGTACAGTCCCAGAACTGTTGCATATAATGTATGCGGCAATTCTGGGCGGCTGTTGGCTGATATTGTTAGGCTGGGGGGCTCCCCATAACGTGGAGCTCCCCATCCTGAGAATACCAGCCTTCAGCCGTATGGCTTTATCTGGCTGGTTTTAAAATTGCGGGGGACCGCACGCCGTTTTTTTTTAATTATTTATTTCACTACACAGTATAGACACGCCCACCGGCTGCTGTGATTGGGTGCAGTGTGACACCTGTCACTCAGCGTGGGGGCGTGTCTCACTGTAACCAATCATAGGCGCCGGTGGGCGGGGAAAGCAGGGAATACAAGATTGTTTAATGGGCGGCCGGCTTTTTCAAAACAGTAAAAGCCGCCGGAGCAGTGTGAACGCCGTGCAGCGCCGGGGATCGGTGAGTATGAGAGAGGGGGTAAGAGGGTAAGACTGACATGGACGGAGATAGTGATGGACTGACAGAGATTAGTGAATGACAGACATTGTGAGGCGCTTCAGAACGCAGCTTTTTAGCTGCGCTCTGAAGCAGACCTTTTTTAAGCTGCGGTGCAGAGCGCACACCTGCGCACATAGCCTCAGACATCAAAATCTTATGAGGGATGTCACACGTTACAATTGACTAGGTTCATACAACAAAACGTCCAATGTATGAGGAATAAACGACGTGTATGCGATCACCGTATTTTCGTTCAATCTTGATCGCATGTAGGTTTCACACGCAAATACGTCACGAACGATGCCGGATGTGCGTCACTTACAACTTGACCCCGACGACGGATTGAAAGATCTATTGAAGTGTGTAAAGCAGGCTTTAGGAGCACAGATTGACTGACCGTTTCCATGGTAAGTGGTTTAATTTCTGCTTCTTTGGTTGTTTTGTCAGCAAGAGCATTTCCTACTGCTTCCATTGAGGATCCCGCAATGTGGGCCTTGACCCTGATCACCGCAACTGTCTGGCAATAGCAAAGATTACATCAGTTCTTCTGTAGCCTCATGGTGGTGTACTGGAGTTCCATTTGGCAGTGATGAAGTCTCTAGTTTCCCATACAGAGTGGATATTGGATGTTTTCTGTGCCACCATCTTCAGTGAAAGCGCATATCTCTGCTCCTTGTGCAGACAGGGATGTGTCACACCCCAGGGCTATGGGGTACTCTGTCCCGAGCCTGGTTTCACTGGGAAGTGTCACGGGTGTAATGGCCGGTGCCCGGTTCCGTGACCCTGGGGGTCTCTTTCAAAAGCGGGTATTTACAGGGATTATAATAAAGTTTTTGTCGTGACACCACTTGCATACCTCCCAACTTTGAAAGAATGGAAAGGGGGACAAAGTATGCGTCGCGGCAAATTTTTAGGCCACGCCCATGGCCACACCTCTAACCACGCCCAGTCAGCAATGACAATCATTGTTTTAGAAACAATAATTAAAAAAATATACAGAGATTTATTTCTAAGTAGTAAATTAAAATATAAATGCAAACTTGTCCGTGTTACATTTAAACTGGAATATTTTAGACCACAAAATTCTGTTTTTAAAGCAGATCTTTCCCCTAAATCTGCCCCATGTACAAAACTGCAGACTTCATGACAGATCCGCTCTATTAGATAAAATATCTGTAATACTGTGCGTTTGGTTAATGGGAGGAATTAGTGAATACGGGCGACTTACTGTTCTGATTGTTCCAATTATGGAGACACGGGGGTCAGTGGGTGCTCTCGTCCGCTGATCCAGTCGCCTTTAAAAAGACAGCAAGGCCCAGGGCTCATCCCAACTGAACGCCTGACATCCTTAATCCCTCCCTCTATTCCTCAGCTGTGATCCGATCGCAGGATCAGATCACAGTGTAATGGCTCACGCTCATAGCACAGCAGGAGCCGAGGGTCATTAGCATATCGCATCACATGTGATATGCCAGTGTGACCTCAGCTTGGTATGTGCGCAGTGCGGAAAAGAACACACCCTCTGGCAGACTGGAGAAATGTAAACACTGTGTTTGTAAAAAAAAAAAATGCATCCAAAACGCATGTGTTTTGCATGCATTTTTGGCAGTGCGTTCCCCCGTCAATTCAGCTCTGTTACATGCCCGCGGACAGCAGACTCAGACAGAGTCGCGCGATGAGAATGAACTCTGATGAACTTCACCCGACTTCATTGTCACCCCGTGGCTCTGTCTGTTGCGTCCGGGTTAGCGGTCAACCGGTGAAGGACTCACCGGTGACCGCAAATCCCCTGAGTGACTGAAGTGAGCAGTGCGATCAGCGGTGCCATCACTCAAGTTACCCGCGGCCAGCTGGAGTCCTCCATCTGAGACCGCAACTCACCTGTGATGTTATCGCTGATCGCGCTGCTCACTTCAGTCACTCAGGAAACTTGCTGAAACAGTTGGAGGATCCAGCGGTCGCCGCGGGTAACCTGAGTGACGTCATCGCTGATCGTGTGGCTCACTAGAGTTGCTGCGTGGAGCTGATAGAGAGCGGTCTGGTCTGTGACCGCTCCTGTCAGCTTCATGTAGCAGAGCTGGATGCGTCGCGGAACCTCATGTGGATTACGTCGGACCTGGAGGGGTATTTGGGGATTAATAAAGTGGTGAAAGAGAGTGGGTTTTTTTTGTCTTTTATTCCAAATAATCATTTTTTGGATGTGTGTGTTTATTTTCTTTAACTTACAGGTTAACCATGGAAGGTATCTCAGGGAGACGCCTGCCATGATTAACCTAGGACTTAGTGGCAGCTATGGGCTGCCATTAACTCCTTATTACCCCGATTGCCATCGCACCAGGTCAAATCGGGATGAGCCGGGTAGAGTCCCGCGACTGGCACATCTAATGGATTCGGCAATTCCGCGCAGCTGCTGGCTGATAGTTAGGCTGGGGGGCTCCCCATAACGTGGAGCTCCCCATCCTGAGAATTCCAGCCTTCAGCAGTGTGGCTTTACCCTGGCTGGTATCAAAATTGGGGGGGGAACCGCACGTCGTTTTTTTTTTTTTTTTAATTATTTATTTTACTCCACAATATAGACCTGCCCACCGGCGGCTGTAATTGGTTGCAGTGAGACAGCTGTCACTCAGTGTGGGGGAGTGTCTGACTGTAACCAATCATAGGTGCTGGTGGGCGGGCAAAGCAGGGAATATGAGATGGAATAATGAGCGGCCGGCATTTTCATAAGAGGAAAAGCCGCCGGAGCAGTGTGAACGCTGTGCAGCGAGACGCCAGTGAGCTGTGAGTATGAGAGAGGGGGGGGAGACCGACCGAGAGAGAGAGAGAGAAAGAGAGAGAGACCGACCGACGATAGTACAGCTAGTACACACATATATTTGAAGAAAAATTCACAAAATTCACATAAACAGATGTAAATCTACACACAGTCATACACACATCATACACACAGACACATTAGAGGTATTAATATGGGGAAGTCGGCAGCAGCCTTACTCGCCTCCACTGCTTGTCTTCGTCCAGCTCCTCCAGGGTATGTGGCTGTGCAGGCTGCACTGTGTGATGGCTGGGGGCAAATACAGCACAGGGGGCATACAGCACTGGGTGGACATATATGTTACTGGGGTCACCAGGGGGTATACATATTACTGGGGGTGCATAGACATCACTGGGGGCATCCATGTTACTCGGGTGGCATACACATTACTGGGGTCAGTGGGGGGGGCATACACATTACTTGGGTCCGTGGGGGGGGCATACACATTACTAGGGGCATAAACATTACTGGGGTCAGTGGAGGGGGCATACACATTACTGGGGTCTGTGGGGGGGGGGCATACACATTACCAGGGGCATAAACATTACTGGGGTCCGTGGGGGGGGGGGGCATACACATTACTAGGGGCATAAACATTACTGGATCAGTGGGGGGCATACACATTACTAGGGCCTGTGGAGCCTACATACTGACAGTGGTGGCCTGTGGGGCATACATACTGGCCCTAGGGATGCTTAGGGCACAGGCTGGAAGACGCTCAGGGCCCAAGCTGGCAGCACTGGAGGGTGCTGAGGGCATAAGCTGGCAGCACTGTGGGGAGGGCGCTGAGGGCACAGGCTGGCAGCACTGCGGCGGGGCGCTGAGGGCACAGGCTGGCAGTACTGGGGGGGAGGGTGGTGAGCGCACAGGCTGGCAGCACTGGGGGGGGCACTGAGGGCACAGGATGGCAGCACTGGGGGGGCACTGAGGGCACAGGATGGCAGCACTGAGGGCACAGGATGGCAGCACTGGGGGGCACTGAGGGCTCCTCTGGCTGCTTTCTGAGTCCCCTCTGTTTCTGCTTTTTCTATTGCAGGTACAGGGGGACCTGAGAAGACAAGTGCTGTACTCTCCCCTGCTCCCCCTTTCTGCACTCACTCTGCACTGCCCTCCTGCAGGCACACTGCTCTCCCTCTGCACTGTCCTCCTGCAGGCACACTGCTCCCCCTCCTGCACTCACTCTGCACTGTCCTCCTGCACTCACTCTGCACTGTCCTCCTGCACTCACTCTGCACTGTCCTCCTGCACTCACTCTGCACTGTCCTCCTGCACTCACTCTGCACTGTCCTCCTGCACTCACTCTGCACTGTCCTCCTGCACTCACTCTGCACTGTCCTCCTGCACTCACTCTGCACTGTCCTCCCGCACTCACTCTGCACTGTCCTCCCGCACTCACTCTGCACTGTCCTCCCGCACTCACTCTGCACTGTCCTCCCGCACTCACTCTGCACTGTCCTCCCGCACTCACTCTGCACTGTCCTCCCGCACTCACTCTGCACTGTCCTCCCGCACTCACTCTGCTCTCTCCCTGCTGCTCTTACCTCAGTTACAGAACAAACGAAGCAGCCGCTGTGGAGAGCCGGTCACATGTGAGAATCCTGGGCAGAAGAGGCAGGCAAAGGGGGAGTGGCCAGCATAGAGCGAGCAGCAGGAGGGGACAAGGAAGACATCCCGAGGAGTGTGTGTGTCCAGCATTCAGAGGGGGCATGGACGACAGCATAGATGCCATGGAAGGCATCCAGAAAGTGTGGCCTGGATCCGGAGGGGGCGTGGTCGGCAGAGTGCGGGGGCGTGGCAGCTGCCTCTCACTACACTGCGGGATTACGGAGCTCCCGGGCGTGAGAACTGGACTGGACTATAAAACCGGGGCTGTCCCGCTGTATCCGGGACGGTTGGGAGGTATGCACTTGCGGGTTGCGGCTATATGGATGAAGCCACATCTGCACAGTCTCGCACTGCTGGGGCTGGTGTTAATGGCAGCCTGGATGTTGTGGCCCTCTGCAAGTAGGGCTAGGCCCCAGGGGGATAAATGATGGTGTTTGTTGTTTAAGTCCGTTAACAGTACCAGGGCGTGGAAAGAAGGTAGATCACACAAGGTATTGCAGTGAAACTGGTTCTTTACTCACGATGGTGATTCTTGCAACCCGGTGGAGGCTGGTCCTCACCACTGGTCCCCTTAGTTCCAGTGCCGGTGTGGTGACCTGGTGGCTTACTTCCCCTGCACCCGTCTCTGGTTGGTGGGTTCCCGTGGCTTGGAGTATCTGGGAGTTCCCTCCTGGTAGTTTTTCAGATCTGGTCCGTATGGCAGGCAGTTTGAACCCTGTCAGGTCTGTCTTCAGTTCCCCGTCCCCTGGTTCTCCAATCACTGCTATGCCCCGGGTTTTAAGGTTGGTGAGCTCCTAGATGGTCCCCTCACCATGCAGATTTTATCAGGTCTGCCTGCAGCGTTTTCCTGACGTAGGGCTCTGCACCCCGTTGGTGCTATGGTTCCGAGAGTACTCCACTGTACTCCTTTGGCAACCACACGCCTGAGCCTAACAGGTCACTGTTAGGCTGCTTTCACACTACGTCTTTTTAACATGCGTCCTGAACGGTTTTTTGCTGCAAAAGCGGATCCTGCTTTTACAGCAAAAAATGCATGCAACCGCATGTCTTATTTTGCAGGATCCTGTCACTGGATGTTTAGGGGCGGGCATTGGAATCATGTGATCGGGAGTGAGGGGAACTAAACGTGCCAAACTGGAAGCCGGCATCTGACAGCTGTGAGGCTCGTAACCAAGGTAAACATCGGGTATACTTGCTTGGATACCCGATATTTACTTTGGTTACAAGCGTCTGCAGCTGCTAGGAGCCGGGCTCCCTGCACACGTTACCAACGTAAACATCGGGTAACTAAGATAAGTGGTTACCCGATATTTACCTTGGTTACGAGTGTCCGCAGCTCTCAGGTGGGGGAGAGGGAGGGGGAGAGACAGAGAGAGAGGGAGGGAGGAGAGAGACTGATCACGGAGGCTGGTTTCTGGGCATGCTCAGTAGAGCAAGCAGGATCCTGCTTGCCATCAGCACGCCAGCGTTCACATGCGTTTGCATGCTGTTTAGTCAGGATCCAGCAATTTGCAGAAGTTGGACGCAGCTCAAAAACTCTACAAGTAGCGTTTTTGAAAGATGTTAAAAAACTGCAAGTCGCTGGATCCTCACTATAACACACGCAAACGCAGGTGAACGCATGTTAACGCGAGTCCATTCCAAATGCATTGAAATGAAAACGCATTTGCACTGGATCCGTTTCTGCGTTAAAAAAACGTTCAGGACGCATGTTAAAAAGACGTAGTGTGAAAGCAGCCTTACACTGTCCCGTCAGTACCGTTAAATCCGTATCCTTTCACTTCCTGAAAGTCTAACCCTTCCTCACTGATTGATGTCTAGTGGACTGGATCAGTTTCAACCCTAGGTGGCCATCTATTGGGTCCAACCCTAGCCTGTCACCAGTCCTTGGGGAAGGGAAAAACAGGGATTATATATGTGTTTTGGTGTTGCCGACACTGGTCTTCAGGGTCCCTGGGGTAGGCCCTGCATCTTTGACAGGATGCAGTTCCCTGTAGCTCTTGATAGCTTCAGGGGCACTACAGATTCAAGTAGCGGCCATGCCATCAGCACAGTATCTGCTGTTACCACTGCCATACTCTTGTGTGTACGGTCCTTTTTGATCTGCATATCTTTATCCATCCACAAAGAGGGTTAACTAAGGGTTTTCCAAGGGTGTATTCGTTACTATATCAAACCCAGAGGTTTCCTGCCTCATGAGAGCAAGGCAGTTGTAGCATCCACGGGACAAGGGGTTAACTTTATTCATCGCTGGGCTGGTGATGTCTGGTCAGGGGGGATGTCACAGGTGGTCATGCCCGGCTTTGTGACCCCCGAGGCGTACAATAAAAGGAGAAGGGGATGATGAAGGATGTTTGTCTCGTGACGCCACCTGTGGTACGCGGCCAGGGATTAGCCGCTGCTGCGGGTGATGTCCTCTGGGGCTGATGGTGTCGTACCAAAGATGGTCCTGTTCCCCACAGGTGGAGCGGGCCCTGGGGAGGGTGATGAGGGTTGTGGTGATGGCTGGTGCCGAAGCGTGGGGCAACGGCGACGGCAATGAGAGAGTCGGCTGCTGCGGTTCCAGGTCTTTTTACTCACTTTCCTTTAGGTTGTCGGGGGCACCGGTCTCTGCCGTGATCAGCTCTAGCCGATCCCAGATAAGTTAGAGGTAGCCACCGGTATTTGAAAGTGTCCTTTCCCAAGGTTTAGCCTTGAGGCAGTCATACAGAGGCTGCATGTACATAAAAGAATACAGGGATGGCAATAGGATACAAGTCCAAGGAATGCCTGAAGCTGGGCAGGATTCTGAGGCAAGGACATCTTCTCCACCACAGACGTCCTGTCTTCAGTCAGGTGTTTTGTCAGATGGGTTATACAGTGTCCTAAGAACACAACTCATTCCAGACAAGATTGCAGCTTCTCCTTTTGAGGCCTTGCAGCCGATATGTGGTAAGAACTGTAGCAATTAAATAGCGTTCTGTCTGGCTCTTTCCAAGAAGTCTGGCCACAGAAGGAGGTCATTAACATACTGGAGGAGAAAAACAGTGGGGTGGGTCATTCTCCATGGCTCTAGTACAGTAGTCATGGTTGACTGAACGTGGAGAGGCTGTTCTGGGCACCTTAAGGCATCACAGTCCATGTCTATTGCTGACCCTCCTGTGTGGTGGCAAAAAGGTACTGGCTGTCAGGGTGTAATGGTACACGGAAGACAGCATTAGTCAAGTCAATTACTGTGAACGAGGAGGAGGTAGGCAGGATGGAGCATAGAAGGGTGTGAGGATTAGGCACAATTGGGGTGTCAAGTAAGGTAGCTTCATTAACTGCACAAAGGTCTTGCACCATCCTGAACTTAAGGCCCCGTTACACGCAATGACGTATCTAACGATATATCGCCGGGGTCACGGATTCCTTGACGCAAACCGGCATCGTTAGCGACGTCATTGCATGTGACAGCAAGGAACGACTGTTAACGATAAAAAATACTCCCCTTATCGTCCATCGTTGAAACGTCGTTCCTTTTTTAAAAATCGTTGATTGTTGAGCACGCAGGTTGTTCGTCGTTCCCGAGGCAGCACACATCGCTACATGTGACACCTCAGGAACGACGAACAGCTTACCGGCGGCCGCCGGCAATGCGAAAGGAAGGAGGTGGGCGGGATGTTACGTGCCGCTCATCTCCGCCCCTCCGCTTCTATTGGGCGGCCGCTTAGTGACACTGCTGTTACGCCGCATGAACCGCCCCCTTAGAAAGAAGGCGGTTCGCCGGCAGCAGCGACGTCGCTAGCCAGGTAAGTACGTGTGATGGCTCCAAACGATTTTGTGTGCCACGGGCAGCGATTTGCCCGTGACGCACAAATGACGGGGGCGGGTGCGTTCACCAGCGACATTGCTAGCGATATCGCTGCGTGTAACACCCCCTTTAGGCTGTTCCCCCTTTTGTGTCTTCTTTCTAACTAAGAACAATGGGGTATTGCAAGGCGATTTGGTGAAGATGACTGCTCCGTTTTTGAGGTATTGTGCTAACTGGTAGGAGATGGCAGCAGATTGTTGAATGGAGAGTCGGTATTTGGGTCTGTGGGGAAGCAGGGCTCCTGGTTTGAGTTTTACTTATACTGGCTGAACTAGGAGTCTTCCAATATCCCCTTGAGACCATAAGGTGTCTGGAACCTGTGATGGATCCTGTTATATTTCAGTGGACAAAACTGAAGATATGACACTTTCATACAATGTAAAGTAATTAGTGTACAGCTTGTATAACAGTGTAAATTTGGTGTCATCAAAATAAGTCAACACACAGCCATTAACATCTAAACTGCTGGCAATAAAAAGGAGTACACCCCTAATTGAAAATGGCCAAATTGTGCCTAAAGTGTCAATATTTTGTATGGCCACCAAGAGCCCGTACATAAGCAGTTATAGCTTGGAGCACCTGCCCTGACTACCAAATAAAGGATAAGGTTGGGGCCACATGGGGATCTAATGCGATGCTCGCATGACACTCAGCTCGCGCTGGCAACACAGCAGGAGCCGAGTTTCATGCTAGTATCCTTGCGTCTGAGGTCTGACCCTGCGAGCGGTCCTCAGCTGCGGGGGGTGGGCTGGCACTAAGGAGGGGCGGGCCGGCTCTGAGGAGAGGCGGGCTGGCACGGAGGAGGGGAGGAAGGGATTTCTCTCCCTCTCTCCTCCGTAGACGGCTATTGCCATTCTCGCACTGCACTCGCGGTACACCGGAGTACTGCGAGTGCAGTGCAATTTTTTTTTTTTTTTTTTTTTTTTTCCCGCTCGCCCCCTTCACTTGAATGGGTGCGAGAGAAAAGAGTTTCGCATTACAATCGCAGCATGCTGCGATTGTTTTCTCGGTCCGATTAGGACTGAGAAAATAATCGCTCATGTGTGCTGACACACAGGCTAGAATTGGTCCGAGTGGAATGCGATGTTTTATCGCACTCCACTCGCACCGATGTTTCTCGCCGTGTGGCTTAGACCCAAAAGACACCCTGTCCAAGGGACTAGAGGAGTAGAAATTAATCTGGTACGGTTTCTTTAACCGCCCCTTTGGACCAGGCTGAGTTCTCACAAGTGTTTGCGTATCTGATGCAATGCCCGCAGATGCCACATGACTTCTTCCAAGAAGTCTGAGCACAGAAGGAGGTCATTAACATATTGGAGGAGAACAACAGTGGGGTGGGTCATTCTCCAGGGTTTTAGTACAGTAGTCATTGCTGTGTGAACACGGAGGGGCTGTTTTGGGCACCTTAAGGCTAAGTGCACACTTGCGTTGTTTTGCATCAGTTACAATCAGATGTTTGACAGATGCAACGGATGTGTTGCAGCTAGTGGCACAACTGATGTGACTAATGCTGCAAAAAAAGGATCTGTGTTTTGTGTTTTTTTTTTTTTTGTTTTTTTTTATATATACTGTTTTACCAGTGGCCGGCTTTTGTGAACGATCAGCTGATTGTTCCAGCCGCTGGAACTGAATTTACAGTCGATCATGGTTTTTGTTTTTTTTTTGTTTTTTTGTTTTTTTTTTTTTACTGTGCGCATGCTCACAGTAAAAAAACGATCCGCAGCACACAAAAAAAAGTTACATGCAGCGTTGCTCCCGCCTGACTGTCGGTCAGTAAACTACTGATCACGTCACGCGGCGGATGCAACGCAAGGCCATAAGTCACAATCCGTCGCTAATAGAAGTCTATGGGGAAAAAACGGATTCCTGCAAAATATTTTGCAGGATACCGTAATTCCTCAAGGTGACGGATTGTGACTGATGCAAAAAGACGGAAGTGTGAACTTAGCCTAAGGCATCACAGTCCATGTGTATTGCTGACCCTCCTGTCTGAAGGCAAAAAGGTAGTCAGGTGTTACAAGCTGTAACTGCTTATGTATGGGCTCTCAGTGGCCACACAAAATATTGATACTTTGGGCAGAATTTGGCCATATTTGATTAGGGATGTACTCCTTTTTGTTGCCAGCAGTTTAGACATTAGTGAGTGTGTGACTTATTTAGAGTGCACCAAATTTACACTCTTATACAATCTGTACACTTACTACTTTAGACCCGCAACACACATCCGTTTAATTTGTACGTGTGCGGTACGTATTTGCACGTACCGGAGACACGTACACACGGAGACCCATGTTATTCAATGGTAGATGGCACACACACGTAAAATCACACAGAACGTGTGTCCGTGTGGTAAGTACGTGTGTGCGCTTTTCTACCCGGACAACATGTCCGTTTTTGGCCGGCAGAACGCAGGCACGGACCCGCTTTAGTCTATGGGTCCGTGCCTGCACAGACCGCACACGGAGTATCTCCGTGTTCAGCACGTTTCGTGCGTGTGCTTTTTAACACTAGCGATCTTATTTTTATTTTTATTTTTTAAATAAAATTCAGTATACTTACCTTTTTTTATGCTGTTCTCAGTCATACTTACATTGGCGCTCGGTTTTTTTCTTCCTCCGGCTCATACCGCTCCCCGATCACCAGCGCGGCGAGGAACAGCTGTGCAGAGAATACGCGGCAACAGTTACTTTGATTAATGAGCGACCGGCATATTCAATCTCGTATTCCCTGCTTTCCCCACCCACAGACGCCTGTGATTGGTTGCAGTCAGACACGCCCCCCACGCTGAGTGACAGGTGTCTCACTGCACCCAATCACAGCAGCCGGTGGGCGTGTTTATACTGTGCAGTAAAATAAATAAATAAATAATTAAAAAAAACGGCGTGCGGTCCCCCCCTATTTTAATACCAGCCAGATAAAGCCATACGGCTGAAGGCTGGTATTCTCAGGATGGGGAGCCCCACGTTATGGGGAGCCCCCCAGCCTAACAATATCAGTCAGCAGCCGCCCAGAATTGCCGCATACATTATATGCGACAGTTCTGGGACTGTACCCGGCTCTTCCCGATTTGCCCTGGTGTGTTGGCAAATCGGGGTAATAAGGAGTTTTTGGCAGCCCATAGCTGCCAATAAGTCCTAGATTAATCATGTCAGGCGTCTCCCCGAGATGCCTTCCATGATTAATCTGTAAATTACAGTAAATAAACACACACACCCGAACAATCCTTTTATTAGAAAAAAACACTAACAAATTGCCTTGTTCACCAATTTTATAAGCCCGAAAAAGCCCTCCATGTCCGGCATTATCAAGGATGGTCCAGCGTCGTTTCCAGCTCTGCTGCATGAAGGTGACCGGAGCTGCAGAAGACACCGCTGCTCCTGTCAGCTCCACGCAGCTAATGTAGGGAATAGTGCGATCAGCTGTATTCAGCGTTGGCCGCGAGTAACCTCGGTGACAGCTCAGCTGATCGCGCTATTCCCTTCATTAGCTGCGTGGAGCTGACAGGAGCGGCGGTGTCTTCTGCAGCTCCGGTCACCTTCATGCAGCAGAGCTGGAAGCGACGCTGGACCATCCTGGATAACACCGGACATGGAGGGCTTTTTCAGGCTTATAAAATTGGTGAACAAGGCAATTTGTTAGTGGGTTTTTTTTTCTAATAAAGGATTGTTCGGGTGTGTGTGTTTATTTACTGTAATTTACAGATTAATCATGGAAGGTATCTCGGGGAGACACCTGACATGATTAATCTAGGACTTATTGGCAGCTGTGGGCTGCCAAAAACTCCTTTATTACCCCGATTTTGCCAACGCACCAGGGCAAATCGGGAAGAGCCGGGTACAGTCCCAGAACTGTCGCATATAATGTATGCGGCAATTCTGGGCGGCTGTTGACTGATATTGTTAGGCTGGGGGGCTCCCCATAACGTGGGGCTCCCCATCCTGAGAATACCAGCCTTCAGCTGTATGGCTTTATCTGGCTGGTATTAAAATTGGGGGTGACCGCACGCCGTTTTTTTAATTATTTATTTATTTATTTTACTGCACAGTATAGACACGCCCACCGGCTGCTGTGATTGGGTGCAGTGAGACAGCTGTCACTCAGCGTGGGGGGCGTGTCTGACTGCAACTAATCACAGGCGTCTGTGGGTGGGGAAAGCGGGGAATACGAGATTGATTAATGAGCGACCGGCATATTCAAAGTAATTGTTGCCGCGTATTCTCTGCACAGCTGTTCCTCGCCGCGCTGGTGATCGGGGAACGGTAAGTATGAGAGAGGGCTGCTCACTTCAGTCACTCGGGGGATTAGCGGTCACTGGTGATTCCGTCACAGGTGACCGCTAATCAGTACGCGGCACACAGACAGAGCTGCGGCATGACAATGAAGTCGGGTGAAGTTTACCCGAGTTCATTCTCATCGCGCAACTCTGTCTGCTGTCAGCCGACATGTATCAACGACATTGTGCAACACACAAACGGACATTCCACACGGACATTCCACGTACACCTACACGGACATTTTACACGTACACACGGCTCGCATACGCCATCACATGGATGCCATACGTACCGCTGAAACACACCCCAAAAAAACGGAACACGGACCCGAAAAACGGACCGTGTCACGGACTTTTTTTTGCAGAAGTGTGTTTTAGGCCTTACATTGTATGAAAGTGTCATATCTTCAGTTTTGTCCTCTGAAATATAACAGGATCCACCACAAGTTCCAGACACCTTATGGTCTCAAGGGCGCCAGTTACAATGGGCGATTGGCATGGCTGACCTAGACTATTCTTAGGGTACCGTCTCACTAAATGACGTACCAATGATTCCGACCACGATACGACCTGGTCAGGATCGCTAGTACGTTGCTACAGGGTCGATAGTGAGCGGTTAAAGAGTCAGATCCCTGTAGACTGTGAGCCCTCGCGGGCAGGGTCCTCTCTCCTCCTATACCAGTCTGTTTTGTACTGTTAATGCTTATTGTACGTATACCCTCTTTCACTTGTAAAGCACCATGGAATAAATGGCGCTATAATAATAAATAATAATAATCTTCCCAACGACGCAGCAACAATACGGCGGTTGGTGGGAACCGGTCACATAGCACGATTCAAATCTTGATTAGTAACATAGGCGTGCATCTACATTGCCTTTTTCGTGCCCCTTCTGCTTCGATTGGTGGTCGTAATTGCGTTGTGACTGGGCGGCCTTGCCTTTAGAAAAGGCAACATAATAGCACTTCCATCCTTCTCCATCCTTGTCCATCCTACAGTCCCGATGCAGAATGGACTGTATTATGATCTGCTGCTACACGCGGTCCGGGACAAGTGAATTCAGCCCTCTGAAATGTACTGCGATCTACAAGCCAGAACAGAGGATGGAAGCAGCCAATCCGAACGCAGTAGCAATCACCAATTGGAACAGAGAGGGCGCGGAAAACAACGAAGATGCACGCCTACGTGAGTCGCGAACAAGGTCGTTGGGTAAGGTGTCAAACACACCGACGCGTGCTGCCCTGCGGGAGCCCAACGACCAAAAAATGAACCAGAACTGTGTGTAACGATCAGAAATTTCACAGCAGGGTACAGGTCGCTGCTTAGTGTCACACACACACTGACATGGCTGATGAGGTCACTGGTGCGTCACAAAACCTGTGACTCAGCAGCGATCTCGCTAGCGATCTCACTATGTGAGAAGTACCCCTTACTTCACAATGACCTTTTGCACAGGCTAATTAGACACTTCACTTCAGTACACCATTTAGGGTCCTGGGGATCTCACCATTGTGGCCATGTACACGTTTCCTGAAACAAAAGGCAGTTATAGTACATAAAAGCCACAGTGGCCAGTGTGAAAATTGCAAGATATATTATTTTATATAAATATATATAAATTTAATTTTATAATTTTAAAAAATACATTAACACAAAAACCAGATTTAAAGAATACGTAATTTTCTGATGAAGGCTTCACTTTAAGCTTGTTTGTTTTTTGTGACACCCATTGCAAACAGATGAAGAAAACCATGCAATCCCCATAGACAAACATTGTTAGCAGTAGGAGTCATACTAGCTCAGTGACGTTAGACATGACACTCTCCTAGGATGTCACCTATGACATCTATAATCTGAACTAGTGCACTGTAGATGCTATTGGGGTGAAGTAGAAGAATCTAGGTGTAACAGCAGCTCCGCTATGTAGCCACAGATACTGTAAACCTATGACGCTAGGCTGGAACTGCCATTGGCATAAGAACTATTCTATAGGAGCTTCACAAAATCTGTTTCCATTATCCAGCAGCTGCACCTAAAGGGAACCTGTCAGGATAAATTTGTAGTTAAACGTATAGCTGTATAGGTGCTGTTAACCTGAGTAAATCGATGTTTCTTTTTCGCTCCTAATTGGGAGACCCAGACAGTGGGTGTATAGCTACTGCCTCTGGAGGCCGCACAAAGAACTACACTTAAAAGTGTAAGGCCCCTCCCCTTCTGGCTATACACCCTCCCGTAGGAGTACGGATTCCTCAGTTTTAGCTTTGTGCGCAAGGAGGTCAGACACGCACGCATAGCTCCATTGTTTTTAGTCAGCAGCAGCTGCTGACTATGTCGGATGGAAGAAAAGAGGACACATACAGTGTCCCCAGCATGCTCCCTTCTCACCCCACTTATGTCGGAGGTGTTTGTAAGGTTGAGGTACCCATTGCGGGTACGGCGGCAGGAGCCCACATGCTGATTCCTTCCCCATCCCTTTTTACAGGGCTCTGGGTGAAGTGGGATTTACCGGTCTCCAGGCACTGAGACCGGGCTCCATCTACAGCCCCTGGAGAAGATGCTGGATGGAGCGGAGTACGTCAGGGACATGGCCCTGCTTCCTTAAGGTACTCTGTGTCCCCGTGCATTTGGCGCTCACACCGCAGCATGCTGGGTGTTGTAGTGCGCCGGGGGACGTCAGCGCTGCGGCGCCTGTGCCATGGCCTCATTCAGCTTAGCTGAAGCAGGCACACTTATGGGATCGGCCGCGCCGGCCGCTGGGGCTGCGGCACGGCTGGCACTTGTAGTGCGCCGGGGACTTCAGCGCGGCCTGCGCTTTTACGGCGGCCGCGCTGATAACTACAGTCCCCGGCTTTTTGCGGCCTGTTTCCGTTCGTTCCCGCCCCCGGACCTGCCAGTCAGGAGAGGGGCGGGACGCTGCCCACGTCTAGGACTCGGTCGCGCCGGCCGCTGGAATAGCGGCGCGGCTGGCACTTGTAGTGCGCCGGGGACTTCAGCGCGGCCCGCGCTTTTACGGCGGCCGCGCTGATAACTCGAGTCCCCGGCTTTTGCGGCCTGCTTTCGTTCGTTCCCGCCCCCAGACCTGCCAGTCAGGAGAGGGGCGGGACGCTGGCCAGTGCATCAGCGCGGAGGGCTGGAGTCGTTTTTACATACTCCAGCCCTCACAGTCAGCACAGAGGGGACACTGTTCCCGCACTTTTGTTTGGGAACTCCCACGGACCGCCCCTCTCCACACAAGCCGGCAGCCATTCTTGCCAGACACGCTGCGCTGCAGAGGGGAGCCGGGGAGACCCAGACAAGGCATTCTGCAGCCTCTTACCCGCTGTTCAGCGGGCGGTAAGCAGCCCTCTGGGCTCACCCCCTCTTGTGCTCGTAGTATTCTTAGTATTTTGTTGCTACAAATACTTTGTACTGCATAGCGCTGGTCGCCCTTTTGGCTATAGACTCTCTCACATGCAGAGAGCCAGCAGCATGTCGCCCGTAAAACGCAAGGGTGCCAAAGCACAGACATTATATGCTTCCTGCACCGCATGTGGGACTTTTCTACCGGCAGGCTCCACGGACCCCCATTGTGTGCAGTGCTCGGCCCCTGCGGCGCTTGCACAGTCGGGACCTCTGCTGGACGTGTCCCAGGGTGTACCACCTGTGAATGCTGTCCAGGTGACAGGAACTGAGTTTGCAGCTTTTGCTGACAGAATGTCTCTCACTATGTCACAAATTCTTGACACATTGCGAGCTAGGCCTGTACTTCAGACCACGGACACTGTGCAATCATTGCCCCCTGGTCCCCCTCAGCTCCTAGCTCCGGGACGGGCATCTACACCTCAGGGTGAAGACTCTGACTCGGACGATGGCCCCGGGCAGCCTAAGCGGGCTCGTTATGACGGGCCTTCACATTCATCTCAATGGTCTGGATCCCAGCGGGATGAATCTATGGGTGATGAGGCGGACGTAACTGATCAGGATTCTGATCCTGGGACCGCTCTCAATCTAGATACACCAGATGGTGACGCCATAGTTAATGATCTTATATTTAACATCAATAAGATGTTGAATATTTCCCCACCAGCTCCTCCTGTAGAGGAGTCAGCTTCGCAGCACGAGAGAATCCATTTCAGATACCCTAAGCGTACATTAAGCACTTTTCTGGACCACGCTGACTTCAGAGACGCAATCCAGAAACCCCACGCTTATCCTGAAAGGCGTTTTCCTAAACGACTTAAAGATACACGCTACCCTTTTCCCTCTGAAGTGGTCAAGGGTTGGACCCAGTGTCCAAAAGTGGATCCTCCAATTTCCAGGCTTGCAGCTAGATCCTTGGTTGCTGTTGAAGATGGAGCGGCACTTAAAGATGCCACTGACAGGCAGATGGAGCTCTGGCTGAAATCCATCTATGAAGCGATTGGAGCGTCATTAGCGCCTTCTTTTGCGGCCGTATGGGCACTCCAAGCTATCACGGCCGGGCTTGCGCGAGTCGACTCAGTCACACGTGCATTTGCCCCGCAGGTAGCACCATTGACCTCGCAAATGGCGGCATTCGCGTCGTACGCGATTAATGCTGTTCTGGACGCTACAAGCCGCACGGCAGTGGCGTCAGCCAACTCAGTTGTTTTGCGTAGGGCTCTGTGGTTGAGACATTGGAAAGCAGATTCTCATTCCAAGAAGTGCTTAACCAATTTGCCTTTTTCTCGTGACCGATTGTTTGGAGAGCGTTTGGATGAAATCATCAAACACTCCAAGGGTAAGGACTCTTCCTTACCGCAACACAGACAAAACAAGCCCCAACAGAGGAGGGGTCAGTCTGGTTATCGGTCCTTTCGAGGACAGGGCAGGTCCCAATTCGCCTCGTCAAAAAAGACTCAAAAGGACCAGAGACGTTCAAATCCTTGGAGGTCTCAGTCACGCCCAAAAAGACCAGCCGGAGGAACCGTTGCCAAAACGACGTCCTCCTGACTTGCGGTCTCCGATACCCACGCCCGCGGTCGGTGGGAGGCTGTCCCACTTTGGCGACATTTGGCTAGCAAGCGTCAAAGACCGTTGGGTGAGAGATATTCTATCTCACGGGTACAGGATAGAGTTCAGTTCTCGTCCGCCAACTCGTTTCTTCCGAACTTCTCCACCACCAGACCGAGCCGATGCTCTGTGGCAGGCGGTGGCCGCTCTAAAGGCGGAAGGAGTGGTGACCTCCGTCCC
Organism: Anomaloglossus baeobatrachus; assembly: GCF_048569485.1. Lineage (NCBI taxonomy): Eukaryota > Metazoa > Chordata > Amphibia > Anura > Aromobatidae > Anomaloglossus > Anomaloglossus baeobatrachus. Next base: position 146,736,649 of record NC_134362.1, on the reverse strand, counting down.
TCTTCAGGAACAGGGTCACGGTTTTTACTCCAATCTGTTTGTGGTCCCAAAAAAGGACGGATCGTATCGTCCCGTCCTGGATCTGAAGTTGCTCAACAGACACGTAAAAGTCAGGAGGTTCCGGATGGAATCCCTACGCTCCGTCATAGCCTCAATGTCTCAGGGAGATTTTCTAGCATCAATAGACATCAAAGATGCGTATCTCCACGTGCCGATTGCACCAGAGCATCAGCGTTTCCTACGTTTCGTCATACACGACGAGCACCTACAGTTCGTAGCGTTACCCTTCGGTCTGGCAACAGCCCCCCGGGTCTTCACCAAAGTCATGGCAGCAGTAGTAGCTGTTCTGCACTCGCAGGGTCACTCGGTCATCCCGTATCTAGACGACCTGCTTATAAAGGCATCCTCTCAAGAAGCATGCCAACACAGTCTGGAGGTGGCGCTAGACACTCTCCAGACTTTCGGGTGGATTATCAACTTTCCAAAGTCTCATCTAACCCCGACCCAATCTCTGACTTATCTTGGCATGGAGTTTCATACTCTATCAGCGATAGTGAGGCTTCCACTGGACAAGCAGTGCTCGCTACGGACTGGAGTGCAATCTCTCCTTCAGAGCCAGTCGCACTCACTGAGGCGCCTCATGCATTTCCTAGGAAAGATGGTAGCAGCAATGGAGGCAGTCCCGTTCGCGCAGTTTCATCTGCGCCCTCTCCAATGGGACATTCTGCGCCAATGGGATGGGAGATCGACGTCCCTCGACAGGACGGTCTCCCTCTCTCAGACTGCCAAGGACTCTCTCCGTTGGTGGCTTCTCCCCAACTCATTGTCACAGGGAAAGTCGTTCCTTCCCCCGTCCTGGGCAGTGGTCACGACAGATGCGAGCCTATCAGGGTGGGGAGCGGTGTTTCTCCACCACAGGGCTCAGGGGACGTGGACTCAGGAAGAGTCCACCTTGCAGATCAATGTTCTGGAAATCAGAGCAATCTATCTTGCTCTGCGAGCCTTCCAACAATGGCTGGAAGGCAAGCAGATTCGGATTCAGTCGGACAACTCCACAGCGGTGGCGTACATCAACCACCAAGGGGGAACACGCAGTCGCCAAGCTTTTCAAGAAGTCCAGCGGATTTTGACGTGGGTGGAAAGCAGAGCGTCCACCATATCTGCAGTTCACATCCCAGGCGTGGAAAACTGGGAAGCGGACTTTCTCAGTCGCCAGGGCATGGACGCAGGAGAATGGTCCCTTCACCCGGACGTGTTTCAACAGATCTGTTGCCGCTGGGGGTCGCCGGACGTCGATCTGATGGCGTCACGGCACAACAACAAGGTCCCAGTTTTCATGGCACGGTCTCACGATCACCGAGCGCTGGCGGCAGACGCATTGGTTCAGGATTGGTCGCAATTCCGACTCCCCTATGTGTTCCCACCTCTAGCATTGTTACCCAGAGTTCTCCGGAAAATCAAGTCCGACTGCCAGCGAGCTATACTCGTCGCTCCAAATTGGCCAAGAAGGTCGTGGTACCCGGATTTGTGGCATCTCACGGTAGGCCAGCCGTGGGCACTACCAGACCGTCCAGATCTGCTGTCTCAAGGGCCGTTTTTCCATCAGAATTCTGCGGCCCTGAACCTGACTGTGTGGCCATTGAGTCCTGGATCCTAGCGGCCTCAGGTTTATCTCAGGGAGTTGTTGCCACAATGAGACAGGCTAGAAAACCATCCTCAGCTAAGATCTATCACAGAACGTGGAAGATATTCTTAGCGTGGTGCTTGGCTCAAGGGTTTTCTCCCTGGCCATTTGCATTGCCAATTTTTCTTTCCTTCCTGCAGTCTGGGTTGGAAAAAGGTTTGTCCCTTAGCTCGCTTAAGGGTCAAGTCTCCGCGTTATCCGTATTCTTTCAGAAGCGCTTGGCACAGCTTTCTAAAGTACGCACGTTTCTCCAAGGAGTTTGTCATATCGTTCCTCCTTACAGACGGCCATTGGAACCCTGGGATCTGAACAAGGTTCTCCTTGCTCTTCAAAAGCCGCCTTTCGAGCCCTTGAAAGAGGTTCCCCTTTCTCGGCTTTCACAAAAGGTAGTTTTTCTTGTAGCGGTCACATCTCTTCGAAGAGTGTCCGAGCTGGCGGCGTTATCTTGCAAATCTCCCTTCCTGGTGTTTCACCAAGACAAGGTAGTACTGCGTCCAATTCCAGAGTTTTCTCCCAAGGTGGTTTCTTCCTTTCATCTCAATCAGGATATCACTTTGCCATCTTTGTGTCCGCATCCAGTTCACCAATTTGAAAAGGGTTTACATCTGTTGGACCTGGTGAGAGCACTCAGGATTTACATTTCTCGCACGGCGCCTCTACGCCGTTCGGATGCGCTCTTTGTCCTAGTCGCTGGTCAGCATAAGGGATCGCAAGCTTCCAAATCCACCCTGGCGCGGTGGATCAAGGAACCAATTCTTCACACATACCGTTCTGCTGGGCTTCAGATTCCATCTGGACTGAAGGCCCATTCTACCAGAGCCGTTGGTGCGTCCTGGGCGTTGAGGCATCAGGCTACGGCTCAGCAAGTGTGCCAGGCGGCTACCTGGTCGAGTCTGCACACGTTTACCAAACACTATCAAGTGCATACCTACGCTTCGGCAGACGCCAGCCTAGGTAGACGGGTCCTTCAGGCGGCGGTGGCCCACCTGTAGGAAGAGGCTGTATGACAGCCCGTTCATGTGGTATCTTTTTACCCACCCAGGGACTGCTTTTGGACGTCCCACTGTCTGGGTCTCCCAATTAGGAGCGAAAAAGAAGAAGGGAATTTTGTTTACTTACCGTAAATTCCTTTTCTTCTAGCTCCAATTGGGAGACCCAGCACCCGCCCTATTTGTTTTTAGGGTTTCGTTTTTTTCGGGTGCACATGTTGTTCACGTTGTTTCTTAAGTTCTCCGATCTAGTTATCGGATTGAATTTGTTTTTGAAACTGTTATTGGCTTTCCTCCTTCTTGCTTTGGTACTAAAACTGAGGAATCCGTACTCCTACGGGAGGGTGTATAGCCAGAAGGGGAGGGGCCTTACACTTTTAAGTGTAGTTCTTTGTGCGGCCTCCAGAGGCAGTAGCTATACACCCACTGTCTGGGTCTCCCAATTGGAGCTAGAAGAAAAGGAATTTACGGTAAGTAAACAAAATTCCCTTCTTCTTGTAGAAATCCGCCCTATCATTGTTGGGAAATCCACCTTTTAAATGTTATGCAAATTAGCTGCAAGTGCATTGCACCTGGAAGTGCTCTGACACGCCCACATGCATTTGCAGATAATTTGCATATAACTTCAATGATGGATTTATCAGCAATAAAAGGGCAGATTTCTATAAGAAAGATGATCATTTACTCCTGATAACAGCACCTATAAATGTACTTTTAGTTTTAGGTGGAATTTCTTCCTGACCTGTTTTTCCTTTTAAACTGAAGATCACCGTGCACGATACCAACCATCGGGTGGAGTGGGGTAAAGCTGGGCATTCCTGCAATAATCATCTGGTGCGGTGTAAAGCTGGGCATGCCTGCAATCATCGGCTGGAGTGGTGTAAATTGGGGCAGCCCTGCAATAATCAGCTGGTGCGGTGTGAAGCAGGGCATCCCTGCAATCATCGGCTGGTGCGGTGTAAAGCAGGGCATTAGGGAAGAAAAAGTAAAGGGATGGCACCACCTAAAAGTGGGATCTCCTAGGTACACAATACAAACATGGCAAAGGAAAAGGAAGAAAGACGTACCTAATGAAGCTGGATCACCACATGTAAATGTGGCGCCCTGGACAAGCCAGGTCGTCACAGGTACTGCAACAACACACCCCACAACCCGTTTAGGCACACCAGTCACACACAAATCCTTGTTGCCTCCCTCCAGGGGCTGATGTCCACACCAGGTGGGATGGAGCCAGGCAGTTGGCCCCACCCACTGAGGAGTTCAGCCCTGGAGGCGGGAAAGGAAGTCAGTTAAGCTCGGGCAGAGCTAGAGAGCAGTTGGGGAGTAGTGAGAAGCGGCGAGTGAGGAGCAGTCTGACCGTGTCCGGGTACATGGCCCGGGCACATACAGCAAGGTTGGCAGACGGTGGTGGCCATCTGCAGGAGAGGCCGATCGACGCGGAACCGTAGGACCGGGGTCGGGCGGTGGCCCGCCGGTACCGAACCGGGGAGCAAAGAGAAGCCAGCACCATTCGGCAGGGCCTACGGACCCTGACCAGGCTTGGAGTCGCCGTTAAACGGGTCAAATCCGTTAGCGACGGGAACCTCCGGGGTTTCCCAGCAGCAAAGACCCGATTGAAGGCAACCGTCCAAACTGTGAAGGGAAATACAGTCACCACCAAGGCTACAATTCCCAGGGCCAGAGCCTGCGGGCAAAAGGAGCTCCTCCGGCGCCTATCAAAGCTGGGGAGCGGGTTACTGGTGGGAAGCCATCGGGGCCGAAAACACACTACAGGTGCAGGGAAAGGCAGCCACCGCCAGCCTACCGGGAGTGGCCACTGCAGCCGGCTGCGGGACCCATCCATCCAGCAGTATGTTTTACCAGAGACTCTGTGTACGTTATTGGCTGAGTGAGTACCACCGTGCCGTCGGGCACCGCGCTGCCCCCGCGACCCTGCACCTCACCAAACCCTGCCATCCACATTCCAGTCACCTCACCGGGACCACCCAAAACCCCTCTACCCACGGAGGGGAGAGAAACATCTTGGCTGCTCCCTGTCATCGCTCCCGGGATCCCCGTCCAGAGCAGCGGTGGTGTCCCAACCTCACCACAAACCGTGGGTGGCGTCACGGACCGACTTCCCAAACCCCAAAAACTATCCCCTTTCACTCACGGGCGAGGAGCACCGCTCGAGTCCCCGGATTCAGCCCACCGCTCAAGCCACCAAAGCAGCAGGCTGCAGCAGCGCCGGACCCGAGCGCCAGCGAAGGGCGCAGCAGCGACGGCCCCCTCCCCGCCCGCGACAGAGTATCAAAAACCAGATATCTTTAATTAAATCACACATGACATGGAATACAAAAAATACAGAGAATACACTGACCAATACAGACATCTAAAAACAATTAAAAACACTGATGCACTTGAGTACAACCCACATAGTAGTTCAATTTTTGGTCCACACCCAATAATCCACAATTTAATATTCACAGGCCCTAAAATATCCCTGTGATCATGCCACAAAAGAAAGGTCTCACAGATGGAAAAATTGGATTAAGCTGATAGCCTGTGCAAAGAGGTCCTGCAGATATTCCAGCATATAAGATTAACCATCCGGCTGACCCATTACAAAATACACAGCCAAGATTAGTAGATGAAGTCAGGCTGACAAAAGCCTATGCAGGAACCTCCTGCAAATATTCCAGCATTATTAAATCAATCAGCTGGCTGCGCTAGAATAAGCAAAAAAAAAAATGCCGAAGAGCCAGCTGGAAATCAAGACTGTAGCAAGATAAGCATACCAAACCTCTAGGAAGGCAAGGGCAGATCTATACCATCCAGGGCAGGGCAAGTGGGGGTGGTGGACCAAGTGTGGGTGATTACTCCACGCGTATCGCCAGTGGCGTAGCTACTGCTTTTGCCGCCCGGGGCGGTCGTCAAATTTGCCGCCCCCCTCCGTTGGCCGTTGATAATCCAGAAATTTTCAAAAATTTGGAAAACCATCAAAATATTTATTTTTCATGGAACTACAATCAAAGATCTAATTGTAGACTGCTGCTATTAGTCCTAGACTTTCACCTTTTTACACACATGTAGGCCTATTATACACACACACACAGCTCTGCTGCATACAGACACACACAACTCTGCTGCATACATACACACAGCTCTGCTGCACACAGACACACACAACTCTGCTGCATACATACACACAGCTCTGCTGCACACAGACACACACACAGCTCTGCAGCATACATACAGACACACGCACCTCTACTGCATTTATACAGACACACAGCTCTACTGCATACAGACAGACACACAACTCTGCAGCATACATACAGACACAAAACTCTGCAGCTGCTGCATACATATACACATACATACATACAGGCACACACAACTCTGTAGCTGCTGCATACACACAGACAACTCTGTAGCTGCTGCATACATGCATACAGACACAACTCTGCTACATACAGACAGACACACACAGCTCTACTGCATACATACACACACAACTCTGCTGCACATATAGACACACACGCGGCTTTTGGGGGCCCACACACACGGCTGCTGCAGAGCTGAGCCTGCACCAAGCACAGGGAAAATGTAGCAGAGCTGAGCCCGCACCAAGCACAGGGCAGATGTAGCGGAGCTGAGCCCGCACCAGACACAGGGCAGATGTAGCGGAGCTGAGCCCGCACCAGACACAGGGCAGATGTAGCAGAGCTGAGCCCGCACCAAGCACAGGGCAGATGTAGCAGAGCTGTGCCCGCACCAAGCACAGGGCAGATGTAGCAGAGCTGTGCCCGCACCAAGCACAGGGCAGATGTAGCAGAGCTGTGCCCGCACCAAGCACAAGGCAGATGTAGCAGAGCTGAGCCCACACCAAGCACAGGGCAGATGTAGCAGAGCTGAGCCTGCACCAACACACACGGCTCCTGGGGGCCCGCACACACAGCTCCTGAGGTGGGGAAAGCCCATGCAGCTCACTGGGGCCCATAAACCGGGTGGCTGGGAGGGAGTATACAGGTCGAGGGGGGAAAGGGGGGTAGCACTTACTGCTCGGACACGGATGAGAGGGGGCCCACACAGCGCCGGAGGCCAGCGCTGTGCTGGGAGTTGCTGGCTGGCACTCCATCTCTCTGGGACAGAGCAGGACGCCGGGTGGTAGCTCCTCCCACAGATGAAGCTCAATCCAGCAGGGCACTGTGGTCTGCGTGCCTTAAAGAGACAGCAGACACAGTTTCCTGCTGAGGACTCCGGAACTCGGGCCGGGGGCAGCAGAACTGAAGGCGAGTGGCCAAAATGCCGCCCCCCTGACACGTGCCGCCCGGGGCTGACCGCCCCCTCCGCCCCCCCTTTGCTACGCCACTGTGTATCGCTACTCTTCAGTAGCTTTCTCAAGGGCAGAACATAAACAAAACTAACACATGTGTGTACTATTTAACCCCTTCATGACCCTTGACTGATCTATCTGTCATGGAGCGTGTGATGTTAAGCCCCGTCCCCTGTCGCGGGCAGGTTGCAACGATCCGCGCACATATCAGCTGTTTTCAACAGCTGACATGTGTGCCTGCATGTTACGAGTGGAATCGCTTCCACTCGCAACATTTAACCCCTTACATCTCGCTGCCAAAGTCTGGCAGCGAGATGTATATGCACGCGGCCATAATTTTCACTTACCGCCACCCCCCCACCGGAAGTAATGTGCGTGATCACGTGACTTTCGGTGGTTGCCATGGTAGCACAGGGTCATGTGATGACACCTGTAGCTATGACGAGTCCCTTTCTGTTTCACTCGGCCCGGAGCCGAATGAATCAGGAAGTGATCATATCTGCTGTTTACAGCTGTATAGCTGTGATCAGCAGAAAGGGCAGAGCGATCGGATTGCTGATCGCTATAGCCCCCTAGGAGGACTAGTAAAATAAAAAAAAGTTTTTTAAAAAAAAACAAAAAAAAACTAAAAGTTCAAATCACCCCCTTTTCACCCCATTGAAAATTTAGAAATGCCCGATCTATCAAAATATAAAATCAATTAATCTGATTGGAATTTTTTTGCCGCTGTTCCGTTACCAAACTCCAAAATTATGATTTTTGGTCGCCACAAGGTTTACGCAAAATGCAATAACAGGCGATCAAAACGTAGCATCTGCGCAAAAATGGTACCATTAGAAACGTCAGCTCGAGACGCAAAAACTAAGATGTCATTAAGCCATAGATCCCAGAAAATGAGAACGCTACGGGTTTCGGAAAATGGCACAAAACGTGCGCCATTTTTATTGGACAACCTTTGTGATTTTTTTTTTTTAACCCTTTTAGATACAAGTAAACCTATACATGTTTGGGGTCTACAAACTCGCACTGACCTCAGGCATCACAACGACACATCAGTTTTACCATATAGTGAACACTGTGAATAAAACATCCCAAAAACTATTGTGCGATCACACTTTTTTTTTTTTGCAGTTTTTCCACACTTGGAATTTTTTTTGATGTTTTCCAGTACACTATATGGTAAAACTTATGGTTTCATTTAAAAGCACAACTCATCCCGCAAAAAACAAGCCCTCATATGGCAAGATTGACTGAAAAATAAAAAAGTTACGGCTCTCGGAGGAAGGGGAGCAAAAAACAAAAACGCAAAAAACGGAAAGTACCTGGGGGGCTGAAGGGGTTAAAGGTGAAATAGTAAGTAAACAATATAAATCACCTGGGTTAACAGCAGGGGTCAGGAGGTGTAGATTTTGGACGTTTTTGCAACGATCCAAAATCGTCCTAGGAGTCACAAATTCCGTGACCCCAATGAGATCGCTGTAGCGAAATCGTAGCGTGTAAAACCACCCTTATCCAGATCTTTTTGTAATATTGTACTATCAAGGTCATTTTTTACTATCCTACATAGTTTGGTGTCATCAGCAAAGACTGACACTTTACTATCAATCCCATCCACAAGGTCATTAATAAAGAGATTAAAAAGAATCGGTCCTAGCACAGATCCCTGCGGTCCCCACTGCTGACTATAGCCCATTTAGAGAATGTACCATTTATGACTACTCTTTGTTTCCTATCTTTTAGCCAATTCCTTACCCAGTTGCATATAGTTTCCCCTAGCCCTTGCTTCTGGAGCTTTAGTATAAGGCTATTATGTGGTACAGTATCAAATGCCTTTGCAAAGTCCAAATAAATCACATCAGCTGCATTACCAATATCCAGGTTTGCACTTACCCCCTCATAGAACCCAACAGATTGGTTAGACACGACTTATCTTTCATGAATCCATGCTGTCTGTCAGTTATCATATTATTTTCTGCAACATATTTTTGCATGTCATCCCTTAAAATGGCCTCAAAAACTTTGCATACTACTGATGTCAGGCTTACTGGACAGTAGTTGCCTGGATCTACCCTCTTACCTTTCTTAAATATCGGTACCACATCAGCAATCCTCCAATCCTGAGGCACCAACCCTGTTACAAGCGAGTCTAAAAAGATGAGATACAGCGGTCTGTCGATTACGGAGCTCAATTCCCTCAATATTCGTGGATGAATGCCATCTGGCCCTGGGGATTTGTCAATGTTTAATTTACTCAGACGTAGGCGTACTTCATCTTGTGTTAAATTAATTATATCGGGTGGTGAACTTTGATTTTTCACTTGTTGAATGATGCCTGGTACAGTCAGTTCCTTGGTGAACACAGAAGAGAAATGCCTATTTAATATCTCAGTCTTTTGTTTATCCTCTATAACTAACTTGTTGTTATATTTTAAGGGGCCAATACTATCCTTTGTTTTCCTTTTGGCATTAATGTATTTATAAAAGATTTTGGTATTTATTTTAATGTCCTTGGCGAGTTTTGTTTCAGTAGCTAGTTTTGCTTGTTTGATTTCTTTTTTACATTTCCTATTGATATCTTTATACTCCTGAAATGCTATTTCTGTATTCTCAGCCTTCAAGATTTTAAACGCCCTTTGTTTTTGTTCTATTATACTTTGTACAGTCTTATTTAGCCATAGTGGTTTTCTTTTTATTCCTGGATATTTTATTACCAGAGGGTATACGTTTTTTACAGGACTCTAGCAGTATATCCTTAAACTTTCCCCATTTATGTTCAGTATCCCCAGTTACCATGACTTTGTCCCAATCTACACATTTAAGCTCTTCCCTTAATTTGTTGAAATCAGCTTTCCTAAAATTCCAGGTTTTAGCATTTCCCCTTTGAAATGTTCTATTGAATATTACTTTGAAGCCTACCATATTATGATCGCTGGTGCCCAAGTGCTCCCGGACCTGTAGATCTGAAATTGTATCCGGTCTATTTGACAGGACCAGATCCAGCAGATTATATCTCCCCTTGTTGGTTCATCTACCATCTGAGAGAGGAAATGGTCTTGAATAGTAGATAAGAATTTACAGCTTTTAGCACAACGAGAAGATTCTATGTCCCACTGTATGTCTGGATAGTTGAAATCCCCCATAATAAGAACCCTATTATAATTATTAGCTTCCTTTTCAATTTGTTCCAGCATTTCACCTTCTAGTTGTTCAGCTGTGTTAGGAGGCTTATAGCGAACTCCAATTAGCATTTTTCCATTATTCCCCTCCCCATGCACATTTAACCATACTGACTCTACATTGTTGCAGTTCCCCCCCCCCCCCCCCCCCCCAATGTCATCATTCAACACAGGTTTTAGGTTAGATTTGATAAATATACACACCTCACCAACTTATTTGTCTCCCCTGTCCTTCCTAAATGTACTATAACCCTGTATGTTTGTCACCCAGTCATGGCTTCCATTCAGCCAGGTTTCCATAATTCCCACCACATCATAATCCATGGTTGACATAAGAGTCTCCAATTCATTCATTTTGTTTGCAAGACTTCTTGCATTTGCCAGTAGACATTTAATCCTATTAACACCTTTATTACTCCTAGCCTCCCTACGTTCCTTGCATGTCCCATCTACGTCGCAGCTCCTGGGTGGTTTGGCCCACATAAAGTTTAGGGCAGTCACATTTCAGCACATAAACCACATTCATTGAACAGCAATTGTAGTAGGACCGACAGATGACCTGTCCAGGAGAAATAGATAAAGTCGGTCTCCCGAAACTATAAATTGGCACACCGTGCATTCCCCACAGGCGAAAGTTCCAATTAACTTAGTACCCCTACGTAGGCTCTGGGTCTGTCTCCGGAAGTGGCTTGAAGTTAAGAATGATTTCATGTTCCTTGCCCTCCGGGCAACCATTTTGAGTTTTTCGGAAATAAAGGCACAAAGCTTTTCCTCACTCCGTAACATACCCCAGTTGTTAAGGATTTTGTATACATCATGCCACTGATTATGGTATTGCGATATCAAGTTAACCGTTCCAACTTTTGCCCTATTTTTGGATCCCAGCGCATCCGCCTGGTTCATATTGCATGTCATCTGGTAGGCTAGATATGGCTCGCTTTGGGTAACACCTTGCTTTAAATCTATCAGAAAGATCAAGTGTATTAATACGAAAATCCTCCAGTCTGTTGAAATTCCTCCGAACCCTCAAAAATTGTCTTTTGGGTATCGCATTCCAGAATTGGGGAGGGTGGAAACTGGAGTAATGCAGCAGACTGTTGGCAGCAGTGGGCTTTCTAAAAAGTGACGTGCACATGGACTCACCGTCCAAATTGATCCTCAAATCCAGAAAATCCACCAAAGCAGTTGATATGGTCTTGGTTAACTTAATGTTTAAGGCATTCTGATTCAATTCCCATATGAACTCCTCACACAGATCCAGGAACCCTGTCCACAAAAACAGGATATCCTCTCTAAATCTGTACCATTTTAGCACAAACATATTGTAAAGATCCATAGTACATGCCCTGTTGTGTTCCCACCATCCTAGAAACGCATTGGCGTAACTTGTCACACAACGTGCTCCCATTGTGGTCCCGGCTGCTTGTTTGTAAAAGGTCCTATCAAATGTGAAGTAGCTTTTCTCCAACACCATTTTCAGAAGTTCCAAAAGAAACAAATCATGTAACCGATCTCCTGTGCTTTGTTGGTTCAAAAAGAAAGACACAGCCTTAGTCCCCAGATCGTGGCTTATGCACGTATATAAGGATTCCATGTCTAGTGTAACCAACATAGTACAGGTGGTACTCCTAGACTCCTTAATTGATCCAAAATATGTGTCGAGTTGCGCACGTAGGATGGTAGGCACTGGGCAATTGGTTGTAGATAAAAATCCAAGTAAATACATGGTTTTTCAAAGAGACCACCAATCCCTGCAACAATAGGCCTACCTGAAGGTTTCTAGAGCCCCTTGTGAACCTTTGGTAATAGGTATAGGGTTGGAACAACCGGATGTTTCGTGGTCAAAGTTTTTCTCCTTGGTCGAGATTATACCTTGATCAAACGAGATTCTAAGCAGGTCATCAAGTTTCCTCTTGAAAATTGGTACTGACGGAAGAATCTGGTAACAAAAAGCACTATTTAACTGCCTTTTCGCTTCTCTCAAGTACATCTCAAAAGGCCACAATACAATGTTACCCCCTTTGTCCGCTTCCTTGATGATAAAGTCCTTATTTTCCCTTTAGACGTTTCAAGGCAAACAGTTCTCTGGATAAATTATTGGCCCTATTGCCATCTAATTTTAGATTAATTTTTTTCTTCATGTCCATGCATGTTTTATCAAAGATTTGTACCGCTGGACATATATTAAAAGGGGGAGTGGCCTGCGATAAGAGACGTCCTGAGAATGGTGTTGTTGTACCCACTGGCCTTTCATTCTCACTCACCAATTCCAAGAGATCCTGAAAGACAAGTCTGTCCTCTGGAGGCAATTCATCCACCAATGTGGGCCTGCTATACAGGTACACAAAAACCAATTGCCTACAAAACAGATATAAATCTTGTGTTAGGACAAACTTATCAAGCTTGTTCATAGGCGAGAAAGAAAGGCCCTTTGTTAAAAGCTTAATCTCCATCTCAGATAATTCATAAGAGGAAAGATTAATGACCTGCAAATTACCTTCTCCTGTTGGGGCATCTAATATTTCTTGGTCTTACGTGTTTCCCGTCTGTGCGTTGGGTACCAGTTGTAATGCCGATTCTTTCTCTTTCTGATGAAGTTTTGATTTCCGGAACCCCCTCCGTGTGCGCCTTCTGCCTGGCTTGTGTCCGAGGATAAAAAAAAAATCACTGGATGTGATGTCAGTGACCGAAACAGGAACAGGGATGGAAAGGTCCAGTTGTTTCACATATCTTCTATTACCATGATGGGACCACTTATAAGCCTTGCCATTGGCTGATCTATCCCTCTGAAACTTGCTTTTCTTCCCCTGCAATCATCGGCTGGTGCGGTGTAAAGCAGGGCATCCCTACAATCATCGGCTGGAGTGGTGTAAAGCAGGGCTTCACTACAATCATCGGCTGGTGCGGTGTAAAGCAGGGCATTCCTGCAATCATCGGCTGGAGTGGTGTAAAGCAGGGCATCACTACAATCAAGAGCAGCAATGTAATAAATTACATGTCATTATCTGACTGTATCCTCACCTATCCCTTGTAGACCGTGAGCCCTTGCGGGCAGGGACCTCCGTCCTCCTGTACCAGTCTGTGCCTTGTAATGTTTATGATTATTGTACTTGTCCCTCATTGTGATTTGCTGCTTTTTCTATTTGTTTCAATAATACATTTTCAGTGGTTTCTGTTATATTTGGTGGCTTATAACCAACCCCTATGAGGATTTTATTAGTTTTCCCTCCTTGTATCTCCACTCATAAAGACTCCACCTCTTCTTCATTTCCCTCTTGTATATCTTCTCTTAGGGTATGTGCGCACTAGGCGTTTTTTTTCACGCTGCGTTTTTATGTGCGTTTTTGTCTCAAAAAAACGCACCCGCGGCTAAAAAAACGCGGCAAAAATGCATGCGTTTTTGCCGCGATTTGGTGCGTTTTTTGCTGCGTTTTTGCTCACTGCGTTTTTAATCAGTGCACAATGCCATTAAAGATTGTTGATGAAAAAAAAAAAAAAAAAGGTCTGATGTCATTTCCTTCTTCAAAATGTTCATTGTATGCAGGAGAGCAGACAGCAGCTGCGGAACTACAAGGCTCAGCATCCTCCATTCACTAGTGTATGCAGGAGAGCAGACAGCAGCTGCAGAACTACAAGGATCAGCATCCTCCATTCACTAGTGTATGCAGGATAGCAGACAGCAGCTGCAGAATTAAAAGTCTCAGCATCCTCCATCCAGGACTGTATGCAGTTTTTTGCCCAAAAAGAAAAAAAAAATGACATGGGCTTCGCCATATTTTTGTATGCTAGCCGGGTACAGCAGGCAGGTACGGGCTGCCCCCAACCCCCAGCTGCCTATTTGTACCCGGCTGGGAACCAAAAATATAGAGAAGCCCTTTTTTTTAATTATTTCATGAAATAATTAAAAAAAAAAAATGACGTGAGCTTCGCCTAATTTTGGTGTCCAGCCGGGTACAACTAGGCAGCTGGGGATTGGAATCCACAGTGCAGGGTGCCCAAGATTTCTGGGCACCCCCACTGCGAATTGCAGTCCGCAGCCACCCCAGAAAATGGCGCTTTCATAGAAGCGCCATCTTCTGGCGCTGTATCCAACTCTTCCAGCTGCCCTGGTGACGGGTGGCTAGCTAGGTAATAATTATTATTATTATTATTTATTTATAGAGCACCATTAATTCCATGGTGCTGTACATGAGAAGGGGGTTACATACAAAATACGTATACAAGTTACAGTAGACAGACTAGTACAGAGGGAAGAGGGCCCTACCCTTGCGGGCTTACATTCTATAGGATTATGGGGAGGAGACAATAGGTGGGGTGTAGGTCAGGCGGCAGCTCCGCACGGTGGTCGGGCGGCAGCTCCGCACGGTGGTCGGGCGGCAGCTCCGCACGGTGGTCGGGCGGCAGCTCCGCACGGTGGTCGGGCGGCAGCTCCGCACGGTGGTCGGGCGGCAGCTCCGCACGGTGGTCGGGCGGCAGCTCCGCACGGTGGTCGGGCGGCAGCGAGTTCATTGTAGATTGTAGGCATTTCTGAACAGGTGCGTTTTCAGGTTCCGTTTGAAGTTTGCAAGGGTAGGGGATAGTCTGACGTGTTGAGGCAGCGAGTTCCAGGAGACTGGGGATGCTCGGGAGAAGTCTTGGAGTCGGTTGTGTGAGGAGCGAATGAGAGAGGAGGAGAGGAGGAGATCTTGGGAGGACCGGAGGTGACGTGTTGGAGTGTAGTGGGAGAGTAGTTCGGAGATGTACGGAGGGGAAAGATTATGCACAGCTTTGTAGGTCAGTGTTAGAAGTTTGAATTGGATACGGTGGAAGATTGGAAGCCAGTGGAGGGACATGCAGAGAGGAGAAGCGGGGTGGTATTGAGGAGAGAGGTGGATAAGTCGGGCAGCAGAGTTAAGGATGGACTGGAGAGGGGCAAGCGTGTTGGCAGGGAGGCCACAGAGGAGGATGTTACAGTAGTCGAGGCGGGAGATTATGAGGGCATGCACTAGCATTTTAGTTGATTGCAAATTGAGGAAAGGGCGGATTCTGGAAATATTTTTGAGTTGAAGACGGCAGGAGGTGGTGAGGGATTGGATGTGTGGTATGAAGGATAAGGCAGAGTCAAAGGTCACCCCGAGGCAGCGAACTTTGGGTACTGGCGAGAGCGTGGTGTTATTTATTGTAATAGATAGATCAGGTGGAGAGTGTAGGTGAGACGGAGGAAAGATGATTAGTTCAGTTTTGGCCACATTGAGCTTTAGGAAGCGAGAGGAGAAGAAGGAGGATATAGCAGATAGACATTTCGGGATTTTGGACAGCAGAGATGTGGCATCTGGGCCAGAGAGGTAGATCTGGGTGTCGTCGGCATATAGGTGGTATTGGAAGCCATGGGACTTTATGAGTTGTCCCAGGCCAAATGTGTAGATAGAGAAAAGTAGGGGTCCTAGGACAGAGCCTTGAGGGACGCCAACAGAGAGATGGTGGGATGAAGAGGTTGTGTGGGAGTGGGAGACACTAAAAGTGCGATTTGAGAGGTATGAAGAGATCCAAGAGAGGGCAAGATCTCTGACACCAAGGGAAGAGAGGGTCTGTAATAGGAGGGAGTGGTCAACGGTATCGAAGGCTGAGGACAGGTCTAGGAGTAGGAGTATAGAGAAGTGCTTGTTCGCTTTGGCAGTAAGCAAGTCATTTGTGATTTTAGTCAGGGCAGTTTCGGTGGAGTGATGTGGACGGAAGCCGGACTGTAGGTTGTCAAAGAGAGCGTTAGAGGAGAGGTGGGAGGAAAGTTCAGCATGGACATGCTGTTCCAGGAGTTTTGAGGCAAGTGGGAGTAGTGATATGGGGCGGTAGCTGGTAGTAGAGGTTGGATCGAGGGAAGGTTTCTTTAGGATAGGTGTGACTGTTGCATGTTTAAAGGCAGAGGGGAAGGTTCCAGTCGTTAAAGATAGGTTGAAGAGATGGGTTAAGGCTGGAATAAGGATGGTGGTGAGGTTGGGAAGGAGGTGGGATGGCATGGGGTCAAGTGCGCAGGTGGTGAGGTGCGCTTTTGAGAGCAGACGTGCAAGCTCTCCTTCGGTGATGGTGGGGAGGAAGTTTATGGGGGAGGGGCAGTGGTCAGCTACATGAAGGGGTTGTGGTGGCTGAGCAGAGAAGACTTGCCTTATTAGGTCGATTTTTTTCTTGGAAATAGGTGGCAAAGTCTTCTGCAGAAATGAGGGAGGTTGGAGGGGGCAGTGGTGGGCGAAGGAGGGAGTTGAAAGTGTTGAATAACTGTTTGGGGTTGTGTGTTAGAGAGGATATGAGGTTTCTGAAGTAATTGTGTTTAGCGGAGGTGAGGACTGAACGAAATGTGTGAATTGCATTTTTGAATGTGGTGAAGTCTTCCTGGGAGTGCGTTTTCTTCCACCGCCGCTCTGCAGCCCTAGACCTTTGCCTAAGTTTTTTAGTGAGGCTGTTGTGCCAGGGCTGTCTATTGATTCGTCTCACTCTGCCATGCACAAGGGGAGCGACTGAATCAATAGCTGATGTGAGGGTGGTGTTGTAGAAAGTGGTGGCGCTGTCTGTGTCGTGGAGGGACGATATGGAGGACAGTGGGAGGATAGAGTCGGCGAGGGTGTGCATGTTGAGGTGTGCAAGGTTTCTGCGGGGATGTGCTAGGTGCTGGACAGGGGGGGGTAGGTGAGGAGGACAGGGCTGAAAAGGTCAGAAGATGGTGGTCAGATAGGGGGAGGGGGGAAGTTGTGAAGTCAGAAAGGGGACAGAGGCGGGTGAAGATAAGGTCTAGTGTGTGTCCATCTTTGTGGGTGGAGTTAGGGCTAACTGTATATTATCAGCTGGCCCTAAGCCCGAAATTCATGGTGTCACGCCAATATTAGACATGGCCACCATGAATTTCTAGTAATGATAAAAAAAAAAAACACACAGAAAAATATTTTTATTAGAAATAAAACACAACACAATTAGTGACTCCATCTTTATTGAAATAAACCCCCCTCCGCAGTAATCCTGGGTCAGGGTCCCGCGCCGTCCAATCCGGATCCAATATCATCTGATCGGTTTGCTGGAAGGCAAAGCGATCAGATGATGTGTCAGGTTAAACTACGTGAATCACATGACACATCAGCTGATTGTATAAAAGCCGGTTATACAATCAGCTGATGCATCGGTAGAAAAAAAAAAAATAATACTCACTTATGTGCTGTGCTGATTACCGGCAGCTCCTGCAGCGATCGATTGGACAGGAGTCTGATCCCGTCCGATCGCTGCAGGAGCTGCCGGTAATCAGCTGATTAAGTCCCCTGACGGCAGGATCAGCTGATAGCCGGCCGGGCGCGAAAAAGCCGGCGAGACTACGATCAGCTGATGCGTCAGGTGACTGCATCAGGTGATCCACCGCCAGGTCCTGCAAGCAAGGTCCTGCCCCGGGGAGACTGCACACAGCCAGAGCGGCGGTACCGGGACAGGAGCTGGGAGCGGGCATGGCACCGGGACCCTGCAGACAGGTGAGTATATATGACATTTTTTTTTTTTTTCTACTGTTCACTTTTGTTTTCGACGCTGCCTCCACCTCCCGCCCAGACATGGCGCCGCACGGAGCTGACATGGCACCGGGCGGGTTGTGGACGCAGCGGTGACGGTACCGGGAGGATTCATGCTTCTGTGTTTACCAACAGAAGGAATCCTCTTCCTGTACACGTCACTTTACTGCCCACCCATTGCGTTTATAGCTGCGTTTTTAGTCATAGAAACGCAGCTATATGCGTTTTTCATTGCGTTGTTGAACATCTCATTGAACTCAATGGATGAAAAACGCAGTGAAAAACGCAGAAATAATTGACCTGCTGCATTTTTGTGGTCACCACAAAAACGCAGCTACAAAAAAACGCTGTGTGAGGACAGCACTTATGAAAACCCATAGACATTGCTGGGGAAGCAATGTCACTGCGTTTTCAGCACAAAAACGCGGTAAAAAATGCGGCAAAAACGCCTAGTGTGCACAAGGCCTTAGTCTGGGCTTTAAACTGGACTTTATATATAGACAGACTCCACCCCCTTTCCTTTTTTTACGATCCCTCCTAAACAATTCATATCCTTGCAGGTTAGTCACCTAGTCATAACTGTCATCTAACCATGTCTCAGTTATTCCTACTATGTCGTATTTTTCCTCATACATTACCAGCTCCAGTTCCTCCATCTTATTGGTCAGGCTTCTTGCATTGGTCAGCATGCAGGAAAGAAGTTTTGCTCCCCTTTTCTTAGTACCCTGTCTTGGGTCCTCTTTACGGCATCTAGTATCCTTGATTAGTTTGTCCTTCTGCTGCATGTTCTTGTCTGCTGTTTTTTCTCCCATCCCCTCTTCTTCTAGTTTAAAGCCCTCCTGATGAGTGTGGCAAGCCTTCTGGCGATGGTGTGTTTCCCAGGTTTTGTGAGGTGTATCCCGTCTCTTGCGAGAAGTCAATCGTAGTGGTAATTCACTCCATAGTCCAAGAATCCAAATCCTTGCTGCCGGCACCATCGTCGTAGCCAGTTGTTCAAATCTAGTATCCTATTCCATCTTCTGACACCATGGCCATCGACTGGGAGGATGAGAAAACAACCTGTACGTTCCGTTCCTTTATTTTCTTCCCCAGAATTTCAAAGTCTTTGCAAATAGTTGGTAGATCATTTCTTGCCGTGTCGTTTGTTCCTACATGTATCAATAGGAATGGGTATTCGTCCTTGGATCTGAGGATCGTTTGTATCCTGTTGGTCACATCCTTGATTTTTGCTCCCGGGAGGCAGCATACTTCTCGTGCGGTTATGTCCGGCCTGCAGATAGTTGCGTCCGTGCCTCTTAGCATACCTCCCAACTTTTGAAGAAGGAAAAGAGGGACAAAGTTTGCGGCGGCAAATTTTTAGGCCACGCCCCCTAACCACACCCATTTCACAGTCACGCCCATATCCACTCCCCATCCACACCCATTCAGCAAACTGAAACTGCAGAAGCTGTCCGTGATCGCTCTGAGCCACCACAGATGCGCAAGCGCTGGCCATATGAACCACATTACCTATTACCGTGGGCGCGAGATTATGGGCGGCGCTGTGATTGTCATCAGCAAAGTCATCCAAGTACCCGCCCATAATCTCGTGCAAGAAGTAATAGGTAACATGGTTCATATGGCCAGCACTTGCGCATAACAGTGGAGTCAGAGGGAAAAGTGCGGGCACGAGATTATGGGCGGGTACTTGGATAACGCTGCTGATGACAATCACAGCGCCGCCCATAATCTCGCGCCTGCGCAATCACCTGAAAAAGCGTTCACATGCGCAAAACTTCGGGAAGACAGTTACATGAGGAAGGCGTCCTTGTGTATGTAAATGAGCAATGGGGGACTGCGTAAAGCGGCAGGAGGGGGAATAACTGACGCTAGACAGCCCGCCCCCGTGACCATAAAAAACATTTGCATACAAAAAGGTAAGACTTCATAAAGTATTTTTGTAGGTCTCAAAGGGGGCACAATAACAACAGGAACCTTTCTAGAAGCAGCCCAGGAGCTGCAGAGGGGAATCTATTACTTTCATTGTGAAATTTCTGCTGACATGTTCCCTTTAACTGGTAGGGGAGCCAGGATAAAGCAGAGCTGAAGTTGTTGGGCAGCTAGGACCCAGCAGCTCCACAGGCAGGAGACCACTGATCAGTAAGCTAATAGAAGCCTGCAGATGTCACTCTGCATAGGTTATTACTGGCCAGTGCTATCTGCAGGAGAGAGAAGTGCTGATTGCACTTTCTCCTCAGCTTCCTGATTCCCCGTGTGTCTGCAGCAGTGAGAAGCCGCACACGGGGAGTCAGAGAGAACAGCTGCAGGGAAGCTCCGGGGCTGGGGATGTCGGCTCTGGGGGAGGGGGGGGGGGGGTCGGCTCTGGTGCAGGGGATCCACTCCGGGGCTGCGGATGTCCGCTCTGGGGGAGGGGGGGTCGGCTCTGGTGCAGGGGATCCGCTGCGGGGCTGGGGATGTCCGCTCTGGGGGAGGGGGGGGGGCTCGGCTCTGCTGCAGGGGGGGGGGGGTCGCTCTGCTGCAGGGGGGGATTCATACCTCAGCAGCAGTCACAGGAGTTTCAAGGTGCGCGCTCGACTCTGTAATGAATAGAAGGGAGAAACAGCGAGGCGGGGCTACAGTGGGTGGGTGGAGCCACGGGACACTCAGGCCCACGGGCGGGACTCGGGATCAAAGGCTCAAAAGAGGGACTGTCCCGCTGTATCCGGGACGGTTGGGAGGTTTGCTCTTAGTAGTGAGTCGCCCATAACTACCACTCTTCTTTTCTTTCTGGACGCACTGCTTGTTGCTCCTGAGTGCTTTTGAGTGTCTTTTGTTTCTGCTTTTGTTTACAAAGTAACTTCTTTTGATGATACTGTGTCTTCTCCGGTAGCTATAGTATCATCCTGAGCTGTGCCATTTTCGTTATCCAGCATGAGGGCTTCATATTGGTTGCTAAGCTGTGTGGGTGGTGACGACCACTTGATACGCTGGCTTCTTTTGGTCACATGTGTCCACTTTTCAGCCTCTATGTGTTCTGAAGCTTTTCTCACTTTCCATATCCTGAATTGTTGCTTCTGCCTCGTCCAAGAAGTCCTCATGTTCTTTAATTAGCTTCAAAGTTGCTATTCTTTCTTCCAGTCCCTGCACCTTTTCCTCTAAGAGGGCAACAAGTTTGCACTTTTGACAGGTGAAGTTGTTTTTTTTTTTTTTTTTTTTTTTTTGTGCGGCAGATCCGTAAACCTGTAGCATGTGTTGCAGGTGACATGTGGATTTTCTTCTCTTCCATATTGCTGATGTAGCGTATGATAGGCGAAAGTCGCGCGCCGTCAGGTTTTGCAATGTCCTCAAACAGCGAGACCCGGCAAGTCCCAGCAATCAATCAGCTTAATGATCTGGTGGATGGTTTACAGAGTAAAATATCAGTATTTGCAGATGATACAAAACTATGTAAGGTAGTTAACACAAAGGAGGACAGTTTGCAACTACAGATGGATTTGAGTAAATTGGAGAATTGGGCTGAAAAATGGCAAATGAGGTTTAACACAGATAAGTGTAAGGTTATGCACGTGGGAAGGAGAAACAGATGATACGATTACTTACTAAATGGAAAACTGCTGGGGAAATCAGACATGGTAAAAAGACTTAGGCATATTAGTCAATAAGAAGCTAAATTGGAGTGCCCAGTGTCAGGCAGCAGCCACCAAAGCAAATAGGGTGATGGGATGCATTAGAAGAGGTCTGGGGGCACGAGATGAAAACATCATTCTCCCTCTGTACAAATCACTAGTCAGACCACACTTGGAGTATTGTGTGCAATTTTGGGCGCCGGTGCTCAAAGACATTACTGAACTTGAAAGGGTTCAGAGGCGGGCTACTAAAATAATAAATGGAGTGAGTGCATTACAATACACGGAAAGGTTATCAAAATTAGGTCTATTTACTCTAGAAAAGAGAAGACTAAGGCGGGCTTTGCACACTACGACATCGCACCTGCGATGTCGATGGGGTCAAATTGAAAATGACGCACTTCCGGCATCGCGTGCGACATCGTAGTGTGTAAAGGCTTGATGATACGGTTAACGAGCGCAAAAGCGTCGTAATCGTATCATCGGTGCAGCGTCGGCGTAATCCATAATTACGCTGACGCGACAGTCCGATGTTGTTCCTCGCTCCTGTGGCAGCACACATCGCTGTGTGTGAAGCCGCAGGAGCGAGGAACATCTCCTACCGGCGTCACTGCGGCTTCTGTAGGATATGCAGAAGGAAGGAGGTGAGCGGGATGTTTACATCCTGCTCATCTCCGCCCCGCCGCTCCTATTGGCCGCCTGCCATGTGACGCCGCACGACCCGCCCCCTTAACAAGGAGGCGGGTCGCCGGCCAGAGCGACGGTCGCAGGACAGGTGAGTCCATGTGAAGCTGCCGTAGCGATAATGTTCGCTACGCCAGCTATCACAAGGATATCGCTGCTGCGACGGGGGCGGGGACTATCGCGCTCGGCATCGCAGCATCGGCCTGCGATGTCGCAGCGTGCAAAGTACCCCTTAGGGGAGACCTAATAAATATGTACAAATATATCAGAGGGCCATATAGAGATCTCTCCCATGATCTATTTGTACTAAGGACTATGACAAGAACAAGGGGGCATGCTCTTCGATTGCAGGAAAGAAAATTCCTACATCAGCATAGAAGAGGGTTCTTCATGGTAAGAGCAGTGAGGCTCTGGAACTCTCTTCCTGAGGAAGTGGTGATGGCCAACTCACTGAATGAATTTAAGAGAGGAATGGATGCTTTTCTTGATAGCAAAAGTATAGAAGATTATAAATAGCATAATCTTACAGGTAGATAGAAGAGCGACCAAGATTATTAGAGGAATGGGTGGGCTGCAATACCAAGACAGGTTATTAAACTTGGGGGTTATTTAGTTTGGAAAAACAAAGGCTTAGGGGGATCTAATCACAATGTATAAACATATGAGGGGACAGTACAGAGACCTTTCCAAAGATCTCTTTACACCTAGGCCTGCGAGTGGAACACGGGAGCATCCGCTACGTCTCGAGGAAAGAAGGTTTAATCATAACCACAGATGAGGATTCTTTACTGTACGAGCAGTGAGACTATGGAACTCTCTGCCGCATGATGTTGTAATGAGTGATTCACTACTAACATTTAAGCAGAGCCTGGACGCCAGGGTGTTGATCCAGGGAACTAGTCTGATTTGCCGAATGTGGAGTCGTCAGGAAGGAATTTTTTTCCCTATTGGAGCTGGTTTGACACATTGGGGTTTTTTTTTGCCTTCCTCTGGATCAACATGTTAGGCTTCGGGTTGAACTAGATGGACTTAAGCCTGCTTTACACGAGACGATGGATTGTGCGATAGCACAATCGATCTTACCCGCCCCCGTCGTTTTTGCATCACGGGCAATTAGTTGCCCATGGCGCACAAACTCGTTTACCCCCCCGTCGCACATACTTACCTTCCGGACGACCTCGCTGTGGGCGACGAACGTCCACTTCCTGGAGTGGGCGGGACGTTCGGCGTCACAGCGACGTCACACGGCAGGCGGCCAATCGAAGCAGAGGGGCGGAGATGAGCGGGATGTAAACATCCCGCCCACCTCCTTCCTTCCATTAAGGCTTCGGGTGCCGCGGGAGGCAGGTAAAGCTGCTGTTCATCGTTCCCGTGGTGTCACACGGAGCAACGTGTGATGCCACGTCAACGATGAACAACATCCGCCATTTTAATTAAACAATTTTATGAAACCTAGCGACGAGTACACGACTCATGATTTGTGAGAGTCACTGCGTCGCTAGGAGGTGTCACACGAGACGACGTCGTGCGGTATGCCGGATGTGCGTCACGAAAACCGTGACCCCGACGACATATCGCACAATCTATCGCCTCGTGTAAAGCCCGCTTTAGAGTCTCCCTTCAACCTTAAAAACTATGAAACTATTATGTATACCCCTTTCACATGTAAAGCGCCATGGAATAAATGGCGCTATAATAATGATGATTCTGGGCTTGGTGGATGACCACTGTATTCAATGATTGTATGCATTGAACTTTGCTGCAAGAATATGAGGAATCCGCGTTCCTGTTGTGAAATTGTGGCAAATTTGTAGCCATTGCATTGAAAATGGTGAAAGCCAAAATGAATTCTACACAAGATATCTGCACTGGATGTCAGTTGATGTAGAGATATTTGTCGCAACGTGTAGATGCAGTGAGCTGATATATTACACTGCAGATTTTCCATATGTAAATCCTCGTGTATAATCTGCACCAGATACTCTATCTCTTCTCTGCAACTTCAATAACCATCCAATTCCAAATCTCATACAAGTGCTTACATGGCTGTGCACATGCGTTAGTTGTCTATGGAACATCATAACCCCCATCCCATTCTTGGTAAGGTCATAGGAATAATCACTCTAGGCCAGTCATGGCGAACCTTTCACAGGCCGAGTGCCCAAACTGTAGCCCTAAACCCATTTTTTTTTTTTTTATTCCGAAGTGCCAACCAATTCTATTATGTAAATAATTGATTGTAACCTTACCTTTGCAGTCTTCTCTTCAGCAGGGGGCAGCATGCTTACCACACATTGAAGCTGAGCCCCAGCCCTTTCCAGACACAGCAGTTGGATTGATCTTTCTGGAAAAAATTGCAGCGTATTAGACAGATTTTAGCCTGGAATGCAATCAGATGTCACCCTGTAATCCACATCTACATTTCAAAGTCTGAACATCTTGAAATCCCATAAAGACGTAGGAGTTTCTCTCCTCCCCTTACATTGTGTAGTTATGTCCCCCTTCCTGGTAAACATGTCCCCCATCCGGATATATATTTCCTACATTCTGGTATATTTGTGCACATCATGACCCCATCCTGGTAAATGTACCCCATCCCAGCATATTCCCCATTCCTGGTAAATGTACCCCATTCCTGGTAAATGTACCCCATTCCTGGTAAATTTACCCCATTCCTGGTAAATTTACCCCATTCCTGGTAAATGTACCCCCATCATTGTAAATGTAACCCATCCTGGCATGTTCCCCCATGCTGTTAAATGACCCCATCCTGGTAAATGTACCTCATCCAAGCATGTTCCCTTATCCTGGTAAATGTCCCCTTTCCTGGTAAACGTAACCCATCCTGGTAAATGTACCCCATCCTGATAAATGTCACCCTTCCTGCTAAATGTTCCCATCCTGGCATGTTTCCCCCCCATCCTTGCATGTTTCTCCCATCCTTGCAGTCATGTTTCCCCCATCCTTGCATGTTTCTCCCATCCTTGCAGTCATGTTTCCCCCATTTTTGCATGTTTCTCTCCCTCTTTGCACGTTTCCCCCATCTTTGCACGTTTCTACCATCCTTGCAGCCATGTTTTCCCCGTGCTCTCCATGTTTGCCCCGTGCTCTCCATGTTTGCCCCATGCTCTCCATGTTTGCCCCATGCTCTCCATGTTTTCCCCGTGCTCTCCATGTTTGCCCCGTGCTCTCCATGTTTGCCCCGTGCTCTCCATGTTTGCCCCGTGCTCTCCATGTTTGCCCCGTGCTGGCTCTGTCCCCCCACACCTTGACACAGCCGCACACAGCTTAAAAATAAAAAAACTCACCTTCCAGCACTCGCTCCTCCGCTGCGAGCCGCTAGGTCCTCAGTCAGTTCAGGTCCCGCGCGGCCACAAAACGCCGGCGTCACCTACTGACGCTCCTCCTTCTCCTAGGCAACAGGCCTGCGGCCCAGAAGAGGAGGCGTGTCAGAGGGAGGAGAAATATCTCCTCTGCTAAACACCACTTTGAACTGCTGGCGCGATCACACCAGCAGTTCAAAGTGGCGACCACGCGCATGCCAGCACAAAGGGCTCTGCCTGCCCTGTCTGGCACGTGTGCCATAGGTTCTCCATCACTGCTCTAGGGTCAAAGTTTTAGCTCCCATAAGTCATTTTTATATATAAATATATATATATAATATATCTATCTATCTATATCTTATGGGAGCTAAAAGTTTAATACAAAAAACTTAAGCTAAACTTAAATGTAACCCATCCTGGCATGTTCCCCCATGCTGTGTATGTGTATGTATGTGTATATATATATGTATGTATGTATGTATGTATGTATGTATGTATGTATGTATATATATATATATATATATATATATATATATATATATATATATATATATATATATATATATATATATATATATATATATATATATATATATATATATATATATATATATATATATATATATTATAAATAAAAGAAACTTCTACATACGCAAACAAGGATACACCATTGGCGTGGGCAAGGGCGTAGTGCACCATCCCACCCCTTGAATTCACACACTCCGCACTTCTCTTCAGCTTAACGGACAGCAAATGCTGCCTGAATTGAATGCCCAGCTTTGCATATTCACACTGACACTGCAGAAGCCTAGAGAGAGCACACCGGGTCAGTGCAGGCACGCTTTGATCCCTGTCTGCAGCGGCCACCCGCTCCTGTCTGATCCAATGTGCTGCGAGTGGCCGCTGCAGACAGGAGTGAGGGATGAGAGCGCTTTTACACTGACTGTGTGTGCTCTCGCTAGGCTCTTGCCGTTTAGGTCCAACAATTAAATTTAGCCAGAGCTCACTCTGTGCAAACAAGCGATGTCAATGAAGTTAAGGGCAAGTCTGGAGCATGATACACAGGTCTGCAAAAAATTTTTTTCAAGAGCTGTTTTGGTTATTCCACGTAATCTTTGTTTTTGAGTGCTCTGAATCCGAAAATGACCTCCGTTTTGTCATAGGACATCACGTTTTTTGACAATTTAACTATGTTAAATAAGATAATACCTCAAAATAAATGACAATAGACTCATAAAATTATTTTTTTATTACAAATGTTTCATGAAAATCATATTTTTTTTTTTTTAACTGCAATGAGCTCACTAACACACACTAAAATTGATTCTTCTTCCCTTGGAGGCTTCTCTTGGTACATTTACGCTTGTGAGTATCATCTGTAATGTCTCTCTGAAGTGTCTAACAGTAGTCTGCCATTATTGTAATGCTCCATCTTCCCTGATATCTTCTTGCCATCTCTTTAATGTCCTGGTGGAATCGTTCACCTTGCTCTTCACTCACAGCTCCCACATTTTCAGGAAAGTTGTCAAGGTGGGAATGGAGGAAATGCACTTTCAAGCTTAGGCTGCTTTCACACTACGTCTTTTTAACATGCGTCCTGAACGTTTTTTTGCTGCAAAAGCGGCTCCTGCTTTTACAGCAAAAAACGCATGCAAACGCATGTGTTACTTTGCAGGATCCTGTCACTGGATGTTTAGGGGCGGGCAGGGCCGGATTAAGGTTGGTGGGGGCCCCTGGGCAGAAAATCTGGTGGGGGCCCCATAAACGTTAACATTTTTAGCCATAACAGTAGAGCGCGAACTGTAGCATTTAGATATAAATCCACTGAGCATGGATCGTATCCTGTTCTGCCACATTCAGATTTACAGTACTACAATACAGATACAGTCCAGGATCACTCACAGCCGTCACTTATACACACAGTACAATACAGATACAGTCCAGGATCACTCACAGCCATCACTTATACACACAGTACAATACAGATACAGTCCAGGATCACTCACAGCCGTCACATATACACACAGTACAATACAGATACAGTCCAGGATCACTCACAGCCATCACTTATACACACAGTACAATACAGATACAGTCCAGGATCACTCACAGCCATCACTTATACACACAGTACAATACAGATACAGTCCAGGATCACTCACAGCCGTCACTTATACACACAGTACAATACAGATACAGTCCAGGATCACTCACAGCCATCACTTATACACACAGTACAATACAGATACAGTCCAGGATCACTCACAGATGTCACTTATACACACAGTACAATACAGATACAGTCCAGGATCACTCACAGACGTCACTTATACACACAGTACAATACAGATACAGTCCAGGATCACTCACAGCCGTCACTTATACACAGAAAGAAGAGTTACTCACATATTTTTAATTGATCCCAATGGCAAGGCAGCCAGGGTTGGCTCCAGGTTTTTGTGGTCCCCGGTTGAGTCTCAGTAGGCCCCATCCACATGCAGACACGCACATACACATACAGGCATACGTACATATACATATTTGAAGACAAATTCACAAAAATACATTTAAACAGACAAATATATGCACAGTCATATACACTGACATACATGCAGACACAGACGCATTACAGGTGTTAATATAGAGAAGTCACTAGCAGCCTCACTCCCCTCTCCCGCTTGTTTCCAGCTCCTCCAGGACAGATGGCTGTGTTGCATGATGGCCATCACTAACTGACATGACTGCACACCATGCACACTGACACAGCACTGCTGTATATACATCACAGGAGGGGCTGGGGCCTACAATATATACATTACAGGAGGGGCAGGGGGCATAGACGATACTGGGGGGGGGCATAGACGTTACTAGAATGGCAAACAGCTCTGGTGGCGTACACATTACTGGGACGGGTGGCTTGGCACTCTGGGGGACCCATATAGTTCTCGGGGGGCCGCACAGACTGCTCTGATTCATATATATACACACACACAGCTCTGCTTCACACCACACATCTTTCTTCAGCTCTGCTTCACACACACACACACACACAGCTCTGCCACACACACACACACACACACACACACACACACACACAGCTCTGCTTCACACACACACACAGCTCTGCTTCACACCACACATCTTTCTTCAGCTCTGCTTCACACACACACAGCTCTGCTTCACACACACACACACACACACACACAGCTCTGCTTCACACACACACACACACACACACACAGCTCTGCTTCACACACACACACACACACACACACACACACACAGCTCTGCTTCACACACACACACACACACACAGCTCTGCTTCACACCACACATCTTTCTTCATCTCTGCTTCACACACACACAGCTCTGCTTCACACACACACACACACACAGCTCTGCTTCACACCACACATCTTTCTTCAGCTCTGCTTCACACACACACACAGCTCTGCTTCACACCACACATCTTTCTTCAGCTCTGCTTCACACACACACAGCTCTGCTTCACACACACACACACACACACACACACACACACAGCTCTGCTTCACACACACACACACACACACACACAGCTCTGCTTCACACACACACACACACACACACACACACAGCTCTGCTTCACACACACACACACACACACACACACACAGCTCTGCTTCACACACACACACACACACACAGCTCTGCTTCACACCACACATCTTTCTTCATCTCTGCTTCACACACACACAGCTCTGCTTCACACACACACACACACACACACACACACACAGCTCTGCTTCACACCACACATCTTTCTTCAGCTCTGCTTCACACACACACACAGCTCTGCTTCACACCACACATCTTTCTTCACTCACACACACAGCTCTGCTTCACACACACACACAGCTCTGCTTCATATACACACACACACATACACACACAGCTCTGCTTCACACCACACATCTTTCTTCAGCTCTGCTTCACACACACACACACACAGCTCTGCTTCACATACACACACACACACACAGCTCTGCTTCAGTCACACACACAGCTCTGCTTCACACCACACATCTTTCTTCAGCTCTGCTTCTCACACACACACAGCTCTGCTTCACACACACACACAGCTCTGCTTCACACACACCCACACCCACACACTCAGTTCTGCTTCACACCACACACACACACACACACAGCTCTGCTTCACACCACACATCTTTCTTCAGCTCTGCTTCACACACACACACACACACACACAGCTCTGCTTCACACACACACACACACACAGCTCTGCTTCACACACACACACACACACACACACACAGCTCTGCTTCACACCACACATCTTTCTTCAGCTCTTCTTCACACACACACACACACACACAGCTCTGCTTCACACACACACACACACACAGCTCTGCTTCACACCACACATCTTTCTTCAGCTCTGCTTCACACACACACACACACACACACACAGTTCTGCTTCACACCACACACACACACACACACACAGCTCTGCTTCACACACACACACACACACAGCTCTGCTTCACATCACACATCTTTCTTCAGCTCTGCTTCACACACACACACACACAGCTCTGCTTCACACACACACACACACACACACACACAGCTCTGCTTCACACACATACACACACAGCTCTGCTTCACACCACACATCTTTCTTCAGCTCTGCTTTACACACACACACACACACACACACACACACACACACACACAGTTCTTCTTCACACCACACACACACACACAGCTCTGCTTCACACCACACATCTTTCTTCATCTCTGCTTCACACACACACAGCTCTGCTTCACACACACACACAGCTCTGCTTCACACACACACACACACACACACAGCTCTGCTTCATGCACACACACACACACAGCTCTGCTTCACACCACACATCTTTCTTCAGCTCTGCTTCACACACACACAGCTCTGCTTCACACACACACACACACACACACAGCTCTGCTTCACACCACACATCTTTCTTCACTCACACACACAGCTCTGCTTCACACACACACACACACACACAGCTCTGCTTCATATACACACACACACACACACACACACACACAGCTCTGCTTCACACCACACATCTTTCTTCAGCTCTGCTTCTCACACACACACAGCTCTGCTTCACACACACACACAGCTCTGCTTCACACACACACCACACATCTTTCTTCAGCTCTACTTCACACACACACACACACAGCTCTGCTTCACACCACACATCTTTCTTCAGCTCTGCTTCACACACACAGCTCTTCTTCACACACACACACACACACACACACACACACACAGCTCTGCTTCACACACACGCACACAGCTCTGCTTCACACCACACATCTTTCTTCAGCTCTGCTTCACACACACACACACACAACAGCTCTGCTTCACACCACACATCTTTCTTCAGCTCTGCTTCACACACACACACAGCTCTGCTTCACACACACACACACACACACACACACACACATCTTTCTTCAGCTCTGCTTCACACACACACACACACAGCTCTGCTTCACACACACACACACACACACACTCAGCTCTGCTTCACACACACCCACACACTCAGTTCTGCTTCACACCACACACACACACACAGCTCTGCTTCACACCACACACACAGCTCTGCTTCACACCACACACACACACAGCTCTGCTTCACACCACACATCTTTCTTCAGCTTTGCTTCACACACAGCTCTTCTTCACACACACACACACACACACACAGCTCTGCTTCACACCACACATCTTTATTCAGCTCTGCTTCACACACACACAGCTCTGCTTCACACCACACATCTTTATTCAGCTCTGCTTCACACACACACACACACACACACACACACACACACACACACACACACACAGCCACACAGCTCTGCATCACACCACACATCTTTCTTCAGCTCTGCCCTTACCTGCTCTGATGCCATCCTCCTGCTGCTCCGGTATAGGCCGCCGTCCTCCTGCTGCTGTTCCGGTGCCGCGGCCATCCTCCTGCTCCGGTGAGTCTCCTCTCCTGGCTGCGGCGTGGGTCGTCTTCTCCGCCGCGGCGTGGGTCGTCTTCTCCTCCGCGGCCGCGGCGTGGGTCGTCTTCTCCTCCGCGGCGTCCTGCTGTGACGTCCGCAGCATTGGACGCCGCAGCAGAGCAGGGAGCAGGCACACCTCTGACCCCGGAAGTACAGACGCTGGTACTTCCGGGATCAATTAGCGTCCTGCGCCCGCAGTTTGTTTTTGCGTCTTAGAGACGCAGATACAAATAAATGTAGGTGCTATCCCCCCCCCCCCCTCCGAAAACACAGATGATTTAGACTGTCTTTACGGAGGGGGAGCGGGTGTGAAGAAAAAAAAAAAAAATTGCTGACGGGTGGCAAGTATGGCCCTGGTGGTGGGGGCCCCCTTGGAAGCTCTTTTGGTGGGGGCCCCGGGGCTGAAGCCCCGCCTGCCCCGCCTATAATCCGGCCCTGGGGGCGGGCATTGGAGTCATGTGATCGGGAGTGAGGGGAACTAAACGTGCCAGACTGGGAGCCGGCATCTGACAGCTGCGAGGCTCGTAACCAAGGTAAACATCGGGTATACTTGCTTGGATACCGGATATTTACTTTGGTTACAAGCGTCTGCAGCTGCTAGGAGCCGGGCTCCCTGCACACGTTACCAACGTAAACATCGGGTAACTAAGAGAAGTGGTTACCCGATATTTACCTTGGTTACGAGTGTCCGCAGCTCTCAGGTGGGGGAGAGGGAGGGGGAGAGACAGAGAGGTAGGAGAGAGATAGACTGATCCCGGGGCTGGTTTCTGTGCATGCTCAGTAGAGCAAGCAGGATCCTGCCTATCAGCACACCAGCGTTCACATGCGTTTGCGTGCTGTTTAGTCAGGATCCAGCAATTTGCAGAAGTTGGACGCAGCTCAAAAATGCTACAAGTAGTGTTTTTGAAAGATGTTAAAAAACTGCAAGTCGCTGGATCCTCACTATAACGCACGCAAACGCAGGTGAACGCATGTTAACGCGAGTACATTGCAAATGCATTGAAATGAAAACGCATTTGCAGTGGATCTGTTTCTGCGTTAAAAATACGTTCAGGACGCATGTTAAAAAGACGTAGTGTGAAAGCAGCCTTATCAGGCAACCTAAAGCTTGAAATGCTTTCAGCATTCGTACGACGATTTGTTTGTAGTCAGGGTCTTTGTTATTGCCTAAAAATTTCTCTACGACCTCTTTAAATGCAATCCACCCTTCTTTTTGAGGATGCGTCATGGTATTGATAAACTCTTGATCAGCTATAAGTCTTCTAATGTCTGGTCCGACGAACACACCTTCCCTCAATTTTTACGATGTCTGAACCATGAAAAAGACACTCCTGGCAACAATAAATTCTTGCTTTTGAGCCTTGAGCCGAGTAACTCAGCGGTATTTAAGTCTCTTACCAAATCATTCATCTCCTCCTGGGAAAACAATATTGGTCTTGTATCATCTTCAAAGTCAGAACTTGATTCATCTGGTTCAGGTATGACTCCACCTTCATCGGACATAGTTATCTCTTCCAAGGTAGCAGGGGCCTTGGGTACTGGTATATCTGTGCCATGGGGGATGGGATGAATTGCTGAGTGAATATTGGGGTATGAAATGGAATGCTTCCATTTTGCATTATACCCTTTCACATCGCATGAACAAAAGTAACAATCGTCACTATGGTTCTTTTGCTCTCGCCATACCATAGGAATCCCATAACGGAAAGCTTTTTTCTTACCCTTGAACCAATTTTGGAGGTCCTCAACACACCGTTTGCACACTTTTTGAGGTGCCCAAGCTTTATCTTGATGTCCAAGCTTTAGTTCGAAATATGCGAAGTATACTTTTTCCACAAAGTCTGTAATATTCAGCTGTTGCTTAAACACTGTATATTCACCACAAATGTGACAGAAACTGTCGGGCGAATTAATACACTTCTGCTGAGCCATAATGCTAATTTTGGGAAACACGGTTGAATATGAAGAGCTAACGCGAACTGAGGTTAAAAAGTGTAAACAGGCGAGAACAAAGATAAAACAATTGAAACAAGCCCGGGCATGTCAGAGCCCGCTCATTCAGCTTGCAAAATGTTGATGCTGGTTTCATTAGCTCACTCTGAAAGTTTTCTTTGAAAGTTTATATTTTTTTGGCATTATATATCTTCAATGCATTGATGTGAATTAATTAATAGTAATTTTGACTTTCATAACCCTAAAAAAAAAAATAAAAAAAAAATTATGAAACATTTACTAAATTTGAAGAGACTTTTGCATCCTGACGTCCAGGATTTTTTTCAATATTTTTTTTTCATTTTCAGCACCTCAAAATACATGGAAATTAGATGAAAATAATCAAACAGCTTGTTAGTCGCAGACCTGTGAATTGAAGGGGCGCAACAGTGCACCGAGCTCTTGGCCACATCAGTGTACAATGGAGCCCTCCTTTGCATAAATAAAACTTTTAGTTACTAAAGTAGTGAAATCTATACTGAAGGTTTTGAGTTTTATAGGTCCTAAGTCATAAACTGGACTGTACAATTTGCGTTTTGGGGGTGACAAACGCCTTTTAAAAATGTCAAATTCTAGGATATGTATGACGTGTCGCACACTTCCATGACTGAGGCTACATGGTTCATGCTTGGATCATTTTCTGGCTTATAGACTTGGAGAACCTGTCATCTGGATCAGACATGGTAAACTAAAGGTATGGGCGTAAAGGGGCTGTTCTGCTGATTCAATAAATACCATTGCTGTGGAAATCCGCAGTCTGGTTATTCTTTAATCACCATTAGAAGTTTGGTGCAATGAGCTATTCGTACATCGGGGCAGGGCTGTAGGGTGGGATGGGGGGTAGGGTCTTCTTGCTGCTTAAAATTTTGTGCTGGGGACGTTTTTCGCCGTCAACATCGATTGCGCAGATCGATCTGGTTGCAGGCTTCAGGATAATGGCGCTGTATGCACAGATTGAGATATCTGCTCTATGATGAGTCGAGATTTCAAATCTCCGAATGAACCATTTTCCCGAAGCCTGCCGGGAGGTGTGTGTGTGTGTGTGTGTGTGTGTGTGTGTGTGTGTGTGTGTGTGTGTCGCCCCAGCAGCGGTCGAACCGCTCAAATCCGGGTGTCACTACTCGTAGCTTGAGGGTCCCCGGATATGATGGGGGATTATTTACAGGGGATTAGATAGTTTGTGACGCCACCCGTCGTGTGCGGTAATGAGGAGTACCACCGCTGCTGTTGGGAGTACCTGGGGTGATGGAATGGGAGCAGCCAGATGACATTACCCTCCACGGGTAGGGAAGGCCCCAGGACTCTGGATGGTGGGATTGATTGCAGGCTCGCTGGTAGCAGGGGGAGATCAGGTACTCACTCAGAAAGAAAGCAGACCCTGATAACGTGGTAAAACAAGTCTCTGGGTGCCGCTGGCCTCTTGGGGGAGCTCGTCCGGGGTTCTATCCCCTGCAGTACTGCCTGATGGTCCGGAGCCTGCCTCCGTGCACAAATTTTAGTATTGTCCAAGTGGCACGTAAACTTGAAGTTGTCCGGGCCCCACTCCCCACTTTATGGTGTGAAGGAGCTGTGCTCTCAGGAGCTCAAGCTTGGGATTTCAGTGGGCTGCTTTCGTTGGAAAGCCCTATCCCCCTCGTTGCGCTAGTGCCCCCGATCTCTAAACTTCGTGGGGACAGTCCATAGAGGCCCTATCCTCCGCAGATTAATTGCCGGGTTGCTTGAAGCTTCTCCCCGACCTAGGGTCCAGTACCCTGACGTGTTTTCGGTCCCAGACTGGCTATTGTACTTGAGCTACCGACCGTCCTCCAAGACTAAAGGGTGCTTTACACGCTGCTAGATTGCTAGCGATGTCGAGCGCGATAGCACCCGCCCCTGTCCGTACGACATTTGGTGCTCGCTGCCGTAGCGAACATTATCGCTATGGCAGCGTCACATGCACATACCTTGTAAGCGACGTCGCTGTGACCGCCGAACAATCCCTCCCTCAAGGGAGAGGTGCGTTCGGCATCATAGCAACGTCACTGCGGCGTCACTAAGCGGCCAGCCAGTAGCAGAGGAGGGGCGGAGATGAGCGGGACATAACATCCCGCCCACATCCTTCCTTCCTCATTGCCGGTGGACACAGGTAAGGAGATGTTCGTCGCTCCCGCGGTGTCACACGCAGCGATGTGTGATGCCGCAGGAACGACAAACATCGTACCTGTGGCAGCAGTGATATTAAGGAAAGGAGCGACATGTCAACGATCACCGTTTTTGAACGATTTTGCAATCATTGATCGTCACTCCTTGGTGTCACACGCTGCGATGTCGCGACCGGCGCCGGATGTGCGTCACTAACTATGTGACCCCCGACGATATATCAGTAGTGATGTCGCAGCGTGTAAAGCACCCTTAAGTCCAGGTACCCAGTCCCAATATCCCGCGACTCCTCCGGGTACAGACCACCCTCTGCAATCCAATCTTCTCTTCCCTGGGAGCCACACGCTCCCTCCTAGCTCCTCACTGCTCGAAGGGCTACCACTGCTCCCTCTTTGCTCCCTTGGAGCCAACTGACTTGTGATCTCCCACCTCCCTGCCTGACCCCTAGATGGGCTGCCCTATTCCAGCTTAGCAGCCCACTGGTGTGCCTGACAGGGTGTGGTGCAAGGTGTGATTGGGATTTTTGGATGCTGATGGAGGCAGTGCTGCAGGTTGGGAACCCGGAACCAAGAGGGGTTGAGTCCTACACTGGGAGATAAAGAGCGTGCAGTAATCTGTGACAACATGACTAGTCCAGGGGTGTTATATGTGCCTGTGCCGACAACTCGACCATTTTACTGAAGCCTCCAACCAGATCGATATGTGCCAGTGCCGCTGACTAAGGTCGGCGCCGACGCTCCATTTTAAACCACATGAAGATACCTACACTAGAGGCAGCTGAGGGACCGTGGCAGAAATGAAGACCTTACCCACAATCCCACCCCACCGTCCTGCCCCGATGCATGAACAACTCATTGCACCAAAATTCTAATGATGATTAAAGAATAACCGGACTGCCTATTTCTACCACGATGGTACCTGTTAAATCAGCAGAATAGCACCTTTATGCCCATACCTTTTAGTTGATCTTGCCTGGTGACAGGTTCTCTTTAAAGACCGGGGTCAGATGGCTGTAAAACACAGATGACTATCGCATTGCAGTGCAAGGAGCAGCCGGCGGCTGTCCTGACCTGAGTGTGATAGCTGCATAGAAATACATGAAGTTGTCACGCTCTGGCCTATCATTCATCTCACCTAGAGTAACGAGAGGTTTGTAGTTACTTTTCTCCAAGCTCCTATTTATCGCTGCCAAATGCAATAGACTTCTTATTGTCGGCAGCAATGATCTTATGGTGCTGATTTCATGCCGACCCTGTACCTAACCAGCACTGATTGAATTTACAAAAGTCGTTCAATGCTCGTTTTCTGACCCGTTAAGACCAACTGAACAATGATGAAAATTAATCTTCTGTCACCGTAGAGTATAGATCAGACCTGGGCAAGGGGCGGGCCGGATGCGGCCCGCCTACTGTCTGTGACCGACCCGCCCGTCTTAGCTCAGAGTTGGAGGCGTGGCCTGATCTACGATGTTATGCCGCAGCCTCGTTCTCACTGTCGGGAGCTCTGTATCCCGTAGTGCAGTGATAAGCAGCTGCCACGCCCCCCACTCTGCCGGTCTATGCTGCCAGCCATGCCCCTTTTGCTGTCGTCCACACCCACTCTGAATGCTGGGCATACACACTCCTCGGATGCCTTCCTTGTCCCCTGCTGCTGATGCTTTGACTGCCCCTTCTACCCAGGATCCTCACATGTGACCTGCTCATCTGCACAGCGGCCACTTCAAAAACGAAGGTAATGTGAATCAGTAGCAGCAGGGAGAGTGCAGAGTGCTCCCCCCTCCTGCAGGCACTCTGCACTGTCCTCCTGCACTCACTCTGCTCCCCTCCTCCTGCAGGCAGAGTGAGTGCAGGAGGACAGTGCAGTGTGAATGCAGGAGGGGGGAGCAGAGGAGCAGCACTTGTGTCTTTTCAGGTCCCCCTGTGCCTGCAGTAGAAGAAACAGACACACAGTAGAAGAAACAGACCCTCAGGCTCTGCTGCTGCAGTGATACCAGCCTGTGCCCTCAGCACCCCTAGGGCCAGTATGTATGCCCCACAGGCCAGCAGGGCCAGTATGTATGCTCTCCACTGGCCACCAGGGCCAGTATGTATGCTCCCCACTGGCCACCAGGGCCAGTATGTATGCTCCCCACTGGCCACCAGGGCCAGTATGTATGCTCCCCACTGGCCACCAGGGCCAGTATGTATGCTCCCCACTGGCCACCAGAGCCAGTATGTATGCTCCCCACTGGCCACCAGGGCCAGTATGTATGTTCTCCACTGGCCACCAGGGCCAGTATGTATGCTCTCCACTGGCCACCAGGGCCAGTATGTATGCTCTCCACTGGCCACCAGGGCCAGTATGTATGCTCTCCACTGGCCACCAGGGCCAGTATGTATGCTCTCCACTGGCCACCAGGGCCAGTATGTATGCTCTCCACTGGCCACCAGGGCCAGTATGTATGCTCTCCACTGGCCACCAGGGCCAGTATGTATGCTCTCCACTGGCCACCAGGGCCAGTATGTATGCTCTCCACTGGCCACCAGGGCCAGTATGTATGCTCTCCACTGGCCACCAGGGCCAGTATGTATGTTCTCCACTGGCCACCAGGGCCAGTATGTATGCTCTCCACTGGCCACCAGGGCCAGTATGTATGCTCTCCACTGGCCACCAGGGCCAGTATGTATGCTCTCCACTGGCCACCAGGGCCAGTATGTATGCTCTCCACTGGCCACCAGGGCCGGTATGTATGCTCTCCACTGGCCACCAGGGCCGGTATGTATGCTCTCCACTGGCCACCAGGGCCGGTATGTATGCTCTCCACTGGCCACCAGGGCCGGTATGTATGCTCTCCACTGGCCACCAGGGCCGGTATGTATGCTCTCCACTGGCCACCAGGGCCGGTATGTATGCTCTCCACTGGCCACCAGGGCCGGTATGTATGCTCTCCACTGGCCACCAGGGCCGGTATGCATGCTCTCCACTGGCCACCAGGGCCGGTATGTATGCTCCCACTGACCTCCATATTTTCATTGAATCTTTGTATTGTTTAACTTACTGTTTGTTTATGGAGGGTTAGTATATATACTATATACAGTATTGGGTAAAACTGCGTTTATTATATTAGTCTGGCCCTCTAAAACCATCTCAATTTCTCATGCGGCCCCATGGGAAAATTAATTGCCCACCCCTGGTATAGAGTTTCGCCAGCATTACTTACACAGGTGACATGCTGCTGATAAGTATTTTAATTTTTTTTTGTTAGCATAAACAATCCAATTAGCAGATGATGAAGGGTTTTGCTCGGTTACCTGGTATGTTTATACCGGTGGATATATAATCAAGACTGATCGTTCGTCATCTAAATACTATAGTAAATGCACTATTGTACAAGAAACTGAAGTGGCCATACTTCTTCTTAGGTCACAATCAGTCACGCATCACGTGCCACATTCTTGTCATTCTCAGCCATGACCACTGGGGGCACACTTGAGCTTACCCCCCTGGACTACATTAGCCATGTGCTATAATTAGTTGGTGCAAACGAAAATACATTTTAGGCTTCGAGGCATGTAGACACATCATCTTCTTCAGACAGTCCACCTAAAACCTATTAGAAAAAGCGTTATTAAAATGGCAAAAATAATGAACATATGCTCTTCAACGTTGAAACAACTTGTTGTTCATGTGTTTAGCTTTTTTTTTGTAACTTCTTTTAACCACGTCCAGCTTCAAAAACAACAAAGTGGCCAAAAGAAGTGACCTGTCTATTCTTCTGGTTGAAAGCTGCAATCATTTTATGAGTGGGGGGAAAAATGCCAGGGAGATGGCCACCACAAAAGACATGAAAAAACACTAAGTAGGAAAAACACTGTTAGTGTTTCCCAGAAGCCTCTTCCTATGGCAAAAACCAATGCGGGTGCATCAAGATCTAATAGACATAGCGTGAACATACCTTTAGAATGGAGCAGCAGAGTGACTGTCCAACCAGCCATGGTCTTATACACAGGAAAGAAACTGGATATAAGTCCTACATTCTGGTAGACTGGAGAATCTGTCACGGATATGTCATGCATGACAGACGGTCCTATAGTTTCCAGCTGTAGAAGGTCAGTGTTTGGCTACACAAGCTGCTCTCTGACTTTCCCTTTTTTCCTGCCTTGGGTTTATCCCTTTCGATTTATGACCCTGCGGAGTTCCTCACCCATTCAGCTGTTACTCTTCAGCACTTCCCTTTTGTGTCTTTTTATATACCCTCATTCCCCCAAAAGGCCGCTTTACACGCAAGGACATCGCTAAGGAGATGTCGTTGGGGTCACGGAATTCGTGATGCACATCCGTTCTTGTTAGTGACGTCGTTGCGTGTGACACGTTCGAGCGACCGCTAACGATCAAAAATATTCACCTTATGGTTGATCGTTGACATGCTGTCCATTTCCCAAATATCGTTGCTGTTGCAGGACGCAGGTTGTTCGTCGTTCCTGCGGTAGCACACATCGCTTTGTGACACCGCAGGAACGAGGAACCTCACCTTACCTGCGGCCGCCCACAATGAGGAAGGAAGGAGGTGGGCGGGATGTTCGTCTCGCTCATCTCCGCCCCTCCGCTTCTATTGGGCGGCTGCTTAGTGACGTCGCTGTGACGCCGAACGAACCGCCCCATTAGAAAGGAGGCGGTTCGCCGGTCACAGCGACGTCGCTAGGCAGGTAAGTCCGTGTGACGGGTCCGAGCGATGTTATGCGCCACGGACAGCGATTTGCCCATGATGTACAACCGACGGGGGCGGGTACGCTTGCTAGCAATATCGCTAGCGATCTCGCTAGCGAGGTCGCAGCATGTAAAGTACCCTTACCTCTGTGCTGGTGATGGCTCTAATACCCTTAACAAGCCTTCAGTGCAAGCAGTCAGCTTATATCCATCTGGAGAAACTCTGTTGTTGTTGCATTTCCTTTCCCTGAGTCATCTGGAGATGTTATTTGTTTACTTTCCTCGTTTGTTTTCCCTATGTCTTCTTTAGAGCTTTAGTGGGGTTGACTAAGCGCTTGTCCCATCCACTCCCTACCTAGGGCCTATTTCAAGGTCAGGTATCCTGCTCGTCGCATAGGTGCAGAACCTATGTAGGGTGGTGAGAAAAGACAGGGGAAAGTGGTAGACTTGGTGAGGGGGTCACCATCTCCCCCTTCTCTAGTCACAGGGTTTCCCTTCCCTTTCGCTTGCTACTTCCCCATACCTAGTGTGACAGAATTACCACATTCTGCCAATCTGCAGAGTATTCACTGTTGAGACCCCCACTGATGTAACAATTATACATAAATCACAGCATAGACCTCTATTATGATTGCTACATGCAAATACAATTTTAAAGGGATCCTGTCAGCAGATTTAGTGACTATAAGCTGCGGCCACCACCAGTGGGCTCTTATATACAGATTCTAACATGCTGTATAGAAGAGTCCAGGTCGCTGTGTAGAATGTAAAAATTACTTTATAATACTTGCCTAAATGGTCGCTGCGTTGGTGTTGGGTCATATGGGTGTCTCCGTTCTCCGGTGCCTCCTCTTTCGGCTATCTTTGTCCTCCTTCTGAAGCTTGGGTGCATGACGCGTCCTCCGTCCACACTCGCCGGCATTGAGGTCCTGCGCAGGCGCACTTTGATTTACCCTGAGCAGGGCACATCAAAGTATTGTAGTGCGCAAAGAGGAGGCGCCGGCACCAGAGAACGGAGACGCCCATATGACCCAACTCCACCGCAGCGACCGTTTAGGTAAGTATGATAAATTGATTTCTACGATATACACAGTGACCTGTGCTCTTGTATACAGCATGTTATAAGAGCCAACTGGTGGTGGCCGCAGCTTATAGGCCCCAAATCTGCTGACCGGTTCCCTTTTAAGGGGTACTTTGCAAGCTGCGACATCGCTACTGCGATATCGTCGGGGTCAAATCGAAAGTGACGCATATCCGGCGTCGATAACGACGTAAAGCCTAGATGAGCCGATAAACGATCGCAAAAGCGTTGAAAATCTGTGATCTGTGTAGTGTTGGTCATTTTCGTAATGTCACACCAATAGGAGATACGATGTTGTTCCTCGTTCCTGCGGCAGCACACATCGCTGTGTGTAAACCCGCAAGAGCGAGGAACATCTCCTTACCTGCCTCCACCGGGTATGCGGAAGGAAGGAGGTGGGCGGGATGTTTACGTCCCGCTCATCTCCGCCCCTCCGCTTCTATTGGCCGCCTGCCGTGTGACGTCGCTGTGATGCCGTACGACCCGCCCTCTTAGGAAGGAGGCAGGTCGCCGGCCAGAGCAACGTCGCAGGGCAGATATGTGCGTGTGAAGCTGCTGCAGCGATAATGTTCGATACGGCAGCTATCACAAGATATCGCTGCTACGACGGGGGCGGGTACTATCTCGCTCGGCATCGCGATCATCGGCTAGCGATGTCGCAGCGTGCAAAGTAGATGTCTAAAGAGGATACTACTGATAAAATAATAACCATTGGTGATTGTTGCGTTAATGGGTTGCTCCTTCCCTGGAGGATAAGGCTTTGTGCACATATTGAGTATA
Source organism: Anomaloglossus baeobatrachus (assembly GCF_048569485.1). NCBI lineage: Eukaryota > Metazoa > Chordata > Amphibia > Anura > Aromobatidae > Anomaloglossus > Anomaloglossus baeobatrachus. The sequence continues at coordinate 146,694,594 of NC_134362.1, read as the reverse complement.
TGCAACAGCTTTTTCTGTATAAAGAAACGCTGCATATAACACCCACCGTTTTGATACTTTTCCCCCCCCACCCTCATACATTAATTAGGTGAAAATTAATAAAAAAAATATGCTGAAAGAGTCGACGTGCTTCAGATCGAAAAATAAAAATGCTTGAATTTTCAGAAATCTCATTCATATTGCTGGTACTGTAAAACTGCATGTTTTCTGGTGGCAAAAAGAAAGCATAACATAGCGCAATGAGTTAAATAGTCTTAAAATCTTCAGTCTTCACATTTGCAGGTGCTGGGTAGTTTATAACAGTGAATTTTTCATGACAAAATAAGATAAACAAACACTTGTAAAATGTCCAGAATACTTGTTTCAATTTTAATCCAGTCTTCACTGCTTTTCTGGCATTCTATTCATGAGAAGAATAAGGCTATGTGCCCACGCTACAGGATTTATCGCGGATTTGACGCGGATTTTGACGCGGATTTAGCGCGGATTTGCCGAAAATCTGCAGCACAGCTACTCCCCAGCCATTTCAATGGCATTTTGGAAATGCTGTGCCCATGCTGCGGATTTTTCCGCTGCGGATTTTGCCGCGGATTTTGATGCGGAACAAACTGCAGCATGTCAATTGTTTGGTGCGGATTTTCTGTTTTGAATGGGGAAAAAAAAAAAAATAAAATCCGCGGCAAATCCGCGGCAAATCCGCGGTAAATCCGCGGTAAATCCGCGGGTGCGGATTTGCCGCGAAAGTTGCGGATTTTCAGGCAAAAAAATCCGCAGGGACCTTTTACTGTGGACACATAGCCTAAGGCTAGATTCACATTTCCGTGGTTTATGATCAGTCACAATCCGCCGCTCTGATAAACAACGCAATCCATTTGACGGATTCCGTTGTTTCCCATAGACTTGTATGAGCGGCGGATTGCGACTGATGTCCTTGCGTTGCATCCGCCGCCCGACTGATCAGTCGTGAAATGACTGACCGTCGGGCGGCAGGAACAGAGTGTAATGTTTTTGGAGCCGAGGAATCCTTTTGATTTCGCTGCGCATGCTCTCTCTCTCGGCGGCCGGGAGATCAGCTGATCGCTCACAGAAGCCGGCGGCCGCCTATTGTGAGTGATCACTCGTTTTACAACGGAATCCGCTTTCTCGTGACCATGAATTCCAATTCTTGTCACCCGTTGTACAACGCATCAGTCACAAGCGTCAAACAACGCATGTGACTGATGCAAAACAACGGAAATGTGAACCTAGCCTAACTCTCGGATAGAAGAGTTCTTGGCCTCGATTCCTGATTGTCTTTGTTTTCTGGAGTAACAATTAAAAACTGTGCAAAAGACGCAGCGGCACTTCTTAAAAAAAAAAAAGTGACAAAAATGTCACAAAACTGCGTTTTGTACTGCAGAAAAAAATGCTGTGTGTGAACATAGCCTAAAAAGAAAACTTGCTTAAAGGGAACCTGTCACCTGAAATGTCACTATTAAACTAAAAGAATCCCCTTCTGCAGCTCCTGGGCTGCGTTCTAGAAAGGTTCCTCTTGCTACTGGCCCCCCTTTGCGACCTAAATAAACACTTTGTAAAATCTTACCTTTTGGTATGCTAATGATGATTTATGGTCACGGGGGCGGGTTGTATTGCATCCGTTATTCCCTCCCCTCCTGCCGCTGTTCGCTATCCCCCAGTGTTGATTGACAGATGACGTCGCCGCTCTACTGTTACTCAGTGCTCCTGAAGTCTGGCGCATGCCCAGTGGCAGTATCGCAGGACTGAGCACAGTTCAAATTGCACGCGCCGGTGATCGTATTGCGCAGGCGCGAGATAATGTAATCATCAGCGTCATTCAAGTACCTGCGCAGTACGATCACTGGCGCGCGCAATTTGAACTGTGCTCAGTCCCGCGATACTGCCACTGGGCATGCGCCAGACTTCAGGAGTACTGCGGAAGATTAGGGCGGCGGCGTAATCTGTCAATCAACACTGGGGGACGGCGAACAGCGACAGTAGGGGGGAATAACTGACGCAATACAGCCCGCCCCCGTGACCATAAAATATCATTAGCATACCAAAAGGTAATATTTTATAAAGTGTTTGTTTAGGTCTGAAAGGGGGGCCAGTAGCAAGAGGAACCTTTCTAGAACGCAGCCCAGGAGCTGCAGAAGGGGATTATTTTAGTTTAATAGCAAAATGTCAAGTGACCGGTTCCCTTTAAAAATGAATATGCCTTTTTGGATTCTATAACAGCCTTTCCAAAAGGCTTCAGTTTTTCCTTCCCAAGATATAAGAAAAAGTAAATCCTCCCTGTGGTTTGGAATGGGTTAATAAGATCCTTTTTGTAGTAGCCACCAAGTTGGTATCCAGTGGCCGAATAATTATCCCCAGCAATGCAGCAGGCATCATCTCTGGTAGCCATGCCCTGGCAACCAGACACACACAGGGCAAGTTTGGGCTTGTCTGTGTAATACACAGCCTGTAGTCTCAGACCAAGGAGGACAAGTTCCTTGTCAGACAAGAATTCAGCTTCCCTCAGTCGGTGTGACAGCTGCTGCAGACCCTGCGTCCCCGGAGCCGGTAGGCATGATGTTTTTTGTGGTGGGCTGTGGGGGTCCAGTATAGCTCTGGCATGGAGCGCCCTGCTTATACTTCATATAGGTGATCCTCTTTGTGCGCTGCCCTATAATGATCTGGGACTCCCGAACCGTATCGGGACTGAAGATTGTGTGCGCAAATGTTAGAAAGATGAAAGCCGTCTTCTATTCCATCCCTGATAACTTAAGGGATAATTTGGCATTAGCTCAGCTATGCTATCACTTATTGATCCATATGCGCTCCGCTTTAGAAAACCCCCATTGATCACAAAGGCCTCTTTCACATCAGTTTTTTGGCATCAGGCACAAGCCGTAAAAACTGATGCGATGGATCCGTCGAAAAAACGGATCAGTCACGTCAGTTTTTTCCATCCTTTTCTTCCGTTTTTTTGACTGATCAGTTGTGATACTGAACATGCTCAGTTTAAAAAAAAAAAAAGTAGCTGTAATGCGTTTTTTGCTGCATTACGACAGATCCGGCGCCCATAGGCTTTCATTATAAAACGCACCGGATCCGTCGCGGTCCGTTTTTTTTTGCTGTTGCCAAAAAAACGCTGCATTCTGCATCCTTTCCGGCAGCTGCATAAAATAATTTCGCTAGATGAAACGCGAGGCCATGCGGCACAATCTGGCACTAACACAAGTCTATGAGGATAAAAACGGATCCAGCACCGGATCTGTTTTATCCGCTGTTCTCCGGATTGTGCCTGATGCGACGGATCCGTCTCAGATTGTTTCAAAACTCATGCGACGGATCCAGTAAAAAAAAAAAACGGATCAGTCTTATTTTTTTCCCTTCAGGCCAAAGGTTATTTGCTATGTAGGAGAGAGAGAACTTTTTTTGTGACCAGAAGTGAATGTACACAACATGTGGGCATGCCCAGAAACAAAAAACGGATCCGTCGCCTGATTCCGTCATTTAACGGATGATGACGGATCCAGCACCCATAGGCTTCAATTGTAAAAATAAACCAAAAAAAACCGGACGGCGCCAGATCCGTCGCCTTTCGTTTTTTTGACGGTCCCAAAAAACATTCCTTTGGACCTTGCATCTGGCGGCCGCACAGACAATTTTTTTTGCCAGATCTGGCACGCGCCGGATGAAACGCGAGGCCATGTGGTACAATCTGGCGCTAACACAAGTCTATGAGGAAAAAAAATGGATCCGGCGGCATCAGCAATTTGCCGGTTTGTGCCTGATGGCAAAAAACTGATGTGTGAAAGAGGCCTAAGGCTATGTTCACACTTCCGTTGTTTTGCATCAGTCACATGCGTTGCTTGACGCATGTGACTGATGTGTTGTACAACGGATGACAACGGTGACAAAAGAATTTCTTTGTCTGACTCAATTGTGTGCGGGGGCGGAGTTCGGGGGGTGGAGCTGAGGACGTCAGTGCCGCGGTCTGCATGGCTGGGGACAGGTGAGTGTGAGTGTGTGTGTGTGTGTTTGTGTGTGTGTCTACATGCGTGTGTACATGCAGAGTGCGGGAGAGGGCGGAGCACGAGGGGGCGGAGCCGTGGAGCTGAGGACGTCAGTGCCGCGGGGACTGCAGGGCTGGGGACAAGTGTGTGTGTGTGTGTGTGTGTGTGTGTGTGTGTGTGTGTCTGTGTACACATGCGGAGTGCGGGAGGGGGCGGAGCCGAGTGGTGAAGTGTCGGCCTCCTTGCAAACTGTATCCAGGGTAAATATCGGGTAACTAAAAGCAAAGCACTTTTTGCTTGGTTACCCGATATTTATCTTGGATACCAGCTTAGCGCAGGCTCCCTGCACCCGTAACCACTGTAAATATCGGGTAACTAACCAAAGCGCATTGCTTGGTTACCCGATGTTTATCCTGGTTACGGGGGCGGGGAGCCAGAGAGCGCATGCGCAGCAAAATGCTACGGATCGCGCTGCTCAAAAAACGTTACAGGCTGCGTTGCTCCCGCCCGGCGGTCAGTTGAAAAACGACTGACCGCGACGCAGCGGATGCAACGCAGCATCATCAGTCACAATCTGTCACTAATAGAAGCCTATGGGGAAAAAACAGGATTCCTGCTAAATATTTTGCAGGATACCGTAATTCCTCAAGGCTACGGATTGTGACTGATGCAAAACAACGGAAGTGTGAACTTAGCCTTAGGCTAGGTTCACACTTCCGTTGTTTTGCATCAGTCAAAATCCGTCGCCTTGAGGAATTACGGTATCCTGCAAAATATTTTGCAGGAACCCTGTTTTTCCCCATAGACTAAGGCTAAGTTCACATTTCCGTTGTTTTGTATCAGTCACATGCGTCGCTTGGACAGGTGTGTGTGTGTGTGTATACACATGCTGAATGCGGGAGGGGGCGGGGCCGAGCGGGGGGCGGAGCCAGGCGCTGAGGATGTCAGTGGCAGTGCTGCGGTCTGCATGGCTGGGGACAGGTGAGTGTATGTGTGAGTGAGTGTGTGTGCATGTATGTATGTATGTATGTATGTGTGCACATGCGGAGTGCGGGAGCGGGCGGAGCCGAGCGGGGGGTGGAACCAGACGAGGGTGTCAGTGGCAGTGCTTGTCTGCATGGCTGGGGACGTGTGTGTGTGTGAGTGTGTGTGTGTGTACACACATGTGCGGGAGGGGGCGGGGCCGAGCGGGGAAGTGTCGGCTTCCCTGCACACGTAACCAGCCTAAATATCGTGTAGCAAAGCACCCGATGTTTACCTTGGTTACCCGATATTTACCTTGGTTACGGGCCTACACCGCTTAGCGCTGGCTCCTTGCACCGTAACCAGGGTAAATATCGGGTAACCAACCAAAGCTGGTGACGTGTGCAGGGAGCCAGAGAGCATGCGCAGCGAAATCCGACGGATCTCGCTGCTCAAAAAACGTTACATGCTGCGTTCCTCCCGCCCGGCGGTCAGTCGTTCCACGACTGATCAGTCGGGCGGAGGGTGCAACGCAGCATCATCAGTCACAATCCGCTGCTCATACAAGTCTATGGGAGCAGCGGAATCCGCTAAACGGATTCCGTTGTTTACAAGAGCAGCGGATTGTGACTGATACATTTTAGCGGAAATGTGAACTTAGCCTTAAATCCGTCAGGTCCGTCAGCAATGGATCAGTCGTTTTCAAGATGTCAACTGATGCAACGGATGTGTTTTTTTTACAGGATTCCTTTCACAGGAATCCTGTGAAAAAACTGATCCGTTGCGTCCGTTACATCCGTTATGCATCCGTTTTTTGACCGATCAGTCATGATCCGTTTGTGTTTGGGACAGCCCAGAGGGTGTGCCAAACATGCTGGGCATGCTCAGTAGAGCATGACGGAATCCTGCGCTGGATTCCGTTGTAAGACGGATTACGACGGAATCCAGCACCATAGACATGCATTACAAGCTTGACGGATGGCGACGGATTCCTGCGCGGCGCGTTAATTTTGACGGCCCGAAAAACGTTACATTCTGCGTTGCTCCCCGCTCGGCGGTCAGTCAAAAACGACGGACCGCGACGCAGCGGATGCAACGCAGGGTCATCAGTCGCAATCCGTCGCTAATAGAAGTCTATGGGGAAATACAGGATTCCTGCAAAATATTTTGAAGGATACCGTAATTCCCCAAGGCGACGGATTGTGACTGATGCAAAACAACTGAAGTGTGAACTTAGCCTTATATTAGTGACGGATTGCGACTGATGACCTTGCCATCCGCTGCGTCGCGGTCAGTCGTTTTTTGACTGACCGCCGGGCAGGAGCAACGCAGAAAGGAATCCTGTGAAAAACACATCAGTTGCATCAGTTGACATCTTGAAAATGACTGATCCGTTGCTGACGGACCTGACGGATTGAAAACACAGGATGTGTGAACTTAAGTTCACACTTCAGTTGTTTTAGATCCGTCAGGTCCGTCAGCAACGGATCAGTCGTTTTTTAGTTGGCAACTGATGCAACGGATGTGTTTTTCACAGGATTCCTTTCACAGGAATCCTGTGAAAAAACTGATCCGTTGCATCCGCTGTGCGTCCGTTTTTTGACGGATCAGTCATGATCCGTTTGTGTTTGGGACAGCCCAGTGGGTGTGCCAAACATGCTGGGCATGCTCAGTAGAGCATGACGGAATCCTGCGCTGGATTCCGTTGTAAGACGGATTACGACGGAATCCAGCACCATAGACATACATTACAAGCTTGACGGATGGCGACGGATTCCTGTGCGGCGCGTTAATTTTGACGGCCCGAAAAACGATACATTCTGCGTTGCTCCCCGCTCGGCGGTCAGTCAAAAACGACGGACCGCGACGCAGCAGATGCAACGCAGGGTCATCAGTCGCAATCCGTCACTAATAGAAGTCTATGGGGAAATACTGGATTCCTGCAAAATATTTTGCAGGATTCCGTAATTCCTCAAGGCTACGGATTGTAACTGATGCAAAACAACTGAAGTGTGAACCTAGCCTAAGGCTAAGTTCACATTTCCGTTGTTTTGTATCAGTCACAATCCGTCGCCTTGAGGAATTACGGTATCCTGCAAAATATTTTGCAGGATTCCAGTTTTTCCCCATAGACTTCTATTGGCGACGGATTGTGACTGATGTTGCTGCGTTGCATCCGCTGCGTCGCGGTCAGTTGTTTTTTGACTGACCGCTGGGCGGGAGCAACGCAGCATGTAACGTTTTTTGTGCAGTGGAATCCGTTTGGATTTTGCTGCGCATGCGCTCTCTGGCTCCCCGCACAGGTAACCAGGATAAACATCGGGTTACTAAGCAACGAGCTTCGGTTAGTTACCTGGTATTTACACTGGTTACGGGTGCAGGGAGCCAGCGCTGAGCGGTGTATGCTGGTAACCAAGATAAATATCGGGTAACCAAGCAAAAAGTGCTTTGCTTTTACCCGATATTTACCCTGGCTGTGCACGGAGCCAGACACTTCACCGCTCGGCTCCGCCCCCTCCCGCACTCAGCATGTGTGTATATACACACACACACACACACACACTCACTCACTTGTCCTGCAGTCCCTGCGGCACTGATGTCCTCAGTGCCACGGCCCCGCTCGGCTCCACCCACCTCGAACTCCGCCCCCCGAACTCCGTCCCCCGCACACAACGGAATCCGACAAAGAATTCTGTTCTTTGTCATCCGTTGTCATCCGTTGTACAGCTCATCAGTCAGATGCAAAACAACGGAAATGTGAACCTAGCCTAAGACAAACCGGGTGAAACCCTTTGGACATTCCCCCCCCAGGAGTGTTTGGCTTTCAGTCATAGGGTTGGCATCAGTGCGGGTTCTGCTCTGTATGTTGATTGGTGGCTGTAACAGTGTCCCAGGTGCTGACTGACAGCTGGTTTTAATAATGAGCATCTGTCAGTCAGTGCCAGGGGGGTGCAGTTAGTCACCGCTCTCCATACACAGAGCAGTGACTGAAACCTGAACACTGTCGGGAGGATTAAAGTTCTTTTTCTCCTAAAAGTGGGGTGCAAAATTCAGAACTCTGTTAACCTGAAGACTTAGGCTGCTTTCACACCTCCGGTTTCTGCAATGCGGCACAATCCGGCACTTTGCAGGAAAATCGCAACCGTTTTTTTTTTTGCTGCCGGTTGCGTTTTTTCTGCATAGACTTTAATTAGTGCCGCATTGTGCCGCAAGGCCTTGCGTTCCATCCGGTTTTTGCCGCATGCGGCAGATTTAGCCGATGCGGCGGCCGGATGGAACGTTGCCTGGCACGTTTTTTCGTGCGGCAAAAAACCCCGCATCGTGCCGCATTCGGCCGATGCGGCGCATTTTTCAACGCATGCCTATGGCGGCCGGACGCCGCGCGATGCGGCAATAACCGCCGCATGCGTTTTTTGCCACTGTGCATGCTCAGTAGCATGCCGCAAGCGGCAAAAACCGGACTGGCCGCAAAGGAAAAACTTATGCAAAGGATGCGGTGGGTGTTCACCGCATCCGTTGCATAGCTTGCACAGCCGGATTGAGCCGCACAGCTCAAGCCGGATGTGTGAAAGCAGCCTTAGCCTAATTTCACACATCAGTTTTTGTCCCCAGGCACAATCCGGCGTGTGCCTGATGCAACGGATCCGGCGCAGAATATGCAAAAACTGATGTGCCTGATCCTTTTTTTTTGACTGTTCCAATATACCTGATCCGTCAAAAAACTGATCCGGCGCATCCATTGTTGCATCCTTTTCGCCCGTTTTTTTTTTTTTTTTTTGCTGGATCCGTTTTTTTCAATACATTGGAGCATGCTCAGTTTACAAAAACTGATCCGGCTGTGCATCCGTTTTCTACCGCATTACGCCGGATCCGGCGTCCATAGGCTTCCATTGTAAAACACGTCGTATCGCGCCGGATCTGGCGCGATGCATTTTTTTTTTGCCGGACAAAAAAATGTTACAAGATACGTTCCCTCCGGCCGCCATTTTAGGCAATTATGACGGATCCGGCAAAAGCCGGATGCAACGCAATGCCATCAGACACAATTTTTTTTTTTTGTTTATTTTTTTTAAATCCTCTATATAGTTCCAGAGATATCGACCCTTTTTTATTAAATACGCCCAATATGCAACAGTTTAAGTTTTTCTACAAAGGGGGTGTGGCTTACAGGATCCTCCAGGGTGGTTCTTTAGGCTTCTCTACATAATTACCCTGCAAGCCACGCCCCCTTGGTAAAGACCATATAAATGAGCGCAAAATAAAAAAGCCCATATCTCTGGAACCATATGATAGGAGAGCAGCAGGAATAAAATAAGCGCAGTCGCCCCACTTCCCACCCGGTGACAGGTTCACTTTAATATTTATATATGCCTGCACCCATTCAGATCTCGCAATATAATTTCCCCAGAGCACTGAAATACAAAACCACATAACCACACGTCTGGATCTAGGCTCATGGGAAAATAATTCACTTTGGCGGATGCTGGGAGGAAACTGAAGCGCTCACAGGAAACCCACATTATTGCAAAGACCATAAACCCGCCATGCAGGTGGCACGCTGGCCAAACACTGGGATATGGCTATGGGTTGGTATGTACTGTTCTCTTGCGAATTAGCCTCAGACCCAACATTTTCCTGTGTGTGCCATAGGTATATAAACCATGTGAAGGATCAGGAATGTCATCTACCTTTGACAATAACTATATCTCCGTAATGCTAATGGGAAACGTCTTGAATGTAATTAAACCAGCTAGTGACTAGAACTTCTATGTGCAATTATTTCTTGATTTATAGACCCCCTCTTCTATTTCTGCAGGAAACTTTCCAATGATTAGTGATGACTTGGTGAATTCTTACCACCTTCTGCTCTGTGCCTTGGACCTTGTTTTTGGGAATGCTTTGTTATGCCCGAACCGCCGAGAGCTCCTGAACCCCAACTTCCAAGGTAAGAAGCTGGTTAAAATAATAAACATTTATAAAAACCTATTCCTGTAAGACGTATCGGCATCTGACGCTATAAATATCTGATTAGTCCACAATCTCTTTTCAGTCTAGCATAGTAGCTGCTTACCACCACATAAGGTAGTGTACAATATTTTTTGGACCAAGGGCCACATTGTCATAGTGAATAAATCCTAATGGCCTTAAATAAAATTGAAGAAGTACTTAGATGAGTACATCACTAGAATTAATGTGAGTACACAAATACAGCACCAGAACCACTATCAGTACATAAATACATCACCAACCTTAGTACAGCAATCAACTGCCGTTTCAAGTCGGCCCCATGTACAATTTTTGTGACATGAGCCTGCAACTCCCAGTATGTCCTTAACAATAGTAAGTGGTACTAGAAGTTGTTGTTACCAGCCATCATCAAATTGCAGACCAAGGTACTGATGAGACACAGGCAGTGTCGCAAGTAAATATTTACATTCTGGTGTTTTACAGATGATGTCTGCTATAATTGAAATCGTTCTTACTCCATTTGTCTCCATATAGGATCTTGATCAAACCGCACTAATCCCAATAGACTACTCTGGTCTCTAGCAGAATGAATAGTAAAGCTAGTTAAAGAACCACTCCAGGTTTTTGGTTTTTTTTTGTTTTTTTTTTTATTTTACTGCCTGAGTGGTGCTTCTAATCTAAGTTCCCTGCCTCTAATGTTTCACCTTCTATCACCGCCAGTTTGTGACTTGCCGGCAGCTCCAATGTTTCATGGAGCGTGCCAGAGGTCATTCTTCAAAACAAGTCTATGAGAGCCTTGTTCTGACCTCATTTTGGCCCTGATAGAGCTATGTTAAGAACTTTTGTCATAACTTCTGACTTACAACTAGTCAGTAGTTACAGTTACAGGATGACGCCGCGGGACCGAAAAAAGGAGATGTCTGAGGATGAGTATAAGATCGGGACAGAGGACTCAGGTTAAAAGCACTACTTCAGGCTGCAGTGGTGCTTTAAAAGCTCGTGATAGCCATTAATAATTGTCAGGCACGTTGTGGGCAAAGTGGAATTCCCAAGAATCTTAGTGTTTATGACCAAATCTTTTGGAAATCCATCCTACTGCCAAAAGACCTTTTCCAGGCTATATTTTCCAATGTTCACCTCCGTATTTCACCCATTAGGATGCTGTATATTTATATTTCTCGATCGCTTCATTGAGGGACAGAGGAAACCATGGGTGTATACTGCTGCCACTAGGATGCTGGCCCAAAGCAATAAAAATTTAGCTCCTCATCTACCCTTCAAAGACCCAAAAAGCTCGGGGTTACAGCTTTCCCAGATTTTTTTCTCTTTATACATAGCAGGCCTGCTAAAGGCACTAAGGAGTTGGATGCAGCGTTCTCAACTACCAAATTCGGAGAGTGCCTTGGTGGAAGCAGCGGACATTAGTTATCTACTAGGATTTTTTGGAAATTGATAAACCTGAGAATCCCAAAATGTTGAATACTGTATTCTCAAGTTGGCGCAATTAGTTTGGAGGTAAATGAGCCGGGTGTCAAATTTTGACTCCTATTTTAGCGGACATGCCTCTATGGCAGAACCCTTACTTGGTATCTTGCCCATCCCCTCAGTTTTGTAGCACTCAAAACATCCTTTTACATGGTGACCTTTATGACCAGAATATACTGTTCTCTTTCGATCAGTTGAGAAATAAGTATGATGTGACGAGATCCCAATTTTTAGGTATCTTCAATTAAGGTCCACTCTTCAATCACAATTGAATTCATAAAGCGTAGTGACCATAATCTACCTTCCCATTGATAGGTATTTTTAAGTCACTAGGCCTGCAAGGTCTCATATCAGCCCTGTACACATACATACTAATCAATAGGTATTGGTGAAAGAAAAGTGGGAGCTGCTTATTCCCACTAGTGGGGAGGACTGGGAGGAGATCTTGGAATCCCCCTTTATGTCTCTCCTTCAGTAATCAATAGAATGACTGACTCAATTATACATTATTGACCAAATCTACCTAACCTCCTCAAGGTTGCATCGAATGAGTAGACCATCCTCTTCGAAAAGTTTGCGGTGCCACAGCTTAAACGCAGATTTCTGGCACGTGATTTGGACTTCTACAATTATTCTCTCCTTCTGGCAGATTTTAGTCACTTTTCTATCCTCCCTGATATCCATTCCTGTTCCACCAAATCCTAAAATATGTTTATTTGGGCTACTGGAGGAGGAGATATGGATTTGTCATACCAAAATCTTTAGAGAAACATTATTTCTTGCAAGGAAATTGATAGTTGCCCGCCAATGTTAAGGTCATGGGTTGGTTTTGTAAGAACAGTAATCACATGAGATAACAGTGTATCCTAATAGAGGAGCCCATAGAAATTTTAGTAAGTTATGGGACATATGGAGCTCATCGGTGCAGACAGTCTCTCACAATTAAAGGGAACCTGTCACCACTTTTTTGGCCTATAAGCTGCGGCCACCACCACCGGGCTCTTATATACAGCATTCTAACATGCTGTATATAAGAGCCCAGGCCGGGGGTATAACGTAAAAAACACTTTATAATACTTACCCAACGGTCGCACGGTGGGCCTAATGGGCGTCTCTGTTGTCCGGTTCCCGGCGCCACATCTTTTGGCCATCTTTGTTCTCCTTCTCCAGCCATGGTGCATGACGGATCCGACGTCATCCACACTCGCCGACATTCAGGTCCTGAGCAGGGCAGATCAAAGTATTGTAGTGCGCCTGTGCAGGACCGGCGAGTGTGTATAACGTAGCCGCATCATGCACACAGGCTTCAGAAAGAGGACAAAGATGGACGAAGGAGGCACCTGCACTTGAGAATGGAGACGCCCATTAGGCCCACCATGCGACCGTTGGGTAGGTATTATAAAGTGTTTTTTATGTTTTACTCCCGGCCTGGGCTCTTATATACTGCATGTTAGAATGCTGTATATAAGAGCCCGGTGGTGGTGGCCACAGCTTATACGCCAAAAAAGTGGTGACAGGTTCCCTTTTAATATGCAACTGGGTAAGGAATTGGCTAAAAGATAGGAAACAAAGAGTAGTCATAAATGGTACATTCTCTAAATGGGCTATAGTCAGCAGTGGGGTGCCGCAGGGATCTGTGCTTGGACCGATTCTTTTTACTCTCTTTATTAATGACCTTGTGGATGGGATTGATAGTAAAGTGTCAGTCTTTGCTGATGACACCAAACTATGTAGGATATTAAAAACTGACCTGGATAGTACAATATTACAAAAAGATCTGGATAAGATGTCAGAATGGGCAGATACTTGGCAAATGAGATTTAATGTTGATAAATGTAAAGTAATGCACCTAGGACGGAGTAATCCTATAGCTGCGTATACATTAAATGGAAGTAAACTCGGGACTACAGAACAGGAGAAGGACTTGGGTATTCTCATTACAAATAAGCTGAGCAGCAGCACTCAATGTCAAGCAGCAGCTGCTAAAGCAAACAAGATTTTAGGGTGTATAAAAAGAGAGATTAGATCCCGTGATCCCAACGTATTGTTACCCCTCTATAAATCACTTGTAAGGCCACATCTGGAATACGGGATCCAGTTTTGGGCTCCACATTTTAAAAATGACATTCAGAAGTTAGAGTCAGTTCAAAGGCAGGTAACTAGACTACTACAAGGAATGGAAGGCCTCACATATGATGACAGGTTGAAAAAGTTAGATATGTTTAGCTTAGAAAAAAGACGTCTCAGAGGAGATCTCATTTATATGTATAAATACATGTGTGGTCAATATAAAGGACTGGCACATGACTTATTTCTTCCAAAGACAGTACTAAGGACCAGGGGGCACTCACTGCGAGTGGAAGAAAAGCGATTCCGACAGCTAAATAGGAAAGGGTTCTTTACAGTTAGAGCGGTCAGACTGTGGAATGCCGACCACAAGAGGTAGTAATGGCAGATACTATAACAGCTTTTAAAAAAGGGCTGGATGATTTCCTCAGTACACACAACATTGTTGGTCATAAATGACTTAGTGACTAAATGTAGAACTGGTGGAGGAAGGTTGAACTAGATGGACCTAGGTCTTTTTTCAACCTAAGTAACTATGTAACTATGTAAAAGTATAATTTATACTACCAGGTATGGAGCTGTACAGTTGAAACCAGAAGTTTACATCCACTCTCTATAAAGACACATCTGCATGTTTTTCTCACTATCTGACATGAAATCAGAATAAACCTTTCTCGTTTTAGGCCAATTAGGAATCAAAATTATTTTTATTTGCCAAATGCCAGAGTAATGAGAGAGAATGTTTTCTCCTCCCTCTCCCATAGCCTTTATTTTGCATTTTTTAGGGCCTTGGGCGCCACCTCCATGCCTCCCTGGTTCTCCCCGGTGGCTATGCTCCTAATTTTACTCCTCGACTCTTGCCCGGCCTACTCCTGGCCGACTGGCCAATCACACGTGCAGCCTCTCTTGTACAACTCTGCCCACAGCCTAACAGGCTGCTTGTTATACATCAAGTTTGGGATGATGGTCATTATTTCCTTCAGCTGGGGGATTTTATTTCAGTGTCGCATAGTTCAGGATCGCTTTTAGGTTAGATAAGCCTTCTCTCCCTTCTTCATCTAGAACTCTGAGCCGTTCTGGTCTCTCCCATGGATCTCTGGGATCCTATCAAGTGTTAAACGCTGTGCGGCGCTCTTCAAAGTATCCATTTTAGTCATTCTTCCTTGTCACCTCAGTTCCTCAGTCACCAATGCTGTGTGTGAAAGAGTTAATTATCTAAATTATATAATTTGATCACATTATTTTAATATTACAGGGGATTGCTATGTGCTGCCGATCTGTGGGGGGCCGGCTCCTGAGACCCCCTACTGATTAGTCAAAACACCGCTCTACAAATACAAAGTGGTATACGGGCTAATGGAAAGTCTGTATGGATCCATATCCTATTGTCTTTAAATGTACACTCTTTCTTGGGGAGAGGTTTGTATACAGGAACATATAAGACCCCCATTTGGGAGTAGTGACTGCCTGGTAGAGCTTGGTCTGAGAACCCGAAAACATATGAAAACAATTATCCTCCCAATTTTCCATTGAGTCAGCAATACCATTTTTTTTTTTCTCCGGCGGAGTATGAGATTTTCCGAGGATTTCATTGCGGCTTTGATTGAAGGGGAAATAAAATCCACTGAAACCGTATCCTGCAGCCGTAATCATCAGGTAAAGTCTTCATCCCCTTCTTTTGAGGTTGTGGTTCAGGTTTTCACACCGATAGACTGTGTTTATACACGGATCAGACCCTGTGTGTCATATATCTGAGATTATTTCCATACTATTGTAACCCAATGTTATAAACGATGATCTATAACAGCTACATTTATATCTGTGCACCGGTCTGAAAGACTGACTGTACTGGAAGAGTATGGGACCCGAGATAGACGGAGGCCATGGTCCAAGATAGATGTCTGGGAGGAAATGATAAATCCTGGAGCTCTGAGAACTAAATCAGGCCAAAACTCAGCTAAAACTTCATCAGGAAGGACATTGTTACACAAGTGACACTTTCATGCATTAGCGCCCGTTATTTGCTACATTTTGCTGAGTTTTCTTGGTGCAGTGTATTTATAGAAAAACTAAATTGGAGAATATAATGACATTCGCTATTCATGACATAGAGGCAAATTATGTATTGCATCAGTTATGCCTCACCAGCGTGTTCAGCTTTGTTCAAATACCTTTTCTCTGTTTCTCCGTCCCTTCCTTTCTTTCCTCTCCTCTTGCTCTCTATCTTTTGTGTTCTCTCTCCTTTCTCTCACTTTTTCTCTTCTGTCACTCTCTCTCTCTGCATCTCTCTCTCTCTCTCTCTCTCTCTCTGCATCTCTCTCTCTCTCTCTTCTTTCTCTCTCTCTCTCTCTCTCTCTCTCTCTGCATCTCTCTCTCTCTCTGCATCTCTCTCTCTCTCTCTGCATCTCTCTCTCTCTCTGCATCTCTCTCTCTCTCTGCATCTCTCTCTCTCTCTGCATCTCTCTCTCTCTCTCTGCATCTCTCTCTCTCTGCATCTCTCTCTCTCTCTGCATCTCTCTCTCTCTCTCTGCATCTCTCTCTCTCTCTCTGCATCTCTCTCTCTCTCTGCATCTCTCTCTCTCTCTGCATCTCTCTCTCTCTCTGCATCTCTCTCTCTCTCTCTCTGCATCTCTCTCTCTCTCTCTCTGCATCTCTCTCTCTCTCTCTGCATCTCTCTCTCTCTCTCTCTCTGCATCTCTCTCTCTCTCTCTCTGCATCTCTCTCTCTCTCTCTCTCTCTCTCTCTGCATCTCTCTTTCTCTCTCTGCATCTCTCTTTCTCTCTCTGCATCTCTCTCTCTCTCTGCATCTCTCTCTCTCTCTGCATCTCTCTCTCTCTCTGCATCTCTCTCTCTCTGCATCTCTCTCTCTCTCTCTCTGCATCTCTCTCTCTCTGCATCTCTCTCTCTCTGCATTTCTCTCTCTGCATTTCTCTCTCTGCATCTCTCTCTCTCTGCATCTCTCTCTCTCTGCATCTCTCTGCATCTCTCTCTCTCTGCATTTCTCTCTCTGCATCTCTCTCTCTGCATCTCTCTCTCTCTCTCTCTCTGCATCTCTCTCTCTCTCTCTCTCTCTGCAAATTCAAATATGCTTTATTGGCAGGACCAAAATACAATTAGTGTTGCCAAAGCAGGAGAAATACAGTAAGTGTGGTGGGAGGGGATCAGGGTTATGGGGAGTTGGGGGCACAATTTTGGCTCTGAAAGTCCATTTAGGGGTCTAAGGTTCCCCTCAGCTTATGACATGTGGTGACATATTGGGCGGCGATCTCCACCATTGATTCCTCTTCCCCCAGTAGGAAGCGGAGTTTCATGTCCTTGTCCATGGATGGAAAGCCCGGGGTATGGGTGGTAAATTTCTGGAAGTGGGAGGCCCTCACTGCTGAGTATTTGTCACAGTGCAGTAGGAAATGCGTCTCGTCCTCCAGAGCCCCCTGCTGGCAGTGCTGGCACAGTCTGTTCTCCCGTGGCTTGTATGTCTGTCGGTGCCGCCCTGTTTCCACCTCTAGGCTGTGGGCACTCAGTCTGTACAGGCTCAGGGTCTGCCTGTCTTTGGGGTGGCATAGCCTTTCCAGATATGGGGCCAGAGTGCAGTCCCTTTGCAGTGACCGGTAGATGGTGAGTTTCTGGGAGTTCTCTAATTCACTCTTCCAGTCCTCTATGTATTGCATCTTGCAGCTCTCAGAGATCTCTTTTATTTGGGCTTTTGTCAGGGTGTGTTGCTGACTTTGGCTGCTGCAGTTCTTGGCTTGCTCTGGGCTCCGGCTCAGCAGGGCTTTATGATGGTAGGAGCTGGGGTTGCTGTTCTGTATGTGCGCCTGGTGTGATAGCGCCCTCTGGTGTATAGTGAACCATAAGGGGAATCGGCCCAGCTCTGCTCGACAGGCTATGTTTGAGGTGCTGCGATGGACTTGGAGGAGATATTTACAGAACTCCATGTGGAAGACTTCGGTAGGGCTGGAATCCCACTTTGTGTGGTCTGGGTAGGTCACTGGGCCCCATACCTCGCTGCCATATAGCAGTATAGGGGTGATGACGCTGTCGAATATCTTGAGCCAGACTCTCACAGGTGGTTTGAGGTGGTACAGTTGTCTTCTGATGGCGTTGAAGGTTCTGCACGCTTTTCCTTTCAGGGCTTCTGCTGCTTGCTTGAGGCTCCCGTTATTGCTTAGCTCCAGACCGAGGTAGGTATAGCTGCTGGTGTTCTCCAGCGTGGAGCCATTTAATGTGAAGGAGGGAGTGTTTATTTTGTTCTGGTTCCTCTTCTGAAACACCATGACTTTGGTCTTCTTTTGGTTGATGGGAAGCGCCCATGTGGTGCTGAATGTTTCCAGTACTGCCAGGCTATCTTGGAGGCCTCTTTCAGTTGGGGAGAGTAGCAGGAGGCCGTCTGCGTACAGCAGGAACTTCACCTCTTGGTCATGCAGACTGAGGCCTGGAATGGGGGAGGACTCTAGAGCTGCTGCTAGTCCATTTATATAGATGTTGAATAGAGTTGGACTCAGGCTGCAGCCCTGTCTGACCCCACGGCACTGCCGGAAGAAAGCCGTTCTCTTTCCGTTCACCTTCACGCTGCACCGGTTCTCAGTGTATGAGCTCTTGATCACGTCATAGGTTCTGCCACCTATTCCACTCTCCAGAAGTTTCAGGAACAGGCCTGGATGCCAAACTGAGTCAAATGCCTTTTTGAAGTCCACGAAACATGCAAATATTGTCCCCTGTTTTTTGTCGTGGACGTGGGTCTTGATGAGGCTTTGCAGGGTGTAAATGTGGTCCGTGGTGCGGTGGTTTGGCAGGAACCCAGCTTGGCTTCTGCTGAGGATGTCACCCTGGGTGAGGAAGGCGATAATCCTTTTTATTAATGATGCTGTTAAACAGTTTTCCCAGAATGCTGTTGACACAGATCCCTCTGTAGTTTGCTGGGTCATACCGGTCTCCATTCTTGTAGATGGGCGTTATGAGACCTTGATTCCAGCTTTGAGGGAAGTAGCCGGCACTCAGGACGTGGGTGAATAGTGCTGCATGTATTTCTGGGGAACTGTATTTGATCATCTCTGGCAGGATGCCATCACTGCCCGCGGCCTTCTTACATTTTAGCAGTTTGATTCTGTCTTTTATTTCTCTCTGCATCTCTCTCTCTCTCTCTCTCTCTGCATCTCTCTCTCTCTCTTTCTCTCTGCATCTCTCTCTCTCTCTCTCTCTCTCTGCATCTCTCTCTCTCTGCATCTCTCTGCATCTCTCTCTCTCTCTCTCTCTGCATCTCTCTCTCTCTGCATCTCTCTCTCTCTGCATCTCTCTCTCTCTGCATCTCTCTCTCTCTGCATCTCTCTCTCTCTGCATCTCTCTCTCTCTCTCTCTCTCTCTCTCTCTCTGCATCTCTCTCTCTCTCTCTCTCTCTCTGCATCTCTCTCTCTCTGCATCTCTCTCTCTCTCTCTCTGCATCTCTCTCTCTCTGCATCTCTCTCTCTCTCTCTCTCTGCATCTCTCTCTGCATCTCTCTCTCTGCATCTCTCTCTGCATCTCTCTCTCTCTGCATCTCTCTCTCTCTGCATCTCTCTCTCTCTGCATCTCTCTCTCTCTGCATCTCTCTCTCTCTGCATCTCTCTCTCTCTGCATCTCTCTCTCTCTGCATCTCGCTCTCTCTCTGCATCTCGCTCTCTCTCTTTCTCTCTGCATCTCTCTCTCTCTCTTTCTCTCTGCATCTCTCTCTCTTTCTCTCTGCATCTCTCTCTGCATCTCTCTCTCTTTCTCTCTGCATCTCTCTCTCTCTCTGCATCTCTCTCTCTCTGCATCTCTCTCTCTCTCTGCATCTCTCTCTCTCTGCATCTCTCTCTCTCTCTGCATCTCTCTCTCTCTCTGCATCTCTCTCTCTCTCTGCATCTCTCTCTCTCTGTCTCTGCATCTCTCTCTCTCTCTGTCTCTGCATCTCTCTCTCTCTGTCTCTGCATCTCTCTCTGCATCTCTCTCTCTGCATCTCTCTCTCTGCATCTCTCTCTCTCTGCATCTCTCTCTCTCTGCATCTCTCTCTCTCTGCATCTCTCTCTCTCTCTCTCTCTGCATCTCTCTCTCTGCATCTCTCTCTCTCTCTCTGCATCTCTCTCTCTGTCTCTGCATCTCTCTCTGTCTCTGCATCTCTCTCTCTGCATCTCTCTCTCTGCATCTCTCTCTCTCTGCATCTCTCTCTCTCTGCATCTCTCTCTCTCTGCATCTCTCTCTCTCTGCATCTCTCTCTCTGCATCTCTCTCTCTCTGCATCTCTCTCTCTCTGCATCTCTCTCTGCATCTCTCTCTCTCTGCATCTCTCTCTCTGCATCTCTCTCTCTGCATCTCTCTCTCTCTGCATCTCTCTCTCTCTCTGCATCTCTCTCTCTCTCTCTGCATCTCTCTCTCTTTCTCTCTGCATCTCTCTTTCTCTCTGCATCTCTCTCTCTCTGCATCTCTCTCTCTGCATCTCTCTCTCTGCATCTCTCTCTGCATCTCTCTCTCTGCATCTCTCTCTGCATCTCTCTCTCTCTCTCTCTCTGCATCTCTCTCTCTTTCTCTCTGCATCTCTCTCTGCATCTCTCTCTCTCTCTGCATCTCTCTCTCTGCATCTCTTTCTCTGCATCTCTCTCTCTCTCTGCATCTCTCTCTGTCTCTGCATCTGTCTCTCTCACACTCCCTCCCCCTCTTCCTTTGTCTTCAAAATTTTTTTTCTGTCTCATTTCTTTCTCTCCCCTTTTTCTCTTTATTTCTCTCCACTCTTTTCCCTATCTTGCTCCATCTTTTCTCTTTCCCTGCCCTCTCTTTTCTCTTTCTCACCTTTTTCTCGCTTTTTTCTTTCTCTCCCTTCTCTATTCTCTCTGTGCTGTTGTTTCAGTACAATAAGGCGGGCTTTGCACATTGCGACATCACATGTGCGATGTCGGTGGGGTCAAATCGAAATTGACACATAACCGTCGTCGCTGTCGACATCGTAGTATGTGATTCCTTTTACATACGATTAACGAGCGCAAAAGCGTCGTTATCGTATGATCGGTGTAGGGTCCAACATTTCTAAAATTTTGCAGCAACGACAGGTACGATGTTGTTCCTCGTTCCTGCGGCAGCACACATCGCTGTGTATGAAGTCGCAAGAGCGAGGAACATCTCCTTACCTGCGTCCCGGCTGCAATGAGGAAGGAAGGAGGTGGGCGGGATGTTTACGTCCCGCTTATCTCCGCCCCTCCGCTTCTATTGGCCGCCTGCCGTGTGACGTTGCTGTGACTCCGCACGACCCGCCCCCTTAGGAAGGAGGCAGGTCGCCGGCCAGAGCGACGTTGTAGGGCAGGGAAGTGCATGTGAAGCTGCCGTAGCGATAATGTTCGCTACGGCAGCAATCACAAGATATCGCTGCTGCGACGGGGGCGGGGACTATCGCGTTCGACATCGCAGCATCGGCTTGCGATGTCACAATGTGCAAAGCCCGCCTAGGTGTTTTATCAACAGTAGATTATCCATCACTGCCCAAACTAGTGCCCATGTGCGACCTGGTAAAACTACACCCCAGCACTGATGAGCAGCTCACTGTTCATAAACAATGTACATGGGAAGCTCTGGTGTGGATGAGGGGTAGCGTTCTCAGCATTGCTACATCTAACAACTGCTGCTCCCAGTAAACTAAGTGACACACGGCGGGAATTAGGGTCTCTGCTTCTACATTATGCTGCTCTCAGAATAGGTAGCAAAAAATGGTTTAATGACCTCATTGATAGCAGACAAGTTGTGTAAGTGCGAGGATCTCTGTGTGTGTGGTACTCATACTTGTTGATGAATAAATATATATATTTTTTTTCACAATCTTCACATCATTGACATGTTTAAGCATCCTGTGATTTCAATAATTCCATAACTTCCTTGGTGTTGTAATTTCATTGTTAAAGGGTATATCTGGGACGCTACAAAAAATTAAAAAATGTGCCTAAGCACTAACAGGCACATAGTTGCCACTTACGTGCTTGTTGTGCCCGGGCAACAACTCTGAGCAGTCCCAGCTTCCGCTGACATCGCAACGATTCACAGGCAGCTTCTCATCCGTTCTGCTCCTTAGGCAGGCATCACTGCCAAAGCCGTGTTGATTGATATACCCTTTTAAAGGGAATCTGCCAGCAGGTTTTTGCTATGCAATATAAAGCCAGCATGATGCAAGGGTTAACACAGAGAATTCAGGGATGTCTGTCTTGTCACAATCCGATCTGTTGTTTATTTGTTATATTTACTTAAGCCTCAAGACCCTTATTGCTTAGACTAAAATGTCATGTGCTAGGCAGTCCAGCACTCCCCCTCCCCTTATTGACACCTCACTGTGAATGTACAATTTCTATATAGAGCCTGGTGTGGGCAGGGGCAGCTTTCTTGGCTCTGCTACATACTAAAACTATACAATCTGAGTGTGTCAGAACTAAAGATGGGCGGACTCGCAGAAAACCGGGACTGGCGGGTCCCTGTACCTTTTTTATTTATTTTTTTTTTCTTAAAAATCCGGATCTAGTCCGGAATGCGGCCCCACATAAGTCAATGGGGATCAGAATCCGGAGATTAAAAAATGGTGGTAGAAGGGATAGGGGAATGGGAGCAAGTGCGCTATACTTACCAAGACTCCGGCATCGTTGTACGCTGCTCCTAGGCCTCGCATTCTCTTCCTAGGCTGCTAATTACTGATCATGCATATGCCCTGCTTTTGCCGCCCACCGATACCTGTGATTGGTTGAAGTCAGACCCCTCTCCCCCCCCCTCCCTGAGTGTCAGTGTGTTAGCTGACTGCAACCAATCGCAGACGCCAGGACTGAGTTAGCAGCCTGTAGCCGTTGGCTTTATATGTGCTGGGTATCATAATATGGGGGGACCCTGCGCCAATTGTTTTATTTATTTATTTTTATACCTCCGTACTGACCCGCATGCAGTGTCTATCAGGGGTTGCAGGCAGACACTGTTACACAGGCTGGGGGCGCGTCTAACTGCAACCAATCACAGACGCCAGGATGGCCGGTGGGTAAGGAAAGCAGTGCATATGTAATGGTGGCACAGGAAGTGAATGCGCGACCTGGAAGCAGTGTGCCGCCATGACTGAGCCTCTAAGTATGAAACGCTCACTTCATTCTTATTTTCTTTATTTTTCCTGTAATTTCTCGAGTGCCGAATCCGGATTAATACAGACTCCCGAGTACCTTTGACACTGCGTGGATCCGGACTTTTTTTTACAGTCAGAGTCCGCCCATCCCTAGTCAGAACGGCTGCAGCCAGTAATCTAAGTGATACATCATTGGATTCAGCTTGTCTTTGCCTACATCATACTGCTGTCAGATGAGGTAGCCAAAACCTGCTGACATATTCCCATGTATGATTTGTTAATTGCTGAATTAAAGATAATTGGCTTTCAGTTCGCTCTCATAATCCATTTATAAAATATTCACATAAAAAATAGCATCAAATGAGGCAATTAATGTAATTATTAGTGGCAGGAATCATGTAAGAAGCCTGGGAAACCACCAGAAACACCGATTCCTTGCAGCTTTCCTGTCGGGTTGAGCTGTGTCTATGGTAATTTACGCCATCCATGATATTGTTATCTCCCTCCTCTTCCTGCAGGCCTTCCTGAGGATTTCAGCAGTAAAGACTTCAAACCTCCTTCTGAGCCTCCCTGCATCATCGAGACCCTGTGCTGCCTACACCAAGGCTTACTTCTGGAGGTCAAAGGCATTAAGGAACACTTTTGGAAGCCATATATACATCGGCTGTTTGATAAAAAGGTGCGGTTACTGCTGTCCCCTGTTGTGTATTGGACATTGATCGATTTGATGTCAAAGCTTAAAGAGGACCCGTCACCAGGACAAAAGTGGGTCGTTTTTGCTATTATTTTATTCCCGCTGCTCCCCTGAGTATTATATTATTTTTTTCTTCTTTAATCTGGCATATGGTTCCAGAAATATTGGGCTTTTTTCTCCTCTAGATTTTATGGTCTTTACCAAGGAGGTGTGGCTCACAGGATTCTCTGGGAGCTACGCCCCTTTGGAAAAGAACATTAAAATTCAGTCTAGCTATTAAAAGGCCCATCTCTCTGGGATTGTATGGAGGCTTTACAAAAAATACAAATCCTGGAGTCCGCAGGTAAGCAGCGGGAATAAAAGCAAATCCTGGTGCCTGTGACCAGGTGACCGCTCCTCTTTACAGCTCACTTGAATGGAAGAGCGCTCCATCACCGTTCATGACCACCACAGTGTGCGGAGCTGTGCTACCTCCAGTGCACCATTACCCCTTCACTTGCCTGATCGGTGAGGGGGCTGAGATTCAGAACCCGATCAATCTGAGATTTATGACTTGGCCTAAGAGTAAATTATATTTATTAGATTGCTGGATAACCTTTTTTACGAAGCTTCTCAAGTCATATATAATTGACATATTATTGGGCCCATGTAGCACCGACGTCCCTGCAGGGACACCAACTTACTCACCGCCCCGGCCGGGTGCTGTTCTCCCCTGCTGCTGCGAGGCCTTCCACGTGCTCTCCTACCTTCCTCCCCTTCCTGGCCCCGTATATGCCATAGAGGGTTCCCGGGAGTGCACCTAAGTTGTGCACACCGGCCCTACTCTTAAAGGGCCGTCGCCCCATTTCCAGGAAATGCCTCCCAGCCTGTGGCTGAGAGGCACTATGTATTTAAGGCACCCTGACATTAGGGGAGGCGCCTGTCCAACATTCTGACTTAGTCTGTCAGTCTCCAGTCTGCTAGCTAGTAAATTGTCAGGTCCTGAGCTCCTGTCCTATTACCCTGTGTCCGTTACCTGAACCTGAGTCTGCATTCCCATACGTATCTATCCCTGCTGTGGCCACCATACCTGTCTGTACCCTCCTGCCTATCTCCCTCAGACATTCCGCCTGTACCTGCATGCACCTGTGCCTATACCAGAGTCTGTCTCCTGTCCTGGGGGTCAGCTGCCACAGTCCTGGTCACTGCCCTGGGAGTGATATCTGGTGTCCGCCTCGCGGTGGGCGCTTAGTTATGCACCTCCCATTAAGGGGTAAGCCTGAGTCCCCCCCCCCCCCCACCTCTTCTCCATGGTCCAGTGGGTCCACTAATCCTGTTCACTGCCCCTGCACTTGTGCCGCCCAGGGCTATGGGGTACTCTGTCCCGGGCAGTGTACTACTGGGATGTGTCACTGGGTGGCCGTTGCCCGGTTCCGTGACCCTGGGGTCGCTTTTAAAAGGGGGGTTATATACAAGGGAATGTTCAATAGAGTTTGTCGTGACACCACTTGTGGGTTGCGGTTATGGTGATGGAACCGCCGCTGCACAGTCGTTCCACTGGGGCTGATGTGATGGCAGCTTGGATGTTGGGACCTCCGCAAGTAGGGCCGGGGTCCAGGGGGTTAGGTGATGGAGTTAGGTGCAGAAAAAACGGTAGGCCACACGAGGGGTTACGGTATAACTGGTTCTCTTTACTGACAGTAGATGGTAACTGGTACCCGGAGGAAAGCTAGTATTCACCTTTGGTCCCTTTAGTGCCAGTGCTGGTTGGTGACCTGGTGGCTTCTTTCCCCTGCATCTTTCTCAAGTTGGTGGGCCCCTGTGGCTTGGAGTGTCTTGGGGTCCCCTCTTGTTTGTCTCTCAGTCTCTGGTCCATACGGTGGCAACCGTGTTCGGTTCCAGTCCCTGGTTCTCCCGATACTGCTGGTGCCCCCGGACTTCTAAGGTCAGTGAGGTCCTGGATGGTCCCCTCACTGTACAGATTTTTATCAGGTCTGCTTGGAGCATTTGCCTGACCTAGGACTCTGTGCCCCGTCGGTGCTATGGTTCCGGGGGTACTTCGCCGTACTCCTCTGGCAACCACAAGCCTGGGCCCTCAGGTCTCCGTTACACTCTCGTGTCAGAGCAGTCATGTCCATCTCTTAAGCTGGGTTTACACACTGCAACATCGCAAAGGACATCGCTGTAACGTCACCGGTTTGGTGACGCAATAGCGACCTCCCTAAGTCTCTGCTAAGTCTCTGGTGAGCTGTCAAACAGGCAAACCTGGCCAACAACTCAACAGCGATCCGGACCTGCAGAGCGACCTAGCTGGTTGTTGGGGACGTTGATAAGCAGCCTTTTGAAAGGGAAGTTGCTAACAAAGTCGCTGAAAAGGCTTCACACACTGAAACTTCATGCTGCACAGCGGGAAACAAAGGACCTAGGAATGGTCCTGAACGATTTGTAACGATTACAACTTCACAGCAGGGGCCGGGTCGCTGATAGGTTTCACACACTGCAACATCGCAAACAACATCGCTATTGCGTCACAAAACCGGTGACGTTACAGCGATGTCGTTTGAGATGTTGCAGTGTGTAAACCCAGCTTTACTTCCACTTACTAACTCTCACTACTGTCTAACTGTTTTCCCCTCCCACCTGGTTGTTGTCTAGTGGACTGGATCGGCTCCACCCCTGGGTGGCCATCTATTAGGTCCATTTCTAGTCCGTCATCCGTCTGTGTGGATGGGGGAAAACTGGGATTACAGTGTGTTTTGCTGTTACTGGCACTGGTCTTTCAGGTCCCTAGGGGTAGGTCCTGCATCTTTGGCTGGATGCAGTACTTTGTAGTGCCCTGATGGGTTCAGGGGCGCTACACACTGGCCTTGAGCGTTACAGCACATATGTCTACAGCGGCACCCAGATGCCCACTTAGGTATTTTGCAGCTCAGATGCTTGTAAAAGGCAAATTATCAAAAAACTACCTTTTGTTTAAATCAGGTTTTTGAGACCTGATTAAAAAAAAATTGGTACTGAGATTTTAAAATAGATAATCCCCAAATTAGTATTCTTGCAACTTACCCACTGATCAGTCGGCCTTTTTTAGGCTCTTCCTGTCCTTTCAGGAAGAGTTTTCAGCAGGCTCTTTAATTAGCAGAGGCAAGATTACAGTGATTGGTAACACCTCTACATAAACACACGCGCGCGCACACACACAATCCATCAATCACAATAAAGCTGGTGTCACACATAACGACGACGACAACGACGTCGCTGCTATGTCACCATTTTCTGTGACGTTGCAGCGACGTCCCGTCGCTGTCACTGTGTGTGACATCCAGCAACGACCTGGCCCCTGCTGTGAGGTCGCCGGTCGTTGCTGAATGTCCAGCTTCATTTTTTGGTCGTCACTCTCCCGCTGTGACACACACATCGCTGTGTGTGACAGCGAGAGAGCGACGAAATGAAGCGATCAGGAGCCGGCACTGGCAGCTGCGGTAAGCTGTAACCAGCGTAAACATCGGGTAACCAAGGGAAGACCTTTCCCTGGTTACCCGATGTTTACGCTGGTTACCAGCCTCCGCTCTTGCTGCCAGTGCCGGCTCCTGCACTGTGACATGTGGCTGCAGTACGCATCGGGTAATTAACCCGATGTATACTGTAGCAAGGAGAGCAAGGAGCCAGCGCTAAGCAGTGCGCGCGGCTCCCTGCTCTCTGCACTGTGACATGTAGCTGCAGCACACATCGGGTTAATTAACCCGATGTGTACTGTACCTAGGAGAGCAGGAAGCCAGCGCTAAGCGCGGCTCCCTGCTCTCTGCACATGTAGCACAGCGACGTTATGATCGCTGCTTCTGCTGTGTTTGACAGCTAAGCAGCGATCATAACAGCGACTTACAAGGTCGCTGTTACGTCACCGAAAATGGTGACGTAACAGCGACGTCGTTGTCGCTGTCGCTTAGTGTGACACCAGCTTAAGCGATGTCACTCATCCTGTCCTTTCACAATGACACTTGCACACACTCAATACAAAATATGGTCCTGACTATTGTGTCTTTGTACATATGTTGTTTCCTGAAACGGGAAGTTAGAGTCAACAGCAGCCCTAAAGCTTAGTGTGGAAATTGTAAGATTTCCATTTTTAACTACAGATTATTATATGGAACAAATAATCATTTAATTGTTTTGTACATTTAAAAAATAAATAAAAATACTCGTGACACAAAATCCTGATTTAAAGAGTAGGTAATTTTCTGAAGAGCCCATTATTATTATTATTATTATTTATTTATAGAGCACCATTAATTCCATGGTGCTGTACATGAGAAGGGGGTTACATACAAAATACGTATACAAGTTACAGTAGACAGACTAGTACAGAGGGAAGAGGGCCCTACCCTTGCGGGCTTACATTCTATAGGATTATGGGGAGGAGACAATAGGTGGGGTGTAGGTCAGGCGGCAGCTCCGCACGGTGGTCGGGCGGCAGCTCCGCACGGTGGTCGGGCGGCAGCTCCGCACGGTGGTCGGGCGGCAGCTCCGCACGGTGGTCGGGCGGCAGCTGCGCACGGTGGTCGGGCGGCAGCTGCGCACGGTGGTCGGGCGGCAGCTGCGCACGGTGGTCGGGCGGCAGCTGCGCACGGTGGTCGGGCGGCAGCTGCGCACGGTGGTCGGGCGGCAGCGAGTTCATTGTAGATTGTAGGCATTTCTGAACAGGTGCGTTTTCAGGTTCCGTTTCAAGTTTGCAAGAGTAGGGGATAGTCTGACGTGTTGAGGCAGCGAGTTCCAGGAGACTGGGGATGCTCGGGAGAAGTCTTGGAGTCGGTTGTGTGAGGAGCGAATGAGAGAGGAGGAGAGGAGGAGATCTTGGGAGGACCGGAGGTGACGTGTTGGAGTGTAGTGGGAGAGTAGTTCGGAGATGTACGGAGGGGAAAGATTATGCACAGCTTTGTAGGTCAGTGTTAGAAGTTTGAATTGGATACGGTGGAAGATTGGAAGCCAGTGGAGGGACATGCAGAGAGGAGAAGCGGGGTGGTATTGAGGAGAGAGGTGGATAAGTCGGGCAGCAGAGTTAAGGATGGACTGGAGAGGGGCAAGCGTGTTGGCAGGGAGGCCACAGAGGAGGATGTTACAGTAGTCGAGGCGGGAGATTATGAGGGCATGCACTAGCATTTTAGTAGATTGCAAATTGAGGAAAGGGCGGATTCTGGAAATATTTTTGAGTTGAAGACGGCAGGAGGTGGTGAGGGATTGGATGTGTGGTATGAAGGATAAGGCAGAGTCAAAGGTCACTCCGAGGCAGCGAACTTTGGGTACTGGCGAGAGCGTGGTGTTATTTATTGTAATAGATAGATCAGGTGGAGAGTGTAGGTGAGACGGAGGAAAGATGATTAGTTCAGTTTTGGCCACATTGAGCTTTAGGAAGCGAGAGGAGAAGAAGGAGGATATAGCAGATAGACATTTCGGGATTTTGGACAGCAGAGATGTGGCATCTGGGCCAGAGAGGTAGATCTGGGTGTCGTCGGCATATAGGTGGTATTGGAAGCCATGGGACTTTATGAGTTGTCCCAGGCCAAATGTGTAGATAGAGAAAAGTAGGGGTCCTAGGACAGAGCCTTGAGGGACGCCAACAGAGAGATGGTGGGATGAAGAGGTTGTGTGGGAGTGGGAGACACTAAAAGTGCGATTTGAGAGGTATGAAGAGATCCAAGAGAGGGCGAGGTCTCTGACACCAAGGGAAGAGAGGATCTGTAGTAGGAGGGAGTGGTCAACGGTATCGAAGGCTGAGGACAGGTCTAGGAGTAGGAGTATAGAGAAGTGCTTGTTCGCTTTGGCAGTAAGCAAGTCATTTGTGATTTTAGTCAGGGCAGTTTCGGTGGAGTGATGTGGACGGAAGCCGGACTGTAGGTTGTCAAAGAGAGCGTTAGAGGAGAGGTGGGAGGAAAGTTCAGCATGGACATGCTGTTCCAGGAGTTTTGAGGCAAGTGGGAGTAGTGATATGGGGCGGTAGCTGGTAGTAGAGGTTGGATCGAGGGAAGGTTTCTTTAGGATAGGTGTGACTGTTGCATGTTTAAAGGCAGAGGGGAAGGTTCCAGTCGTTAAAGATAGGTTGAAGAGATGGGTTAAGGCTGGAATAAGGATGGTGGTGAGGTTGGGAAGGAGGTGGGATGGCATGGGGTCAAGTGCGCAGGTGGTGAGGTGCGCTTTTGAGAGCAGACGTGCAAGCTCTCCTTCGGTGATGGTGGGGAGGAAGTTTATGGGGGAGGGGCAGTGGTCAGCTACATGAAGGGGTTGTGGTGGCTGAGCAGAGAAGACTTGCCTTATTAGGTCGATTTTTTTCTTGGAAATAGGTGGCAAATTCTTCTGCAGAGATGAGGGAGGTTGGAGGGGGCAGTGGTGGGCGAAGGAGGGAGTTGAAAGTGTTGAATAACTGTTTGGGGTTGTGTGTTAGAGAGGATATGAGGTTTCTGAAGTAGTCGTGTTTAGCGGAGGTGAGGACTGAACGAAATGTGTGAATTGCATTTTTGAATGTGGTGAAGTCTTCCTGGGAGTGCGTTTTCTTCCACCGCCGCTCTGCAGCCCTAGACCTTTGCCGCAGTTTTTTAGTGAGGCTGTTGTGCCAGGGTTGTCTATTGATTCGTCTCACTCTGCCATGCACAAGGGGAGCGACTGAATCAATAGCTGATGTGAGGGTGGTGTTGTAGAAAGTAGTGGCGCTGTCTGTGTCGTGGAGGGACGATATGGAGGACAGTGGGAGGATAGAGTCGGCGAGGGTGTGCATGTTGAGGTGTGCAAGGTTTCTGCGGGGATGTGCTAGGTGCTGGACAGGGGGGGTAGGTGAGGAGGACAGGGCTGAAAAGGTCAGAAGATGGTGGTCAGATAGGGGGAGGGGGGAAGTTGTGAAGTCAGAAAGGGGACAGAGGCGGGTGAAGATAAGGTCTAGTGTGTGTCCATCTTTGTGGGTGGCAGAGGTGGACCACTGAGTTAAGCCAAAAGACGAAGCAAGGGAGAGGAGTTTGGAAGCGGCTTGTTGGCGAGTGTCAGTGGGGATGTTGAAGTCACCCATGATGATGGTGGGAATGTCAGCAGAGAGAAAGTGTAGAAGCCAGGCAGAGAAGTGGTCGAGGAAGGCAGTGGTGGCGCCCGGGGGTCTGTATATGACAGCCACTTGGAGGTTGGAGGGAGAATAGATTCGGACAGAGTGCACTTCAAAGGAAGGCAGGTCGAGGGAGGGTAGAGGTGGGATTGTGGTGAAGTTGTAGTTGTTAGAAAGAAGGAGGCCCACTCCTCCACCTTGTCTATTGCCAGGGCGAGGAGTGTGGGAGAAGTGCAGGCCACCGTAGCATAGTGCAGCTGGGGAGGCAGAGTTGGATGGTGTCAGCCATGTTTCGGTGATGCCTAGAAAGGATAGATTGCTAGAGGTAAAGAGATCGTGAATGATGTGCAGTTTATTACACACTGAACGGGCATTCCAGAGCGCTCCTGAGAGAGGGGGCGGCAGAGTGGGTGAGAGGGGAATAGTTTTTATGTTGGATAGATTGCGGTAGTTACTATTATGTGGAGAGTGGTGGGTGGGTGATAAAGAGGGGTGTACCATCCACGGGGGGCCAGGATTGGGGGCTATGTCACCAGCAGTGAGAAGGAGTAGAGAAAGGGAGAGCAGGTGGGAGAAGGAGAGTGGACGGCATGGTCTGCGCGATATTAGGAGCGACCTGAGGTTCAGGAGTAGGTCAGCAGATGAGGACAGATGAGAAGGCAGGAGGGAGGGGGGAGATGAATATTTGCTTAGAGGGTGCTGGGGTGTGGGGATAGTGAAGGAGAGTGAGGAGGAGAGGGGCAAAGACTGAGGGCATAGGTGAACATGGTGGGGGTAGTGTGGTAAGTATATGAATTAACAAGTAAGTTGTGTCAGTGGAAAACTTGGTTAGAAAGAGCTGAAGAAGTTTACCTTCTGGTCATGTCTGGTTCATTTCTGGTATATTTCTGACACTTATGAGGCACTTATCCAGAGGCACGCACACAGACCACGGTCATAGACCTAGTGCAGTACTTATATACATGTCTCATTGACCCAGATGAACATCAGCTGACCAGCAGGGGTGAGGCACATGAAAGAATTACAAACAGGTAGGAAGCACTCAAAGGAGAGAAAAAAAAATGAATAAATACAGACAGGATTTAACTAATTATACAACAGTAAAACAGCAGGTTAGCGTACCAAAAGCAAAGGGACTTTAAATGTGTATGCAGGTGAGGAGATTAAAGTCAAGTCAGGAAATTCAGATGCATAGAACAACTGGACGGTCATACCTGTGAATGAGACAGATGGATTGTCAGAATCAGAGATGAATGGGGACCATGGAGAGTTAGGCCATAGAATTACATTTCATTTCTGGTATATTTCTGACACTTATGAGGCACTTATCCAGAGGCACGCACACAGACCACGGTCATAGACCTAGTGCAGTACTTATATACATGTCTCATTGACCCAGATGAACATCAGCTGACCAGCAGGGGTGAGGCACATGAAAGAATTACAAACAGGTAGGAAGCACTCAAAGGAGAGAAAAAAAAATGAATAAATACAGACAGGATTTAACTAATTATACAACAGTAAAACAGCAGGTTAGCGTACCAAAAGCAAAGGGACTTTAAATGTGTATGCAGGTGAGGAGATTAAAGTCAAGTCAGGAAATTCAGATGCATAGAACAACTGGACGGTCATACCTGTGAATGAGACAGATGGATTGTCAGAATCAGAGATGAATGGGGACCATGGAGAGTTAGGCCATAGAATTACATTTCATTTCTGGTATATTTCTGACACTTATGAGGCACTTATCCAGAGGCACGCACACAGACCACGGTCATAGACCTAGTGCAGTACTTATATACATGTCTCATTGACCCAGATGAACATCAGCTGACCAGCAGGGGTGAGGCACATGAAAGAATTACAAACAGGTAGGAAGCACTCAAAGGAGAGAAAAAAAAATGAATAAATACAGACAGGATTTAACTAATTATACAACAGTAAAACAGCAGGTTAGCGTACCAAAAGCAAAGGGACTTTAAATGTGTATGCAGGTGAGGAGATTAAAGTCAAGTCAGGAAATTCAGATGCATAGAACAACTGGACGGTCATACCTGTGAATGAGACAGATGGATTGTCAGAATCAGAGATGAATGGGGACCATGGAGAGTTAGGCCATAGAATTACATTTCATTTCTGGTATATTTCTGACACTTATGAGGCACTTATCCAGAGGCACGCACACAGACCACGGTCATAGACCTAGTGCAGTACTTATATACATGTCTCATTGACCCAGATGAACATCAGCTGACCAGCAGGGGTGAGGCACATGAAAGAATTACAAACAGGTAGGAAGCACTCAAAGGAGAGAAAAAAAAATGAATAAATACAGACAGGATTTAACTAATTATACAACAGTAAAACAGCAGGTTAGCGTACCAAAAGCAAAGGGACTTTAAATGTGTATGCAGGTGAGGAGATTAAAGTCAAGTCAGGAAATTCAGATGCATAGAACAACTGGACGGTCATACCTGTGAATGAGACAGATGGATTGTCAGAATCAGAGATGAATGGGGACCATGGAGAGTTAGGCCATAGAATTACATTTCATTTCTGGTATATTTCTGACACTTATGAGGCACTTATCCAGAGGCACGCACACAGACCACGGTCATAGACCTAGTGCAGTACTTATATACATGTCTCATTGACCCAGATGAACATCAGCTGACCAGCAGGGGTGAGGCACATGAAAGAATTACAAACAGGTAGGAAGCACTCAAAGGAGAGAAAAAAAAATGAATAAATACAGACAGGATTTAACTAATTATACAACAGTAAAACAGCAGGTTAGCGTACCAAAAGCAAAGGGACTTTAAATGTGTATGCAGGTGAGGAGATTAAAGTCAAGTCAGGAAATTCAGATGCATAGAACAACTGGACGGTCATACCTGTGAATGAGACAGATGGATTGTCAGAATCAGAGATGAATGGGGACCATGGAGAGTTAGGCCATAGAATTACATTTCATTTCTGGTATATTTCTGACACTTATGAGGCACTTATCCAGAGGCACGCACACAGACCACGGTCATAGACCTAGTGCAGTACTTATATACATGTCTCATTGACCCAGATGAACATCAGCTGACCAGCAGGGGTGAGGCACATGAAAGAATTACAAACAGGTAGGAAGCACTCAAAGGAGAGAAAAAAAAATGAATAAATACAGACAGGATTTAACTAATTATACAACAGTAAAACAGCAGGTTAGCGTACCAAAAGCAAAGGGACTTTAAATGTGTATGCAGGTGAGGAGATTAAAGTCAAGTCAGGAAATTCAGATGCATAGAACAACTGGACGGTCATACCTGTGAATGAGACAGATGGATTGTCAGAATCAGAGATGAATGGGGACCATGGAGAGTTAGGCCATAGAATTACATTTCATTTCTGGTATATTTCTGACACTTATGAGGCACTTATCCAGAGGCACGCACACAGACCACGGTCATAGACCTAGTGCAGTACTTATATACATGTCTCATTGACCCAGATGAACATCAGCTGACCAGCAGGGGTGAGGCACATGAAAGAATTACAAACAGGTAGGAAGCACTCAAAGGAGAGAAAAAAAAATGAATAAATACAGACAGGATTTAACTAATTATACAACAGTAAAACAGCAGGTTAGCGTACCAAAAGCAAAGGGACTTTAAATGTGTATGCAGGTGAGGAGATTAAAGTCAAGTCAGGAAATTCAGATGCATAGAACAACTGGACGGTCATACCTGTGAATGAGACAGATGGATTGTCAGAATCAGAGATGAATGGGGACCATGGAGAGTTAGGCCATAGAATTACATTTCATTTCTGGTATATTTCTGACACTTATGAGGCACTTATCCAGAGGCACGCACACAGACCACGGTCATAGACCTAGTGCAGTACTTATATACATGTCTCATTGACCCAGATGAACATCAGCTGACCAGCAGGGGTGAGGCACATGAAAGAATTACAAACAGGTAGGAAGCACTCAAAGGAGAGAAAAAAAAATGAATAAATACAGACAGGATTTAACTAATTATACAACAGTAAAACAGCAGGTTAGCGTACCAAAAGCAAAGGGACTTTAAATGTGTATGCAGGTGAGGAGATTAAAGTCAAGTCAGGAAATTCAGATGCATAGAACAACTGGACGGTCATACCTGTGAATGAGACAGATGGATTGTCAGAATCAGAGATGAATGGGGACCATGGAGAGTTAGGCCATAGAATTACATTTCATTTCTGGTATATTTCTGACACTTATGAGGCACTTATCCAGAGGCACGCACACAGACCACGGTCATAGACCTAGTGCAGTACTTATATACATGTCTCATTGACCCAGATGAACATCAGCTGACCAGCAGGGGTGAGGCACATGAAAGAATTACAAACAGGTAGGAAGCACTCAAAGGAGAGAAAAAAAAATGAATAAATACAGACAGGATTTAACTAATTA
Organism: Anomaloglossus baeobatrachus; assembly: GCF_048569485.1. Lineage (NCBI taxonomy): Eukaryota > Metazoa > Chordata > Amphibia > Anura > Aromobatidae > Anomaloglossus > Anomaloglossus baeobatrachus. The sequence goes on along the minus strand of NC_134362.1, from coordinate 146,659,822 downwards.
TACAACAGTAAAACAGCAGGTTAGCGTACCAAAAGCAAAGGGACTTTAAATGTGTATGCAGGTGAGGAGATTAAAGTCAAGTCAGGAAATTCAGATGCATAGAACAACTGGACGGTCATACCTGTGAATGAGACAGATGGATTGTCAGAATCAGAGATGAATGGGGACCATGGAGAGTTAGGCCATAGAATTACATTTCATTTCTGGTATATTTCTGACACTTATGAGGCACTTATCCAGAGGCACGCACACAGACCACGGTCATAGACCTAGTGCAGTACTTATATACATGTCTCATTGACCCAGATGAACATCAGCTGACCAGCAGGGGTGAGGCACATGAAAGAATTACAAACAGGTAGGAAGCACTCAAAGGAGAGAAAAAAAAATGAATAAATACAGACAGGATTTAACTAATTATACAACAGTAAAACAGCAGGTTAGCGTACCAAAAGCAAAGGGACTTTAAATGTGTATGCAGGTGAGGAGATTAAAGTCAAGTCAGGAAATTCAGATGCATAGAACAACTGGACGGTCATACCTGTGAATGAGACAGATGGATTGTCAGAATCAGAGATGAATGGGGACCATGGAGAGTTAGGCCATAGAATTACATTTCATTTCTGGTATATTTCTGACACTTATGAGGCACTTATCCAGAGGCACGCACACAGACCACGGTCATAGACCTAGTGCAGTACTTATATACATGTCTCATTGACCCAGATGAACATCAGCTGACCAGCAGGGGTGAGGCACATGAAAGAATTACAAACAGGTAGGAAGCACTCAAAGGAGAGAAAAAAAAATGAATAAATACAGACAGGATTTAACTAATTATACAACAGTAAAACAGCAGGTTAGCGTACCAAAAGCAAAGGGACTTTAAATGTGTATGCAGGTGAGGAGATTAAAGTCAAGTCAGGAAATTCAGATGCATAGAACAACTGGACGGTCATACCTGTGAATGAGACAGATGGATTGTCAGAATCAGAGATGAATGGGGACCATGGAGAGTTAGGCCATAGAATTACATTTCATTTCTGGTATATTTCTGACACTTATGAGGCACTTATCCAGAGGCACGCACACAGACCACGGTCATAGACCTAGTGCAGTACTTATATACATGTCTCATTGACCCAGATGAACATCAGCTGACCAGCAGGGGTGAGGCACATGAAAGAATTACAAACAGGTAGGAAGCACTCAAAGGAGAGAAAAAAAAATGAATAAATACAGACAGGATTTAACTAATTATACAACAGTAAAACAGCAGGTTAGCGTACCAAAAGCAAAGGGACTTTAAATGTGTATGCAGGTGAGGAGATTAAAGTCAAGTCAGGAAATTCAGATGCATAGAACAACTGGACGGTCATACCTGTGAATGAGACAGATGGATTGTCAGAATCAGAGATGAATGGGGACCATGGAGAGTTAGGCCATAGAATTACATTTCATTTCTGGTATATTTCTGACACTTATGAGGCACTTATCCAGAGGCACGCACACAGACCACGGTCATAGACCTAGTGCAGTACTTATATACATGTCTCATTGACCCAGATGAACATCAGCTGACCAGCAGGGGTGAGGCACATGAAAGAATTACAAACAGGTAGGAAGCACTCAAAGGAGAGAAAAAAAAATGAATAAATACAGACAGGATTTAACTAATTATACAACAGTAAAACAGCAGGTTAGCGTACCAAAAGCAAAGGGACTTTAAATGTGTATGCAGGTGAGGAGATTAAAGTCAAGTCAGGAAATTCAGATGCATAGAACAACTGGACGGTCATACCTGTGAATGAGACAGATGGATTGTCAGAATCAGAGATGAATGGGGACCATGGAGAGTTAGGCCATAGAATTACATTTCATTTCTGGTATATTTCTGACACTTATGAGGCACTTATCCAGAGGCACGCACACAGACCACGGTCATAGACCTAGTGCAGTACTTATATACATGTCTCATTGACCCAGATGAACATCAGCTGACCAGCAGGGGTGAGGCACATGAAAGAATTACAAACAGGTAGGAAGCACTCAAAGGAGAGAAAAAAAAATGAATAAATACAGACAGGATTTAACTAATTATACAACAGTAAAACAGCAGGTTAGCGTACCAAAAGCAAAGGGACTTTAAATGTGTATGCAGGTGAGGAGATTAAAGTCAAGTCAGGAAATTCAGATGCATAGAACAACTGGACGGTCATACCTGTGAATGAGACAGATGGATTGTCAGAATCAGAGATGAATGGGGACCATGGAGAGTTAGGCCATAGAATTACATTTCATTTCTGGTATATTTCTGACACTTATGAGGCACTTATCCAGAGGCACGCACACAGACCACGGTCATAGACCTAGTGCAGTACTTATATACATGTCTCATTGACCCAGATGAACATCAGCTGACCAGCAGGGGTGAGGCACATGAAAGAATTACAAACAGGTAGGAAGCACTCAAAGGAGAGAAAAAAAAATGAATAAATACAGACAGGATTTAACTAATTATACAACAGTAAAACAGCAGGTTAGCGTACCAAAAGCAAAGGGACTTTAAATGTGTATGCAGGTGAGGAGATTAAAGTCAAGTCAGGAAATTCAGATGCATAGAACAACTGGACGGTCATACCTGTGAATGAGACAGATGGATTGTCAGAATCAGAGATGAATGGGGACCATGGAGAGTTAGGCCATAGAATTACATTTCATTTCTGGTATATTTCTGACACTTATGAGGCACTTATCCAGAGGCACGCACACAGACCACGGTCATAGACCTAGTGCAGTACTTATATACATGTCTCATTGACCCAGATGAACATCAGCTGACCAGCAGGGGTGAGGCACATGAAAGAATTACAAACAGGTAGGAAGCACTCAAAGGAGAGAAAAAAAAATGAATAAATACAGACAGGATTTAACTAATTATACAACAGTAAAACAGCAGGTTAGCGTACCAAAAGCAAAGGGACTTTAAATGTGTATGCAGGTGAGGAGATTAAAGTCAAGTCAGGAAATTCAGATGCATAGAACAACTGGACGGTCATACCTGTGAATGAGACAGATGGATTGTCAGAATCAGAGATGAATGGGGACCATGGAGAGTTAGGCCATAGAATTACATTTCATTTCTGGTATATTTCTGACACTTATGAGGCACTTATCCAGAGGCACGCACACAGACCACGGTCATAGACCTAGTGCAGTACTTATATACATGTCTCATTGACCCAGATGAACATCAGCTGACCAGCAGGGGTGAGGCACATGAAAGAATTACAAACAGGTAGGAAGCACTCAAAGGAGAGAAAAAAAAATGAATAAATACAGACAGGATTTAACTAATTATACAACAGTAAAACAGCAGGTTAGCGTACCAAAAGCAAAGGGACTTTAAATGTGTATGCAGGTGAGGAGATTAAAGTCAAGTCAGGAAATTCAGATGCATAGAACAACTGGACGGTCATACCTGTGAATGAGACAGATGGATTGTCAGAATCAGAGATGAATGGGGACCATGGAGAGTTAGGCCATAGAATTACATTTCATTTCTGGTATATTTCTGACACTTATGAGGCACTTATCCAGAGGCACGCACACAGACCACGGTCATAGACCTAGTGCAGTACTTATATACATGTCTCATTGACCCAGATGAACATCAGCTGACCAGCAGGGGTGAGGCACATGAAAGAATTACAAACAGGTAGGAAGCACTCAAAGGAGAGAAAAAAAAATGAATAAATACAGACAGGATTTAACTAATTATACAACAGTAAAACAGCAGGTTAGCGTACCAAAAGCAAAGGGACTTTAAATGTGTATGCAGGTGAGGAGATTAAAGTCAAGTCAGGAAATTCAGATGCATAGAACAACTGGACGGTCATACCTGTGAATGAGACAGATGGATTGTCAGAATCAGAGATGAATGGGGACCATGGAGAGTTAGGCCATAGAATTACATTTCATTTCTGGTATATTTCTGACACTTATGAGGCACTTATCCAGAGGCACGCACACAGACCACGGTCATAGACCTAGTGCAGTACTTATATACATGTCTCATTGACCCAGATGAACATCAGCTGACCAGCAGGGGTGAGGCACATGAAAGAATTACAAACAGGTAGGAAGCACTCAAAGGAGAGAAAAAAAAATGAATAAATACAGACAGGATTTAACTAATTATACAACAGTAAAACAGCAGGTTAGCGTACCAAAAGCAAAGGGACTTTAAATGTGTATGCAGGTGAGGAGATTAAAGTCAAGTCAGGAAATTCAGATGCATAGAACAACTGGACGGTCATACCTGTGAATGAGACAGATGGATTGTCAGAATCAGAGATGAATGGGGACCATGGAGAGTTAGGCCATAGAATTACATTTCATTTCTGGTATATTTCTGACACTTATGAGGCACTTATCCAGAGGCACGCACACAGACCACGGTCATAGACCTAGTGCAGTACTTATATACATGTCTCATTGACCCAGATGAACATCAGCTGACCAGCAGGGGTGAGGCACATGAAAGAATTACAAACAGGTAGGAAGCACTCAAAGGAGAGAAAAAAAAATGAATAAATACAGACAGGATTTAACTAATTATACAACAGTAAAACAGCAGGTTAGCGTACCAAAAGCAAAGGGACTTTAAATGTGTATGCAGGTGAGGAGATTAAAGTCAAGTCAGGAAATTCAGATGCATAGAACAACTGGACGGTCATACCTGTGAATGAGACAGATGGATTGTCAGAATCAGAGATGAATGGGGACCATGGAGAGTTAGGCCATAGAATTACATTTCATTTCTGGTATATTTCTGACACTTATGAGGCACTTATCCAGAGGCACGCACACAGACCACGGTCATAGACCTAGTGCAGTACTTATATACATGTCTCATTGACCCAGATGAACATCAGCTGACCAGCAGGGGTGAGGCACATGAAAGAATTACAAACAGGTAGGAAGCACTCAAAGGAGAGAAAAAAAAATGAATAAATACAGACAGGATTTAACTAATTATACAACAGTAAAACAGCAGGTTAGCGTACCAAAAGCAAAGGGACTTTAAATGTGTATGCAGGTGAGGAGATTAAAGTCAAGTCAGGAAATTCAGATGCATAGAACAACTGGACGGTCATACCTGTGAATGAGACAGATGGATTGTCAGAATCAGAGATGAATGGGGACCATGGAGAGTTAGGCCATAGAATTACATTTCATTTCTGGTATATTTCTGACACTTATGAGGCACTTATCCAGAGGCACGCACACAGACCACGGTCATAGACCTAGTGCAGTACTTATATACATGTCTCATTGACCCAGATGAACATCAGCTGACCAGCAGGGGTGAGGCACATGAAAGAATTACAAACAGGTAGGAAGCACTCAAAGGAGAGAAAAAAAAATGAATAAATACAGACAGGATTTAACTAATTATACAACAGTAAAACAGCAGGTTAGCGTACCAAAAGCAAAGGGACTTTAAATGTGTATGCAGGTGAGGAGATTAAAGTCAAGTCAGGAAATTCAGATGCATAGAACAACTGGACGGTCATACCTGTGAATGAGACAGATGGATTGTCAGAATCAGAGATGAATGGGGACCATGGAGAGTTAGGCCATAGAATTACATTTCATTTCTGGTATATTTCTGACACTTATGAGGCACTTATCCAGAGGCACGCACACAGACCACGGTCATAGACCTAGTGCAGTACTTATATACATGTCTCATTGACCCAGATGAACATCAGCTGACCAGCAGGGGTGAGGCACATGAAAGAATTACAAACAGGTAGGAAGCACTCAAAGGAGAGAAAAAAAAATGAATAAATACAGACAGGATTTAACTAATTATACAACAGTAAAACAGCAGGTTAGCGTACCAAAAGCAAAGGGACTTTAAATGTGTATGCAGGTGAGGAGATTAAAGTCAAGTCAGGAAATTCAGATGCATAGAACAACTGGACGGTCATACCTGTGAATGAGACAGATGGATTGTCAGAATCAGAGATGAATGGGGACCATGGAGAGTTAGGCCATAGAATTACATTTCATTTCTGGTATATTTCTGACACTTATGAGGCACTTATCCAGAGGCACGCACACAGACCACGGTCATAGACCTAGTGCAGTACTTATATACATGTCTCATTGACCCAGATGAACATCAGCTGACCAGCAGGGGTGAGGCACATGAAAGAATTACAAACAGGTAGGAAGCACTCAAAGGAGAGAAAAAAAAATGAATAAATACAGACAGGATTTAACTAATTATACAACAGTAAAACAGCAGGTTAGCGTACCAAAAGCAAAGGGACTTTAAATGTGTATGCAGGTGAGGAGATTAAAGTCAAGTCAGGAAATTCAGATGCATAGAACAACTGGACGGTCATACCTGTGAATGAGACAGATGGATTGTCAGAATCAGAGATGAATGGGGACCATGGAGAGTTAGGCCATAGAATTACATTTCATTTCTGGTATATTTCTGACACTTATGAGGCACTTATCCAGAGGCACGCACACAGACCACGGTCATAGACCTAGTGCAGTACTTATATACATGTCTCATTGACCCAGATGAACATCAGCTGACCAGCAGGGGTGAGGCACATGAAAGAATTACAAACAGGTAGGAAGCACTCAAAGGAGAGAAAAAAAAATGAATAAATACAGACAGGATTTAACTAATTATACAACAGTAAAACAGCAGGTTAGCGTACCAAAAGCAAAGGGACTTTAAATGTGTATGCAGGTGAGGAGATTAAAGTCAAGTCAGGAAATTCAGATGCATAGAACAACTGGACGGTCATACCTGTGAATGAGACAGATGGATTGTCAGAATCAGAGATGAATGGGGACCATGGAGAGTTAGGCCATAGAATTACATTTCATTTCTGGTATATTTCTGACACTTATGAGGCACTTATCCAGAGGCACGCACACAGACCACGGTCATAGACCTAGTGCAGTACTTATATACATGTCTCATTGACCCAGATGAACATCAGCTGACCAGCAGGGGTGAGGCACATGAAAGAATTACAAACAGGTAGGAAGCACTCAAAGGAGAGAAAAAAAAATGAATAAATACAGACAGGATTTAACTAATTATACAACAGTAAAACAGCAGGTTAGCGTACCAAAAGCAAAGGGACTTTAAATGTGTATGCAGGTGAGGAGATTAAAGTCAAGTCAGGAAATTCAGATGCATAGAACAACTGGACGGTCATACCTGTGAATGAGACAGATGGATTGTCAGAATCAGAGATGAATGGGGACCATGGAGAGTTAGGCCATAGAATTACATTTCATTTCTGGTATATTTCTGACACTTATGAGGCACTTATCCAGAGGCACGCACACAGACCACGGTCATAGACCTAGTGCAGTACTTATATACATGTCTCATTGACCCAGATGAACATCAGCTGACCAGCAGGGGTGAGGCACATGAAAGAATTACAAACAGGTAGGAAGCACTCAAAGGAGAGAAAAAAAAATGAATAAATACAGACAGGATTTAACTAATTATACAACAGTAAAACAGCAGGTTAGCGTACCAAAAGCAAAGGGACTTTAAATGTGTATGCAGGTGAGGAGATTAAAGTCAAGTCAGGAAATTCAGATGCATAGAACAACTGGACGGTCATACCTGTGAATGAGACAGATGGATTGTCAGAATCAGAGATGAATGGGGACCATGGAGAGTTAGGCCATAGAATTACATTTCATTTCTGGTATATTTCTGACACTTATGAGGCACTTATCCAGAGGCACGCACACAGACCACGGTCATAGACCTAGTGCAGTACTTATATACATGTCTCATTGACCCAGATGAACATCAGCTGACCAGCAGGGGTGAGGCACATGAAAGAATTACAAACAGGTAGGAAGCACTCAAAGGAGAGAAAAAAAAATGAATAAATACAGACAGGATTTAACTAATTATACAACAGTAAAACAGCAGGTTAGCGTACCAAAAGCAAAGGGACTTTAAATGTGTATGCAGGTGAGGAGATTAAAGTCAAGTCAGGAAATTCAGATGCATAGAACAACTGGACGGTCATACCTGTGAATGAGACAGATGGATTGTCAGAATCAGAGATGAATGGGGACCATGGAGAGTTAGGCCATAGAATTACATTTCATTTCTGGTATATTTCTGACACTTATGAGGCACTTATCCAGAGGCACGCACACAGACCACGGTCATAGACCTAGTGCAGTACTTATATACATGTCTCATTGACCCAGATGAACATCAGCTGACCAGCAGGGGTGAGGCACATGAAAGAATTACAAACAGGTAGGAAGCACTCAAAGGAGAGAAAAAAAAATGAATAAATACAGACAGGATTTAACTAATTATACAACAGTAAAACAGCAGGTTAGCGTACCAAAAGCAAAGGGACTTTAAATGTGTATGCAGGTGAGGAGATTAAAGTCAAGTCAGGAAATTCAGATGCATAGAACAACTGGACGGTCATACCTGTGAATGAGACAGATGGATTGTCAGAATCAGAGATGAATGGGGACCATGGAGAGTTAGGCCATAGAATTACATTTCATTTCTGGTATATTTCTGACACTTATGAGGCACTTATCCAGAGGCACGCACACAGACCACGGTCATAGACCTAGTGCAGTACTTATATACATGTCTCATTGACCCAGATGAACATCAGCTGACCAGCAGGGGTGAGGCACATGAAAGAATTACAAACAGGTAGGAAGCACTCAAAGGAGAGAAAAAAAAATGAATAAATACAGACAGGATTTAACTAATTATACAACAGTAAAACAGCAGGTTAGCGTACCAAAAGCAAAGGGACTTTAAATGTGTATGCAGGTGAGGAGATTAAAGTCAAGTCAGGAAATTCAGATGCATAGAACAACTGGACGGTCATACCTGTGAATGAGACAGATGGATTGTCAGAATCAGAGATGAATGGGGACCATGGAGAGTTAGGCCATAGAATTACATTTCATTTCTGGTATATTTCTGACACTTATGAGGCACTTATCCAGAGGCACGCACACAGACCACGGTCATAGACCTAGTGCAGTACTTATATACATGTCTCATTGACCCAGATGAACATCAGCTGACCAGCAGGGGTGAGGCACATGAAAGAATTACAAACAGGTAGGAAGCACTCAAAGGAGAGAAAAAAAAATGAATAAATACAGACAGGATTTAACTAATTATACAACAGTAAAACAGCAGGTTAGCGTACCAAAAGCAAAGGGACTTTAAATGTGTATGCAGGTGAGGAGATTAAAGTCAAGTCAGGAAATTCAGATGCATAGAACAACTGGACGGTCATACCTGTGAATGAGACAGATGGATTGTCAGAATCAGAGATGAATGGGGACCATGGAGAGTTAGGCCATAGAATTACATTTCATTTCTGGTATATTTCTGACACTTATGAGGCACTTATCCAGAGGCACGCACACAGACCACGGTCATAGACCTAGTGCAGTACTTATATACATGTCTCATTGACCCAGATGAACATCAGCTGACCAGCAGGGGTGAGGCACATGAAAGAATTACAAACAGGTAGGAAGCACTCAAAGGAGAGAAAAAAAAATGAATAAATACAGACAGGATTTAACTAATTATACAACAGTAAAACAGCAGGTTAGCGTACCAAAAGCAAAGGGACTTTAAATGTGTATGCAGGTGAGGAGATTAAAGTCAAGTCAGGAAATTCAGATGCATAGAACAACTGGACGGTCATACCTGTGAATGAGACAGATGGATTGTCAGAATCAGAGATGAATGGGGACCATGGAGAGTTAGGCCATAGAATTACATTTCATTTCTGGTATATTTCTGACACTTATGAGGCACTTATCCAGAGGCACGCACACAGACCACGGTCATAGACCTAGTGCAGTACTTATATACATGTCTCATTGACCCAGATGAACATCAGCTGACCAGCAGGGGTGAGGCACATGAAAGAATTACAAACAGGTAGGAAGCACTCAAAGGAGAGAAAAAAAAATGAATAAATACAGACAGGATTTAACTAATTATACAACAGTAAAACAGCAGGTTAGCGTACCAAAAGCAAAGGGACTTTAAATGTGTATGCAGGTGAGGAGATTAAAGTCAAGTCAGGAAATTCAGATGCATAGAACAACTGGACGGTCATACCTGTGAATGAGACAGATGGATTGTCAGAATCAGAGATGAATGGGGACCATGGAGAGTTAGGCCATAGAATTACATTTCATTTCTGGTATATTTCTGACACTTATGAGGCACTTATCCAGAGGCACGCACACAGACCACGGTCATAGACCTAGTGCAGTACTTATATACATGTCTCATTGACCCAGATGAACATCAGCTGACCAGCAGGGGTGAGGCACATGAAAGAATTACAAACAGGTAGGAAGCACTCAAAGGAGAGAAAAAAAAATGAATAAATACAGACAGGATTTAACTAATTATACAACAGTAAAACAGCAGGTTAGCGTACCAAAAGCAAAGGGACTTTAAATGTGTATGCAGGTGAGGAGATTAAAGTCAAGTCAGGAAATTCAGATGCATAGAACAACTGGACGGTCATACCTGTGAATGAGACAGATGGATTGTCAGAATCAGAGATGAATGGGGACCATGGAGAGTTAGGCCATAGAATTACATTTCATTTCTGGTATATTTCTGACACTTATGAGGCACTTATCCAGAGGCACGCACACAGACCACGGTCATAGACCTAGTGCAGTACTTATATACATGTCTCATTGACCCAGATGAACATCAGCTGACCAGCAGGGGTGAGGCACATGAAAGAATTACAAACAGGTAGGAAGCACTCAAAGGAGAGAAAAAAAAATGAATAAATACAGACAGGATTTAACTAATTATACAACAGTAAAACAGCAGGTTAGCGTACCAAAAGCAAAGGGACTTTAAATGTGTATGCAGGTGAGGAGATTAAAGTCAAGTCAGGAAATTCAGATGCATAGAACAACTGGACGGTCATACCTGTGAATGAGACAGATGGATTGTCAGAATCAGAGATGAATGGGGACCATGGAGAGTTAGGCCATAGAATTACATTTCATTTCTGGTATATTTCTGACACTTATGAGGCACTTATCCAGAGGCACGCACACAGACCACGGTCATAGACCTAGTGCAGTACTTATATACATGTCTCATTGACCCAGATGAACATCAGCTGACCAGCAGGGGTGAGGCACATGAAAGAATTACAAACAGGTAGGAAGCACTCAAAGGAGAGAAAAAAAAATGAATAAATACAGACAGGATTTAACTAATTATACAACAGTAAAACAGCAGGTTAGCGTACCAAAAGCAAAGGGACTTTAAATGTGTATGCAGGTGAGGAGATTAAAGTCAAGTCAGGAAATTCAGATGCATAGAACAACTGGACGGTCATACCTGTGAATGAGACAGATGGATTGTCAGAATCAGAGATGAATGGGGACCATGGAGAGTTAGGCCATAGAATTACATTTCATTTCTGGTATATTTCTGACACTTATGAGGCACTTATCCAGAGGCACGCACACAGACCACGGTCATAGACCTAGTGCAGTACTTATATACATGTCTCATTGACCCAGATGAACATCAGCTGACCAGCAGGGGTGAGGCACATGAAAGAATTACAAACAGGTAGGAAGCACTCAAAGGAGAGAAAAAAAAATGAATAAATACAGACAGGATTTAACTAATTATACAACAGTAAAACAGCAGGTTAGCGTACCAAAAGCAAAGGGACTTTAAATGTGTATGCAGGTGAGGAGATTAAAGTCAAGTCAGGAAATTCAGATGCATAGAACAACTGGACGGTCATACCTGTGAATGAGACAGATGGATTGTCAGAATCAGAGATGAATGGGGACCATGGAGAGTTAGGCCATAGAATTACATTTCATTTCTGGTATATTTCTGACACTTATGAGGCACTTATCCAGAGGCACGCACACAGACCACGGTCATAGACCTAGTGCAGTACTTATATACATGTCTCATTGACCCAGATGAACATCAGCTGACCAGCAGGGGTGAGGCACATGAAAGAATTACAAACAGGTAGGAAGCACTCAAAGGAGAGAAAAAAAAATGAATAAATACAGACAGGATTTAACTAATTATACAACAGTAAAACAGCAGGTTAGCGTACCAAAAGCAAAGGGACTTTAAATGTGTATGCAGGTGAGGAGATTAAAGTCAAGTCAGGAAATTCAGATGCATAGAACAACTGGACGGTCATACCTGTGAATGAGACAGATGGATTGTCAGAATCAGAGATGAATGGGGACCATGGAGAGTTAGGCCATAGAATTACATTTCATTTCTGGTATATTTCTGACACTTATGAGGCACTTATCCAGAGGCACGCACACAGACCACGGTCATAGACCTAGTGCAGTACTTATATACATGTCTCATTGACCCAGATGAACATCAGCTGACCAGCAGGGGTGAGGCACATGAAAGAATTACAAACAGGTAGGAAGCACTCAAAGGAGAGAAAAAAAAATGAATAAATACAGACAGGATTTAACTAATTATACAACAGTAAAACAGCAGGTTAGCGTACCAAAAGCAAAGGGACTTTAAATGTGTATGCAGGTGAGGAGATTAAAGTCAAGTCAGGAAATTCAGATGCATAGAACAACTGGACGGTCATACCTGTGAATGAGACAGATGGATTGTCAGAATCAGAGATGAATGGGGACCATGGAGAGTTAGGCCATAGAATTACATTTCATTTCTGGTATATTTCTGACACTTATGAGGCACTTATCCAGAGGCACGCACACAGACCACGGTCATAGACCTAGTGCAGTACTTATATACATGTCTCATTGACCCAGATGAACATCAGCTGACCAGCAGGGGTGAGGCACATGAAAGAATTACAAACAGGTAGGAAGCACTCAAAGGAGAGAAAAAAAAATGAATAAATACAGACAGGATTTAACTAATTATACAACAGTAAAACAGCAGGTTAGCGTACCAAAAGCAAAGGGACTTTAAATGTGTATGCAGGTGAGGAGATTAAAGTCAAGTCAGGAAATTCAGATGCATAGAACAACTGGACGGTCATACCTGTGAATGAGACAGATGGATTGTCAGAATCAGAGATGAATGGGGACCATGGAGAGTTAGGCCATAGAATTACATTTCATTTCTGGTATATTTCTGACACTTATGAGGCACTTATCCAGAGGCACGCACACAGACCACGGTCATAGACCTAGTGCAGTACTTATATACATGTCTCATTGACCCAGATGAACATCAGCTGACCAGCAGGGGTGAGGCACATGAAAGAATTACAAACAGGTAGGAAGCACTCAAAGGAGAGAAAAAAAAATGAATAAATACAGACAGGATTTAACTAATTATACAACAGTAAAACAGCAGGTTAGCGTACCAAAAGCAAAGGGACTTTAAATGTGTATGCAGGTGAGGAGATTAAAGTCAAGTCAGGAAATTCAGATGCATAGAACAACTGGACGGTCATACCTGTGAATGAGACAGATGGATTGTCAGAATCAGAGATGAATGGGGACCATGGAGAGTTAGGCCATAGAATTACATTTCATTTCTGGTATATTTCTGACACTTATGAGGCACTTATCCAGAGGCACGCACACAGACCACGGTCATAGACCTAGTGCAGTACTTATATACATGTCTCATTGACCCAGATGAACATCAGCTGACCAGCAGGGGTGAGGCACATGAAAGAATTACAAACAGGTAGGAAGCACTCAAAGGAGAGAAAAAAAAATGAATAAATACAGACAGGATTTAACTAATTATACAACAGTAAAACAGCAGGTTAGCGTACCAAAAGCAAAGGGACTTTAAATGTGTATGCAGGTGAGGAGATTAAAGTCAAGTCAGGAAATTCAGATGCATAGAACAACTGGACGGTCATACCTGTGAATGAGACAGATGGATTGTCAGAATCAGAGATGAATGGGGACCATGGAGAGTTAGGCCATAGAATTACATTTCATTTCTGGTATATTTCTGACACTTATGAGGCACTTATCCAGAGGCACGCACACAGACCACGGTCATAGACCTAGTGCAGTACTTATATACATGTCTCATTGACCCAGATGAACATCAGCTGACCAGCAGGGGTGAGGCACATGAAAGAATTACAAACAGGTAGGAAGCACTCAAAGGAGAGAAAAAAAAATGAATAAATACAGACAGGATTTAACTAATTATACAACAGTAAAACAGCAGGTTAGCGTACCAAAAGCAAAGGGACTTTAAATGTGTATGCAGGTGAGGAGATTAAAGTCAAGTCAGGAAATTCAGATGCATAGAACAACTGGACGGTCATACCTGTGAATGAGACAGATGGATTGTCAGAATCAGAGATGAATGGGGACCATGGAGAGTTAGGCCATAGAATTACATTTCATTTCTGGTATATTTCTGACACTTATGAGGCACTTATCCAGAGGCACGCACACAGACCACGGTCATAGACCTAGTGCAGTACTTATATACATGTCTCATTGACCCAGATGAACATCAGCTGACCAGCAGGGGTGAGGCACATGAAAGAATTACAAACAGGTAGGAAGCACTCAAAGGAGAGAAAAAAAAATGAATAAATACAGACAGGATTTAACTAATTATACAACAGTAAAACAGCAGGTTAGCGTACCAAAAGCAAAGGGACTTTAAATGTGTATGCAGGTGAGGAGATTAAAGTCAAGTCAGGAAATTCAGATGCATAGAACAACTGGACGGTCATACCTGTGAATGAGACAGATGGATTGTCAGAATCAGAGATGAATGGGGACCATGGAGAGTTAGGCCATAGAATTACATTTCATTTCTGGTATATTTCTGACACTTATGAGGCACTTATCCAGAGGCACGCACACAGACCACGGTCATAGACCTAGTGCAGTACTTATATACATGTCTCATTGACCCAGATGAACATCAGCTGACCAGCAGGGGTGAGGCACATGAAAGAATTACAAACAGGTAGGAAGCACTCAAAGGAGAGAAAAAAAAATGAATAAATACAGACAGGATTTAACTAATTATACAACAGTAAAACAGCAGGTTAGCGTACCAAAAGCAAAGGGACTTTAAATGTGTATGCAGGTGAGGAGATTAAAGTCAAGTCAGGAAATTCAGATGCATAGAACAACTGGACGGTCATACCTGTGAATGAGACAGATGGATTGTCAGAATCAGAGATGAATGGGGACCATGGAGAGTTAGGCCATAGAATTACATTTCATTTCTGGTATATTTCTGACACTTATGAGGCACTTATCCAGAGGCACGCACACAGACCACGGTCATAGACCTAGTGCAGTACTTATATACATGTCTCATTGACCCAGATGAACATCAGCTGACCAGCAGGGGTGAGGCACATGAAAGAATTACAAACAGGTAGGAAGCACTCAAAGGAGAGAAAAAAAAATGAATAAATACAGACAGGATTTAACTAATTATACAACAGTAAAACAGCAGGTTAGCGTACCAAAAGCAAAGGGACTTTAAATGTGTATGCAGGTGAGGAGATTAAAGTCAAGTCAGGAAATTCAGATGCATAGAACAACTGGACGGTCATACCTGTGAATGAGACAGATGGATTGTCAGAATCAGAGATGAATGGGGACCATGGAGAGTTAGGCCATAGAATTACATTTCATTTCTGGTATATTTCTGACACTTATGAGGCACTTATCCAGAGGCACGCACACAGACCACGGTCATAGACCTAGTGCAGTACTTATATACATGTCTCATTGACCCAGATGAACATCAGCTGACCAGCAGGGGTGAGGCACATGAAAGAATTACAAACAGGTAGGAAGCACTCAAAGGAGAGAAAAAAAAATGAATAAATACAGACAGGATTTAACTAATTATACAACAGTAAAACAGCAGGTTAGCGTACCAAAAGCAAAGGGACTTTAAATGTGTATGCAGGTGAGGAGATTAAAGTCAAGTCAGGAAATTCAGATGCATAGAACAACTGGACGGTCATACCTGTGAATGAGACAGATGGATTGTCAGAATCAGAGATGAATGGGGACCATGGAGAGTTAGGCCATAGAATTACATTTCATTTCTGGTATATTTCTGACACTTATGAGGCACTTATCCAGAGGCACGCACACAGACCACGGTCATAGACCTAGTGCAGTACTTATATACATGTCTCATTGACCCAGATGAACATCAGCTGACCAGCAGGGGTGAGGCACATGAAAGAATTACAAACAGGTAGGAAGCACTCAAAGGAGAGAAAAAAAAATGAATAAATACAGACAGGATTTAACTAATTATACAACAGTAAAACAGCAGGTTAGCGTACCAAAAGCAAAGGGACTTTAAATGTGTATGCAGGTGAGGAGATTAAAGTCAAGTCAGGAAATTCAGATGCATAGAACAACTGGACGGTCATACCTGTGAATGAGACAGATGGATTGTCAGAATCAGAGATGAATGGGGACCATGGAGAGTTAGGCCATAGAATTACATTTCATTTCTGGTATATTTCTGACACTTATGAGGCACTTATCCAGAGGCACGCACACAGACCACGGTCATAGACCTAGTGCAGTACTTATATACATGTCTCATTGACCCAGATGAACATCAGCTGACCAGCAGGGGTGAGGCACATGAAAGAATTACAAACAGGTAGGAAGCACTCAAAGGAGAGAAAAAAAAATGAATAAATACAGACAGGATTTAACTAATTATACAACAGTAAAACAGCAGGTTAGCGTACCAAAAGCAAAGGGACTTTAAATGTGTATGCAGGTGAGGAGATTAAAGTCAAGTCAGGAAATTCAGATGCATAGAACAACTGGACGGTCATACCTGTGAATGAGACAGATGGATTGTCAGAATCAGAGATGAATGGGGACCATGGAGAGTTAGGCCATAGAATTACATTTCATTTCTGGTATATTTCTGACACTTATGAGGCACTTATCCAGAGGCACGCACACAGACCACGGTCATAGACCTAGTGCAGTACTTATATACATGTCTCATTGACCCAGATGAACATCAGCTGACCAGCAGGGGTGAGGCACATGAAAGAATTACAAACAGGTAGGAAGCACTCAAAGGAGAGAAAAAAAAATGAATAAATACAGACAGGATTTAACTAATTATACAACAGTAAAACAGCAGGTTAGCGTACCAAAAGCAAAGGGACTTTAAATGTGTATGCAGGTGAGGAGATTAAAGTCAAGTCAGGAAATTCAGATGCATAGAACAACTGGACGGTCATACCTGTGAATGAGACAGATGGATTGTCAGAATCAGAGATGAATGGGGACCATGGAGAGTTAGGCCATAGAATTACATTTCATTTCTGGTATATTTCTGACACTTATGAGGCACTTATCCAGAGGCACGCACACAGACCACGGTCATAGACCTAGTGCAGTACTTATATACATGTCTCATTGACCCAGATGAACATCAGCTGACCAGCAGGGGTGAGGCACATGAAAGAATTACAAACAGGTAGGAAGCACTCAAAGGAGAGAAAAAAAAATGAATAAATACAGACAGGATTTAACTAATTATACAACAGTAAAACAGCAGGTTAGCGTACCAATAGCAAAGGGACTTTAAATGTATATGCAGGTGAGGAGATTAAACTCAAAGCAGGAAATTCAGATGCATAGAACAACTGGACGGTCATACCTGTGAATGAGACAGATGGATTGTCAGAATCAGAGATGAATGGGGACCATGGAGAGTTAGGCCATAGAATTACATTTCATTTCTGGTATATTTCTGACACTTATGAGGCACTTATCCAGAGGCACGCACACAGACCACGGTCATAGACCTAGTGCAGTACTTATATACATGTCTCATTGACCCAGATGAACATCAGCTGACCAGCAGGGGTGAGGCACATGAAAGAATTACAAACAGGTAGGAAGCACTCAAAGGAGAGAAAAAAAAATGAATAAATACAGACAGGATTTAACTAATTATACAACAGTAAAACAGCAGGTTAGCGTACCAAAAGCAAAGGGACTTTAAATGTGTATGCAGGTGAGGAGATTAAAGTCAAGTCAGGAAATTCAGATGCATAGAACAACTGGACGGTCATACCTGTGAATGAGACAGATGGATTGTCAGAATCAGAGATGAATGGGGACCATGGAGAGTTAGGCCATAGAATTACATTTCATTTCTGGTATATTTCTGACACTTATGAGGCACTTATCCAGAGGCACGCACACAGACCACGGTCATAGACCTAGTGCAGTACTTATATACATGTCTCATTGACCCAGATGAACATCAGCTGACCAGCAGGGGTGAGGCACATGAAAGAATTACAAACAGGTAGGAAGCACTCAAAGGAGAGAAAAAAAAATGAATAAATACAGACAGGATTTAACTAATTATACAACAGTAAAACAGCAGGTTAGCGTACCAAAAGCAAAGGGACTTTAAATGTGTATGCAGGTGAGGAGATTAAAGTCAAGTCAGGAAATTCAGATGCATAGAACAACTGGACGGTCATACCTGTGAATGAGACAGATGGATTGTCAGAATCAGAGATGAATGGGGACCATGGAGAGTTAGGCCATAGAATTACATTTCATTTCTGGTATATTTCTGACACTTATGAGGCACTTATCCAGAGGCACGCACACAGACCACGGTCATAGACCTAGTGCAGTACTTATATACATGTCTCATTGACCCAGATGAACATCAGCTGACCAGCAGGGGTGAGGCACATGAAAGAATTACAAACAGGTAGGAAGCACTCAAAGGAGAGAAAAAAAAATGAATAAATACAGACAGGATTTAACTAATTATACAACAGTAAAACAGCAGGTTAGCGTACCAAAAGCAAAGGGACTTTAAATGTGTATGCAGGTGAGGAGATTAAAGTCAAGTCAGGAAATTCAGATGCATAGAACAACTGGACGGTCATACCTGTGAATGAGACAGATGGATTGTCAGAATCAGAGATGAATGGGGACCATGGAGAGTTAGGCCATAGAATTACATTTCATTTCTGGTATATTTCTGACACTTATGAGGCACTTATCCAGAGGCACGCACACAGACCACGGTCATAGACCTAGTGCAGTACTTATATACATGTCTCATTGACCCAGATGAACATCAGCTGACCAGCAGGGGTGAGGCACATGAAAGAATTACAAACAGGTAGGAAGCACTCAAAGGAGAGAAAAAAAAATGAATAAATACAGACAGGATTTAACTAATTATACAACAGTAAAACAGCAGGTTAGCGTACCAAAAGCAAAGGGACTTTAAATGTGTATGCAGGTGAGGAGATTAAAGTCAAGTCAGGAAATTCAGATGCATAGAACAACTGGACGGTCATACCTGTGAATGAGACAGATGGATTGTCAGAATCAGAGATGAATGGGGACCATGGAGAGTTAGGCCATAGAATTACATTTCATTTCTGGTATATTTCTGACACTTATGAGGCACTTATCCAGAGGCACGCACACAGACCACGGTCATAGACCTAGTGCAGTACTTATATACATGTCTCATTGACCCAGATGAACATCAGCTGACCAGCAGGGGTGAGGCACATGAAAGAATTACAAACAGGTAGGAAGCACTCAAAGGAGAGAAAAAAAAATGAATAAATACAGACAGGATTTAACTAATTATACAACAGTAAAACAGCAGGTTAGCGTACCAAAAGCAAAGGGACTTTAAATGTGTATGCAGGTGAGGAGATTAAAGTCAAGTCAGGAAATTCAGATGCATAGAACAACTGGACGGTCATACCTGTGAATGAGACAGATGGATTGTCAGAATCAGAGATGAATGGGGACCATGGAGAGTTAGGCCATAGAATTACATTTCATTTCTGGTATATTTCTGACACTTATGAGGCACTTATCCAGAGGCACGCACACAGACCACGGTCATAGACCTAGTGCAGTACTTATATACATGTCTCATTGACCCAGATGAACATCAGCTGACCAGCAGGGGTGAGGCACATGAAAGAATTACAAACAGGTAGGAAGCACTCAAAGGAGAGAAAAAAAAATGAATAAATACAGACAGGATTTAACTAATTATACAACAGTAAAACAGCAGGTTAGCGTACCAAAAGCAAAGGGACTTTAAATGTGTATGCAGGTGAGGAGATTAAAGTCAAGTCAGGAAATTCAGATGCATAGAACAACTGGACGGTCATACCTGTGAATGAGACAGATGGATTGTCAGAATCAGAGATGAATGGGGACCATGGAGAGTTAGGCCATAGAATTACATTTCATTTCTGGTATATTTCTGACACTTATGAGGCACTTATCCAGAGGCACGCACACAGACCACGGTCATAGACCTAGTGCAGTACTTATATACATGTCTCATTGACCCAGATGAACATCAGCTGACCAGCAGGGGTGAGGCACATGAAAGAATTACAAACAGGTAGGAAGCACTCAAAGGAGAGAAAAAAAAATGAATAAATACAGACAGGATTTAACTAATTATACAACAGTAAAACAGCAGGTTAGCGTACCAAAAGCAAAGGGACTTTAAATGTGTATGCAGGTGAGGAGATTAAAGTCAAGTCAGGAAATTCAGATGCATAGAACAACTGGACGGTCATACCTGTGAATGAGACAGATGGATTGTCAGAATCAGAGATGAATGGGGACCATGGAGAGTTAGGCCATAGAATTACATTTCATTTCTGGTATATTTCTGACACTTATGAGGCACTTATCCAGAGGCACGCACACAGACCACGGTCATAGACCTAGTGCAGTACTTATATACATGTCTCATTGACCCAGATGAACATCAGCTGACCAGCAGGGGTGAGGCACATGAAAGAATTACAAACAGGTAGGAAGCACTCAAAGGAGAGAAAAAAAAATGAATAAATACAGACAGGATTTAACTAATTATACAACAGTAAAACAGCAGGTTAGCGTACCAAAAGCAAAGGGACTTTAAATGTGTATGCAGGTGAGGAGATTAAAGTCAAGTCAGGAAATTCAGATGCATAGAACAACTGGACGGTCATACCTGTGAATGAGACAGATGGATTGTCAGAATCAGAGATGAATGGGGACCATGGAGAGTTAGGCCATAGAATTACATTTCATTTCTGGTATATTTCTGACACTTATGAGGCACTTATCCAGAGGCACGCACACAGACCACGGTCATAGACCTAGTGCAGTACTTATATACATGTCTCATTGACCCAGATGAACATCAGCTGACCAGCAGGGGTGAGGCACATGAAAGAATTACAAACAGGTAGGAAGCACTCAAAGGAGAGAAAAAAAAATGAATAAATACAGACAGGATTTAACTAATTATACAACAGTAAAACAGCAGGTTAGCGTACCAAAAGCAAAGGGACTTTAAATGTGTATGCAGGTGAGGAGATTAAAGTCAAGTCAGGAAATTCAGATGCATAGAACAACTGGACGGTCATACCTGTGAATGAGACAGATGGATTGTCAGAATCAGAGATGAATGGGGACCATGGAGAGTTAGGCCATAGAATTACATTTCATTTCTGGTATATTTCTGACACTTATGAGGCACTTATCCAGAGGCGCGCACACAGGCCCATCACTTATTACCTAATATTAAGCCTTTTCTGTAGTAAAGGGAATAAAGGTGTGTGTTTTGATCTCGCAGGTGCTCAAAGGAAAGTCGGAATCCCTTACTGGGTTTTTGGATCCAGGAAATTTTGCAGACAGTTTGTAAGTTTCATTCCTCCTCGTATGTAGTCTTCAGCGATGTCAACCATATCGGTCAGTACATGTAATCTTCTGCAGGAAAGCCATTAAAAAGACCTACGAGGTGTTTGTGCTGTCTGCCGGTCACCTGGATGAGCGCGTCTTCCTGGAGGATGTGGAGGAAGAGATCGGAAGCGTAGGCCGCTGTCTGAATCCTGAGCTGGGAGCGGAGTCCTCCGAGAGGGAGCAGGTGTCCTACCATTTACAGCAACACGTCGACAGGGTAAATATGGCGGCTAATAGGCAAGGAAGATAGATTTCTGCACTTACAAGTGGAGACTTTCTGTAATGGAGCATGCTCAGGATTGCCTGTACGCCATGCTGCATGGGGAGTGAAAACCAGTTGTGGAGTATGTAGCCTTACCTAGATGATGTGGATGTCTCGGTCTGTAGATCCTTTCCTCCACAGATCACTAGAAAGGGAGACATAGACAGGAGTTGTATGGAGTGATGGCTGTGTATGGCCAGAATCACACTTGCTAGTGCCTCGCATGAGTCTCTCATGGTAGAGCCCGGCATGGCTGCGCACTCCCCTGACAGGAGCGGGTCGGTTGCATGTATCTCTATGCAGCTCAGACGCTCCTGTATGCATAGTGTGCGGCCATGCCGGGTTCTACCATGAGAGACTCGCGCGAGAAACACGCGAGGCACTAGCAAGTGTGATTCTGGCCTATAAGTGCTGGCGCCCCATACATCCCCAATATATCAATTAATGATTGTGTCATGCTAGGTACAGGGAAGTACCAAGCGGACGGCGAAAGGGAAGGGAAAGCCTGTGTCTAGGGAATTGGAAGATGGTGACCCCTGACCAAACCTACCACTGGTCTCTGGGGTCCCTCACACCCTAGATAGGTTGCACCGAGCCGAATACCTGACCCTAGGTATCCCTAGTGCTGGACCCTAAATAGGGAACTGGTGAGATGAGCTCTTCGTCAATCCCACTAAACACTAGACAACACACAAGGAGAAAACACAAGGGCAAAATACATGAACTACTTAACCACAGATGATTCTGGTAGTCTGTTAGAGGTTCAGCAAAGTTTTTAGCAACGATACCATAGAGGAGTACAAGCCATCTGCTTGCAACCAAGGCTTGAATGAACTGAAATTATCACCAGCAACAGTCCAAGGAAGGAAGGGGGATTTAAACACCAAGATAATGCTAAAGGGGAAGGGATGAATCCAGCAGGAAAGCTACCGAGTACAATGAATATTAACAGCAGGAACAATGGAAAGTTAGGGAGCATTCTGCACAGCCAGACACTGTGACCTTTGATAGCCAGAAACCACATCACTGTTTCATCCGTGACAGATCAGTGATGAATCCATGGTTCTGTCTAATCACAGTGAACGATTTTAAGCATCGTCCAATAATTTTGCCACTTTGATTCTTGAAGGAAATTTGCAAATTTACAAAACACTCTGTCGAAATTGGTCTCCTGCGAGTAAAACTCCAAAAATAAATGTCCTAATGTTTCTCTGTGTGATGTGATTTATTGGGCCGTCAGAATCCAGATGATGATTGTTCTATAGAACATGATAGAAAATGTCGGCTTCCTCTGTTCACTCTTTTTTCCTTCCCTTCAGATGAAGTCGTTACGGATCTCGACGCCTCTTACCAGTCTGAAATACGTGAAGGAGAACGCTTCATTCCAGACCCCCGTCTCAAGCGCCACATACTGTGTCAGCCGCCTCTTTGCTATTCTGTCTGGTCTGAAAGCTGCGCCCAGTGACAAACTGCAGCAGATGTTAAGGTTCGGCTCTGGTTTCCTAATCACCGCCTCCATTCTGCACCAGCTCAAGTGTAACCAGATATGTTATTTAGGGTGCACCCTAGGTGTGGCCAAGTGGCTCATTACACCGCTCCATTCATTGATTTTACATCCCTCCCTCCCTCACTGACGATTGACAGTCCTGGCTTGTGTAGAATGAGCGTTGTCTGCAGAGGAATCACAGGTCAATCACCAGTGAGGAAGGTGGAGACATGCACACCGGTGGGCGGAGTGGTGCACGGAGCTTCTTGGTCACGCCCAGGGTGCACCGAACACCCTATATAGCATATTTATTTAAATTTCACTAAAGATACAATTTTTATAGGGCTTATATCCTCTACAACACTTTGTGGTTAGATTATACTGGGTGTCAGGGCTGCCAGACTTCCTATCATACAAAATTATTCAGAAAAGAATTGCGGTTGTCCTTCCCCACATGAAGTTAAACCATCTTTTGCTTCACATACTAACCTAACAGGTTCAAGAACTGTCCTGATGATGATGCTTTATAACTTGTCATGTACTATTAATGAGTGGGTGGTTCTTATTTATGAGCAATCTGCCAGCACTATAGGAGCTAGGACTTCCTTATTCTTATTTTCCAGCTACCATTTATCTAATAGTTTGCCTATTCTGAGAGACAAAAGTTCACCATCACTGCCATAATCTGGCTCTGCTGCTAGGGAAGGATTATACTTGACAACAGACAGGGCACAACAAGTCCGACAAAAGGGAGACGCTTAGTGACTTCACTTTGGAGTGATTGTATGTTGATCACATTCTGTAAAATGATACCAAGTTGTCTGAAATACATTGTAAAGGCACAGTGGCTGGAGGGAATTGACTTAATAAGATATTTTTTTCCATGTGATTTGCAGTGCCTGTTCCAGAAACCCTACACAAACCATTACTAAGTGCCTAAAGGAAATGTTTGATGTGTTTTGTGAGCACACACTGTCACAAGGCGGAGAGAGCCAGCACTGCAGAGGTATGGAGGATGGCGTCTTCTGCTGTATATATGAATGTTGTATCCAGGGCTTTATAGTGTCCATCATTTTAGAGATGTAACTTATCAAAGGGAACTTGTCATCAGGATATTAGGCCCCTAACTAAAGGCATGTCTCATCTCTCCGAGATTCTGCACAGGTGCCATCATTGTCTGGTGGCCTTCTTATTAGAGGAGGATAGGCAACTTGGGAGCCCCAGTTACAGGGGAAAATGGCTCCCTGCTATGCCAAACATCACTGGCCAAACTGATCGGAGTCTACTACGACCTAGTGTATATGCTTTACAGGGCAGACGCCCAGTGATCATATAATGGCAAAGTTTTACAGCTTTATTAGTATAAAATAAGACAGAAGCGTTAATAAACCGTATCTGTCTTCTCTACAGGGCCCTCAGCTTTGTCTGACAGCTTGAAACCAGACCTGCTACTACTAGATGGCAGGAGCTTTAACCATGCATTCAATGAATGTATGGTGCTTAACCATTTTAAAGCTAATCTTTTCAACATTGATGTTTTGGGCCTCGATATCTAGAACAATAATGATTGATCTTCTCCTTTTATTGTTACGCTGTTGGCCCAAGCTGTGAGCTTTCCAATGTTGCAAGCAGGGGCAGCAATCCTGTCATCTCTGATCAGCACCTAAAAGCTCTGCAGCAAAAAGCTTGTCAGCGCTGCACTCATAGCCTAGGAGATTAGATTACCTTTGGTGCAAAGCTGGTCAGTAACCGTGGCAACACATAGTACCCAATAGAATTAAACAACACCTCCCTCTTGGAAGATAAGAGTAAAATTGGAAAACTGATTGTTTTTAGGAACCCCTTTACAATTTTGCTCATTTAAGAGGTTGAGACAAACAGTTTAAGTTTTTATTGATGGCTTTTCATGGTTTTATATGAACTTTAAATATTTTCCAGACATTGCAAAAAAATACTTCCGGCTGGCAGAGGCGCTGTATTACAAGGTTGTGGAATCTGTTGTCGAGCGGGAAAAGAAACGTCTGGGAGATGTGGACCTGTCTGTAAGTGAAAACATTCAGTGTCAAATAAAATATTCCTGAAAGGGGAAAGTCAAAAGATAATGGTGCAACTCAAATACAAAAAAAAAGAAGGGCCTTAAAGGGGTTGTCCATCATTGATGGCCTATGAATCTCCCATTACCGGCTTGGAGAAACCTTACTCCACCTTTCTTTGAACATCTCTCACGCAGCCAACCTTTCGCCTTCTTTGCACTGATGAGGGGCTAGGACCCTGAAACATGTCTCCAATTGAGATCTCTTCCTTTTAGGAGAGGATACTGGTTTGACTTAATCCTAAAGTCTCCATACAGTTTTGATAGCTATTGACTGAGCAATGGTTTGGCCAGCAGCTACCTCGCCCAACTCTCCCCTACACAGGAGGACTCGCTCTGCCAGACATGCCCGATGGTGGCTTATCTCTTATACAGCAAAAGGACTGAGAGTCCGAAAACATGCCGGATCCTTAAATCAAGGGCCCCCGTTAAGATTAGACTGTTGGATAAAGCCTTCTATATCAGCTTGTTCGGCCGACAGTAGTCTAGTGTGTATGTTGGGCTTACGCTCTGTGTCCACCATCTTTAATGGGTCTGTATTGACTTCTCCAATAGTTGGCACTAAAGCTCACCCTGCTGTCTTTCTCAGCAAAGAGCCTGTTTGCATAACTATTTCCTGACACCAGCTTAGACTTATCCACCTTTGACTTTTATTTTTCTTTTCTAAGCTAAAATAATTTATGTAATTGGGTTTCATTAAACATTTTCTACTGTTTTGTTTGTACAGGCTTTCTTTTCCTGCTCATTTAAAGGGAATCATTCAGCAGGTTTTTGCTATGTAAGCTGAAGATCGCATGCTGCAAGGGTTAACACAGAGAATTCAGGGATGCCTGTGTTGTCACAGATCTGTTGTTTATTTGCTATGGTTTTTTTAAACTGCATGACTTATCATTGCTCAGACTACAAATTCACATGAATGCCAGCTCAGCACCCCCCTTCTGTGATTGACACCTCACTGTCAATGTACAATGTCTATACAGAGTCTGGTGTGAGCGGGGGCAGCTGTCTCAGCTCTGCTACATGGCTAAAGCTAAAAATTCTGATTGTGTCAGAACAGCTGCAGCCAGTTATCTAAGTGATACATTGTTGGATTCAGAATCTCTTTGCCTCCATCATGCTGCTCTCAGATGAGATAGCAAAAACCTGCTGAAAGATTCCCTTTAACTCTCATGGGGTCTGTAGTAAAACAATTAGCTGAGAGGAGCTCAAGAAAATACAGAGTTTGTGTTCACTGACAGATTCTCAGATAACTCATTCTGCATAAGCAATAGATAGTGAAAAAAAGGGGTATAGAAGGCAAGCTTGGCAACATTTTTAATAAAATTAATTGCAAAAAAAATATTTTTTAACCCCAAATAATTTCACAGGGGAAAAATATAGTAATGATATCTCATAAAGGATGTATAATTTGTGGTTACGACCAGTCCAGTATTATCGAAAAATGCTGTGGAGTTTAGTAGAATTGTTTTATTTGGCAGAGTTATGGCTCAGTGGGTACCACTGTAGCCTTGCCCGGGTTCTCAGTGATTAGCACTGTAGCCTACCTTGATGACTCAGTGGTTAGCACTGCAGCCTTGTACAGCCAGTTGCTCAGTGGTTAGCACTGTAGCTTTGCTTGGTGTCTCAGTGGTTAGCACTGTAGATTTGCTTTGTGGCTGAATGGTTAGCACTGTAGCTTTGCCCAGGGCTCAGTGGTTAACACTATAACCTAACCCGGTGGCTCAGTGGTTAGCACTGTAGCCTTGCCAGGTGGCTCAGTGGGTTAGCACTGTAGCCTTGCCAGGTGGCTCAGTGGGTTAGCACTGTAGCCTTGCCAGGTGGCTCAGTGGGTTAGCACTGTTGCCTTGCCAGGTGGCTCAGTGGGTTAGCACTGTTGCCTTGCCAGGTGGCTCAGTGGGTTAGCACTGTTGCCTTGCCAGGTGGCTCAGTGGGTTAGCACTGTTGCCTTGCCAGGTGGCTCAGTGGGTTAGCACTGTTGCCTTGCCAGGTGGCTCAGTGGGTTAGCACTGTAGCCTTGCCAGGTGGCTCAGTGGGTTAGCACTGTAGCCTTGCCAGGTGGCTCAGTGGGTTAGCACTGTAGCCTTGCCAGGTGGCTCAGTGGGTTAGCACTGTAGCCTGGCCCGGTGGCTCAGTGGTTAGCACTGTAGCCTGGCCCGGTGGCTCAGTGGTTAGCACTGTAGCCTTGCTCAGTGGGTTGGCACTGTAGCCTGGCCCGGTGGCTCAGTGGTTGGCACTGTAGCCTTGCTTATTGGGTAGCACTGTAGCCTGGCCCGGTGGCTCAGTGGTTAGTACTGTAACCTTGCAGCACTGGGGTGCTGGATTAAAATTTCAACAAGGACAATATCTGCAAAGGAGTCTGTCTTTCTCCATTTGTCTGTAAAGTGCTATGGAATAAGCGAGTCAAACAAATCGGGTCTGGTTCTGTATTTCCACATGAGATGACTATTTCTGATGTGTTGGCCATGTATCTTGTTTTTTGCAGAATATCCTGGAGCAGGAGATCTTCCACAAGTCCCTCATAGCCTGCTGCCTGGAAGTCATCATCTTTTCATACAAACCCCCTGGCACTTTCCCGCGGGTAATAGTCATGTTTGACCTGGCCCCCTACCATTTTTACAAGGTACGTATAGAAGATAAATAACACCTCTGTCCTGATATTAACGTGAGCACATTAAAGGGTAACTCCGGTGTGTAACAAAGATACTAAGATTGCGAGACTGATCCTACTCCATGCGGCAGGGACCATCCTGTGCAGGGATTACTCCGCTCACATAATGAGGGAAGCCCTCGTGGGGTGCGGCAGACGCTGCGTCTCCTCCTCTTATAATGGGACTAGTATAATACATATAATTAAATAAAAATTGGGGGGGAAAAAAATCCAATTGAGGTAAAATGGGGCAAAAATACAATATCTACATAGTTTTTGGGGTTTAATAACACATTTGGCAATGTTTGTCTGTGTATGGGGGTTATAGACCATACTATTACATTCTGTTGTCAGGAAGGGGTTAAACAATGACATGTGACCTATTTTTTTTCTTTATTGCAGGTAATTGAGCTCGTTATCAAGGCAGAAGACGGTTTATGTAGAGAAGTAGTAAAGCACCTGAACCAGATAGAAGAGCAGATTCTGGAGAGCATGGCGTGGGCTCCGGACTCTCCTCTGTGGGACAAGATTAAAGACAAGGATGGAAAAGTTCCACTCTGCGAAGAGGTATAAGAGTTTTTTTGACGACATCTTGAAGCTGCTTTAGGGTTGTGACAAACCTTTCTTTAAACTTTTAAGGACAAGTGCTGTATATGAAAGGCACTCATCAGGAGTGGGGTAACGGAGCAGGCTCAGGAGCTGAGCCCGCCTTATTCCCAGCAGATGACGGTTATTCAGCCATCAAATGCCTCCAACAGCAACAGGGATGTTACCATTGGATCCCCAACGCATTTATGGGTTGCTGTGACAGCCAGGGGGCCTGTTGAAACCCCCCATGCCTGTCTTGAGAGTGCTAAGATTGCCAGCGTCTGGCTTGCTATATACAGTAGTACTAAAGTTTTATTGTGTAGGGCTTATATTTGGAGTACGGCTCATATTTTAAGCATACTACAAAAAGCCCTCAAAATCCTACTAGGGCTTATTTTCAGGGTAGGTCAAGTGATAGGGGAATTTAATTGTCAATTGTCCTAAGAGGACTACAAAAGTAAAAAAAATATTAAAAAAGTAAAAAAATAAAACAAAACCCATAACAATTAGAATCACCACACTTTTTTCCCCTTTTAAAATAAAGGGGGGGAGTGCAAGTAACAAAAAAATCGTCTGGACCTTAAGATTTTAATGAATTCCCACATCATGAATCAATCTTTGCCTATTTTGTACAGGTAATGCACTCCCATCATTTTGAAGGAGCTGTTGGTAGCGGCATACCGGGATCATCCGCTCCTCTTAGCGCAAAACGAGTCAATGAGATCCGGGCAGATGCAGCTGGTCTGGGAAAAAGTGAGTGAGGTTTACATAAACCTGTTAATCACCTAAACTCAAGTATGTGTCCCAGCATCTTGTAATTTGTCCTTTATACCGGCAGACCTTACTTCTTCTTCGCCTACATTGTTGGAGCGATATAGTTCGCCTATAGCTGGCACGGCACGCCGGCGTCTGTTCGTTGATGCTGATAGTCCGTCTGACGAAGGGAGTCCGGCACAAGCATCCCCACACTCCACGGCTGAATCTACTGCGCCTCCTATTCCTGGCCAGACCCTGGTAACGATGGCCACTGCCACAGTAACTGCAAATAACGGGCAAACCCTCACTATCCCGGTACAAGGTGAGACCTACAGACGGTCAAAAATCTGGTAGAAGTGAGTTCCTCCCAGGTGATGACCGTCTCCTCCTTTTTATTATCTTTGTGTCAGGCATTGCCAATGAGAATGGCGGGATCACGTTTTTCCCAGTACAAGTCAGTGTGAGTGGACAGGCTCGTAATGTTTCCACGTCCATTCAACCCCTCACCGCCCAGGCTCTCGCGGGTCCGATGACCACACAACAGATGCAGGTCGCAGGACAAGTAACGATCCCTCAGGTGGCACCTTCTCCAGGACCACAGCATGTCACCAACAAACTGAAGAAAGTCGGGTCGCTGGCTCTTTTCTGCAGAAAGGTACGAGCTCAAAAAGTTACAAATTGCACAGATCTGGGGGAGTGGGGAGTATCGGGCTGGTTGGAAACAAGCCGCTGTTCCAGTCTGCAAGTGTTAATGGGAATGTATCCACCACAGGAAGCTGTATATCCGCTATCTAAAGAGTATGGATCCCAAGCCGGCCACGTAAGTGTTCATTCTCTGATGTGTCCTATTCCCAGGTCTACCATTTAGCCAGTGTTCGTCTCCGTGACCTCTGCCACAAGCTAGAGATTTCTGATGACCTTCGGAAGAAGATCTGGACTTGCTTTGAGTTTTCCCTCGTCCATTGTCCAGACCTGATGAAGGGCCGACATCTGGACCAGCTTCTGATGTGTGCCGTGTATGTGATGGCCAAGGTGAGGCAGGGGAAAAATAACTTTTATTTCTTAAATTACGGAATTTATTCATTTTTTCAAATAAAATAAAAATTCTCTGATTTAAACAAGTTTTATTCAATACATTTATATATATAATTTGTTTCTTAGGTGACAAAAGAAGACACCTCCTTCCACAACATCATGAGATGTTATCGTACGCAGCCTCATGCTAAGAGTCATGTAAGTACAAAGCCAAAAATGGACTTGGAACAATAAACTTACCACCAAGTAAAAGTAACCATCCATAGGATAGATGATAAATTCACCATAGCTGTAGAAAAGGACATGGATCACACATCCAAAAACCATACATCCATCTAATGTCACAAGTGATCAAAGTATGTTTTTTTGGAGGCACAGTCCATGTATTTTTCTACAGCTTTGGTGATAAATATATGATCTCTGGTGATTTAACCTCCGGGACTCTCCTCAAGAACGAGGCACTGGAGTGTCTTGGTTAAAAGAACAATAGTCGACCACAAATAGACCAGCTTTAGGCTTTATCTATGGGACTGACTTAGGTAGCCGTGCACTGCACTCTGCATTCACCGGAAATTCTTAAGACTATGACTGGCCACAATTTAGGTATATATTATTTAGAAAGTCAACAAAAAGTTGCACATTTTCACACACGTTAGCAACTTTATAAAGGCAAATGTGTCGCGCACAGGCCTGCATAATTTCTGAATAGTTAAAGGGTTATTATTATGTTATTAATTTGTGTTAGTTAGCTAAACAGCATTAAAACAAGAAAATTTGCAACTGACTTGCTTTCTTTGTCGCTCCATTGGGAGACCCAGACAATTGGGTGTATAGCTTCTGCCTCCGGAGGCCACACAAAGTATTATACTTTAAAAAGTGTAACCCCTCCCCTCTGCCTATACACCCTCCCGTGCATCACGGGCCCATCAGTTTTATGCTTTGTGTTGAAGGAGGCACACATGCACACAATGCTCCACAGGCCTGCATAATTTCTGAATAGTTAAAGGGTTATTATTATGTTATTAATTTGTGTTAGTTAGCTAAACAGCATTAAAACAAGAAAATTTGCAACTGACTTGCTTTCTTTGTCGCTCCATTGGGAGACCCAGACAATTGGGTGTATAGCTTCTGCCTCCGGAGGCCACACAAAGTATTATACTTTAAAAAGTGTAACCCCTCCCCTCTGCCTATACACCCTCCCGTGCATCACGGGCCCATCAGTTTTATGCTTTGTGTTGAAGGAGGCACACATGCACACAATGCTCCACAGGCCTGCATAATTTCTGAATAGTTAAAGGGTTATTATTATGTTATTAATTTGTGTTAGTTAGCTAAACAGCATTAAAACAAGAAAATTTGCAACTGACTTGCTTTTTCTGAGTTGTCATTCACCTGCAATGAGAGCTTTTATCTTACATGGTGTACAGCTTGTTTCCATAGAATTCAACCACTCGAGTCCCATTCACATACCTATTTTTATACCTATGTATGAGTGGTTGCCTAGTATTAAGCTGGTGTCACACATAACGACGACGACAACGACGTCGCTGCTACGTCACCATTTTCTGTGACGTTGCAGCGACGTCCCGTCGCTGTCGCTGTGTGTGACATCCAGCAACGACCTGGCCCCTGCTGTGAGGTCGCCGGTCGTTGCTGAATGTCCAGCTTCATTTTTTGGTCGTCACTCTCCCGCTGTGACACACACATCGCTGTGTGTGACAGCGAGAGAGCGACGAAATGAAGCGATCAGGAGCCGGCACTGGCAGCTGCGGTAAGCTGTAACCAGCGTAAACATCGGGTAACCAAGGGAAGACCTTTCCCTGGTTACCCGATGTTTACGCTGGTTACCAGCCTCCGCTCTTGCTGCCAGTGCCGGCTCCTGCACTGTGACATGTGGCTGCAGTACGCATCGGGTAATTAACCCGATGTATACTGTAGCAAAGAGAACAAGGAGCCAGCGCTAAGCAGTGCGCGCGGCTCCCTGCTCTCTGCACTGTGACATGTAGCTGCAGCACACATCGGGTTAATTAACCCGATGTGTGCTGCAGGAGAGCAAGGAGCCAGCGCTAAGCGCGGCTCCCTGCTCTCTGAACTGTGACATGTAGCTGCAGCACACATCGGGTTAATTAACCCGATGTGTGCTGCAGGAGAGCAAGGAGCCAGCGCTAAGCGCGGCTCCCTGCTCTCTGAACTGTGACATGTAGCTGCAGCACACATCGGGTTAATTAACCCGATGTGTGCTGCAGGAGAGCAAGGAGCCAGCGCTAAGCGCGGCTCCCTGCTCTCTGAACATGTAGCACAGCGACCTTATGATCGATGCTTCTGCTGTGTTTGACAGCTAAGCAGCGATCATAACAGCGACTTACAAGGTCGCTGTTACGTCACCGAAAATGGTGACGTAACAGCGACGTCGTTGTCGCTGTCGTTTAGTGTGACACCAGCTTTACAAATGCACAGAGATAATGCTTGTATAGGAAGCCAATCACCACAGATATGTTAAGTGCACAGTGTCTAGACGTCCATACTATTAGAGCAAGCAGTTTGCCGAGCACTATTTAAGTGAACCCCACAAGTGTGACCTATACCAATCCTTGTGCATTTGTAATTCTACGCAACTGCCCCCTCCATGAATGGTAGGTGTGAGTGAGGCTGTAGTGGATGCACTCTATGGAAATGAGCTGTACACCATGTAAGAGAAAAGCTCTGAATTGTTAATCAGTATTTTACACTTGTGCTGCCTGAGCTTTTATTATGGGGGCCTGCTGCACCCTGCAGTGCATTAATACTGTGATAGTTATGATCTATTGATGGTTAATACTTTGCTTGATCCTTGGCAGGCACTTATCGAGAGACATCGCTGTGCACCCTGTAGTCCACCAGGAATAATATTTGGTTACATATATTACTCTATTCTTGTACCCGACTGAGAAAAGTTTGCTTACACAACGTACAGTAATTTTGTTTTGTTTTGTTACATTAAAGAACCTAAGGTGGAATCTTGGTTTACAAGAACAATCCGTTCTGGGAGCTTGTAAACCAAGTTACTCGTCTAGGAAATAATGCAAGCTCAGACAATTCGTTCCACAACTTGTTCACTGTCCAATCCTGGTCCCCTATTGTGCCATTCCACACATGCACAAACACATATTATGCTCACCTTACCTTCCATTCCATCGCCGGCCTCATGGTTCTTATAGTCCGCCGGTACAGGATATGTATCGGGTAACCATCTCGACCGATGCCGGAGCTTCCGCTGCCAGCGCGCTGACGTCAAAGACATGAGCCGCTTGCCTCTGATTGGTCAGTACGCTGCCTTTGAGAAGTGGCTGACAGCGGAAGTTCCTCCCTCGTCGCGATAGTTACCTGATACACGTCCTGTACCGGCGGACTACAAGAACCGGGAGGCCGGCAATGGAACGGAAGGTAAGGTGAGAATAATATGTGTGTGTTTGTGCATGTTTGTGTGTGTTTGTGTGGACTGCACGAGCAGGTCAGAGCGTGGTGAAAGTACGGAACCGGAAGTGTGTGCAGTGAGTATTTGCTCGTACAGCAAAGATTGCACACAAACTGAGTTACAAATTTACAGCAAGCTTTGCTTGTATAGCGAAATACTCGCACACAAAGTTACTCGAAAACCGAGGTCCCACTGTATTTCTTTTTCTAATACTTAGATATATAGAAGTGTCCTTATAAGATCCCGGAAGAGGCGACAATCCGGTGGAAGCGACCATGTACAATCAGTCTCCCAGACTGATACCAATAAAGAGCTGGGTAAGGTCACACATTACTCATAGACAAGGACTCGTGCCTGGTTACTGTGATGATCCGTGCGGTGGTCGTAAACCGCTGTGCCTGCGCCATCACTAGCGGGAGAAATTAAGTCACTGCAGTCGTAGTGATCAATGACAGTCGGGTGAGAGGTCTAATGTGCCATTGTTATTTTATTACATGGTTTTAAAGCAAAAAATAAAGGGTCATTGTAGCACACAGATTCCTGTAGAAATGGGATAAAGGGGCTGTCTGGGCAGCTATAGGCTGTTATCCGGATGGATGGCTAACGAGTGTCTTATTGGCTTGTCTCTCTTTAGAGAGAAGCTGTTTTGTGTATTTGGAGTGATTCCTTTCTGTTTCTGTGCAGGCAGCAGAGAGCCCAGTCCAGTGATGCGCTCCAGTAGTACCCTGCCTGTGCCCCAGCCCAGCAGCGCTCCCCCCACCCCAACACGACTGAGTGACCTGGAAGAAGAGGAGAGAGGAGACCTGGTCCACTTCTACAACAACATCTACATTGGGAATATGAAGAGCTTTGCCCTGAAATACACCAATGCGGTAACTGACCTGTCACGTTATTCTTTCCACTTTTCCTGTACAGTTACAGCCAGATCTCTCTGTAATCTAAAAGGGGTTCTACTATCTCTGACGCCTCATTGGGGGACGCAGGACCATGGGTGTTATGCTGCCTATCCATAGGAGGACACTAAGTAGATGCAAAAAGCATTAGCTCCTCCTCTGCAGTATACACTCCCTGGCCGGGCCAGGCAACCTCAGTTTTAGCTTAGTGTCTGTAGGAGGCACATCCTTTCAAGGTTTTGTTATTTTTTTGAGGTCGACGGTTTCCCTTAGGGACTGATCTCCCATTACCATCAACTGGCGGGAACGCGGAGTGTTGCCTCCACGTACCTCCTCCTGCGGCGCTGGATCCTGGGCTGCCTTTTACTGGATGACGGGTCCCACAGACATAGATTTTCCAGAGCCCAGGGCAGAGACCCAATTCCTCAGCCCCTCTTTGCAGGCTCTGAGTTGATACATTGCACCTGTGAGGCCAGACACAGCAGGCTGACTCTGCTATTTCCACTGCCTGGACTGAGGCAGTGTTAAGGTAAGATCCCCCTGACTGGTTTCCCAGACAAAGGGAGAAAGACGGTGCACGGAAGGCTCCCAGGACTGCTGAATTTACAGTCTTTATTCCCATCATAGCTGCGTGCTGGCTGGAGGAGGGGAAAGTCCCTTGCTGATTGCAGGGAATCCTGCAGAGATAATCTAATGGTGGCGGGGGGAGGGCTCCCAGGGCTCATAAACTCAGTGTTTATTCCCTCTAGCTGCCTGCTGGCTGGAGGAGGGGGAGTCCCTTGCTGATTGCAGGGACTCCTGCAGAGATAATCTTCTGGTAGCTGTGTGCTGACTGGAGGGAGGGGGAGAAAAACTGTCACAGAAGCTCCCTTCCCTCCGTTTTTTACTGCCGACAGCAGGGAGGCACACTGACTTCTTCTGGCGCTCTTTTAGCGCTAAGCCCCGCCCTCCCTGTGTGCCGCGATAAGCCCCACCCCTCCAGGAAAACACGCGAAGATCTCCACAGAGACTCCTTCCTGAGGACGCAGGGCCATTGGCTGATTCTGGTGAGGTACACCGAAGCAAATACAATCCTTGCTTCCCACTGCTTCACTTGTAGCTCTGCATATCATTGCTCCCCCCCTCCTGGCATACTCCCATTAGGAACATGCAGAACTCTAAGGGTACTAAGAATGCTAAGGCTCACATAGTCTATTATTCAGCCTGCACTGCCTGCCACGCTGAGCTACCACGTAAACACACCTCTCTCTCTGTGAGTCCTGTGCCCCTATAGCCCCCCAAACCCCCCCCCCCCCCCCGCCACCTCCGCCGCAACCGTCAGCCCAGAGCCTAGGGCTCCCAGCCCACCGGAATGGGCACAGTTTCTGTCCCAATCCATGGAAAAACTGTCACAGAACCTGGTGCTGGCTATGCAATGTCGTCCTCCACACCCTTCCTGGGCCCCTGGATGGAACGCAGCCTGACGATACCCCTATGGAGGATTCCTCTGAGGTAATCCGGGCCCATGCTGCACCGGTTGCAGGGATCAGGAAAAGAGCACACGGCCGGGTGTCTCAAGCACTCTCTCATGGCCCCCATGGCTCTCCCTCGGGAGCACACAGGGCAGGCTCTCCCACACGCTCCACGGCTTCTGAAGAGCTGGAGGAGGGAGAATGCTGTTTGTACTAGGATGATTCCTTGGTTTCACCCTCCCCAGATGATCAAACTGCAATAGACTCTCTTATAGCAGCAATCAACCAAACTCTGCATGTGGAGGATCCACCATCCACTACCACTGACCATGTGGTCTCCTTTAAGAGGGCAAGGAAACCCCAAAAGGTTTTCGCTGATCACCCAGAGTTTCAGGATATCCTCAAAAAGCAAAGGGAGAAGCCTGACAGGCGCTTCGGTAACCGTAAACTCATGGAGTCCCGGTACCCTTTTGCCTCACCTGCCCCTAAGGGCTGGGCCGATCCGCCCTCGGTCGACCCCCCCAACCCCTCCCGGTCCCCTGCCTTGCCACAAAAATGCTCCTGTCTTTACCCGATGGTTCCTCCATCAAGGACCCGACAGACAGGTGGAGCACCTCGCCCGCTCTGCCTTTGAGGCTGCGGGTTCCTCCCTCTCGCCCTCCTTTGCCTCTATGTGGGTCGCAAAGGAGATCTCAGTCTGGGCAGAATCCCTTAACACTTCGCTTGAGGAATCCCAGTTCCCTCATACCGTCACAGAGGTAACAGCTCAAATTGCCGCTGCGGCGGAGTACCTCATGCAGGCCTCCATTGATGCTGCTACCTGCGCAGCTTTTGCCGCCTCAAATACCATAACCATCCATAGAGCTCTCTGGCTCCGACAATGGCGAGCGGACTCTGCTTCCAAGAAGTCTCTCACGGGCCTTCCCTTTTTTCCAGACCGATTGTTTGGCGAACGTCTGGACAAGCTCATTTCTGACGCCACGGGAGGAAAAAAGTACCTCCCTTCCCCACCTGAAGCCCAGGACGACCTTCACCAGACGTCCACAGTCCTCTTTCCGCTCCTTTCGGAACTCATTTGGTTGGTCGACATCCCGCTCTGTCCCCGCCACTAGCCGCGGACTACGCAGGGACGGACCTTCTCAGCTCTCCCCGAAACACACTTCGTCATGGCAGCCTAGACCGAAACGGTCCAGGACTAGGGAGACTAGTCCATGACGTTTTTCCCCCACTCATGACTCCTTTGGCGCCCCGGAAGACACACTCATTGTAGGAGGTCGACTGCGGCTCTGTCAACACATCTGGGCTGCCGCCTCAGACGACAAATGGGTGCAAGACCTTGTGTCTTCCGGTTACCACATAGAATTTCGGACCAGACCCCCGAGTCGGTTCCTTCTCTCAAACCCCCCCCAAAGACTCAAACGACGCAAGGCCTTTTTCCTCAGCAATCCACTCGCTCCAAACAGCAGGAGTGATAATACCCGTCCCGGACGACGAGAAGTTCAGGGGTTTTTATTCCAACCTCTTTGTGGTCCCCAAAAAGGATGGGTCAGTTCAACCCATCCTGGACCTCAAACACCTGAACAAACATGTGCACGTACGGAGATTCAGAATGGAGTCCCTAAGGTCCATTATTGCATCCATGGTCGAAGGGGAATTCCTCGCCTCCATAGATATCAAGGACGCGTACCTGCACATACCCATCGCTCCAGATCACCAAAAGTTCCTCCGCTTCGCAGTTCAGGACTCACATTTTCAATTCGTAGCCCTACCCTTCAGCCTTGCCACCGCACCAAGGGTCTTCACCAAAGTCAAGGCGGCCACAATGAGCGTCCTTCACGCCAGGGGAGTAGTCGTTCTCCCTTACTTGGACGACTTCCTCATCAAGGCCACCTCCTTACGCGACTGCTCAACCAGCGTACAGATCACCGTGGACACCCTATCCCGCTTAGGGTGGCTACTGAATCTAGACAAATCATCCCAGGTCCCAGCACAATCCATCACCTTCCTGGGCATGTTCCTGGACACCCGTCGGGGCTTGAGCTGTCTCCCTCAGGACAAGGCGATCGCTCTTCGACAAGCGGTACGCTGCATTCTACGTCCTCCGTCTCGCTCCATTCGATTCAGCATGAAGGTGCTCGGCAGGATGGTGACGGCTATGGAGGCAGTACCTTTTTGCTCAACTGCACCTCCGCCCACTGCAGCTAGCCCTTCTAGCTGTCTGGGACAAGAGCCCCTTCTCCCTGGACAAACATCTTAACCTAAGGCCTTCAGTCAGGTATGCACTCCGCTGGTGGCTTCGGTCCTCATCCCTATCGAAGGGGAGATCTTTTCTCCCAGTGAACTGGCTGGTCCTGACCACGGACTCCAGCCTCCTAGGCTGGGGAGCAGTGTACCGGCACCACACTGCTCAAGGACGGTGGACGCCCCAGGAGTGTTCCCTACCCATAAACATCCTGGAAATCCGCCCGATTTTCCTCGCGCTCAGGGCGTTCTGCCCTCTGCTAGCGGGTCGTCAGATTTGAGTCCAATCGGACAATGCGACAGTTGTAGCCTATACCAATCCGCAGGGGGGCACCCGCAGCGAAGCGGCTTATCTCGAGGCCCACAAGATCCTCGCTGGGCCGAATCGACTGGGTCAGTGATATCAGCGGTACACATACCGGGGGTAGAGTACTGGGCAGCAGACTTTCTAAGTCGCCAAGGCCTGGCCGCCGGAGAATGGTTTCTCCACCCAGAAGTGTTTCTACACATCTGCACTCGCTGGGGCACACCAGACGTGGATCTAATGGCCTCAAGGTTGAACGCAAAGGTACCCGTGTTCATAGCCAGGTCACGCGACCCGCAGCCCATCGGCGCAGATGCCCTAGTCTGCTCCTGGCACCACTTCCGCCTGCCTTACATATTTCCACCTCTACCCCTGCTGCTGTGGGTAATCAGGAAGATCAAGGCAGAGGGAGTCCCGGTGACACTGATAGCACCGGACTGGCCCTGGTGTGCCTGGTACGCCGAATTAGTACAAATGCTCGCAGACGTACCGTGGCGCCTTCCAGACATCCCAGACTTGCTGACCCAAGGGCCCATTTCCCATCCGAACTCCAGAGCCCTGAAGCTGACGGCATGGTCATTGAGACCTGGGTATTAACAAGAGCGGGGTTCTCCCCCGCGGTTATCTCCACCATGATTAGCGCCCGAAAGCCTGCTTCATCCCGCATTTACCACCGTACGTGGAAAATCTTCTTTTCATGGTGCAGGGAAACTAACGTCCAGCCTATGCCTCTGGCCATCCCCAAAATTCTCGACTTTCTGCAGTCTGGCTTGCAAGCGGGGTTGGCTCTCAGTTCCCTTAAGGGGAGGTCTCAGTGCTCTCAATCTTCTACCAATGCCGCCTGGCTCAAAAACCGCAAGTCAAGACCTTCCTCCAGGGCGTTTCCCATCTAGTTCCCCCGCACAAACGGCCGCTGGACCCATGGGACCTCAATCTCGTTCTGCACGGTCTCCAGAGGTCTCCCTTTTGAACCTCTCAAGGAATCCTCCTTTGCTCTTCCGTCCTGGAAGGTAACATTCCTGGTGGCAATTACATCCATCAGACGGGTTTTGGAGCTGGCAGCACTCTCTTGCCGCGAGCCTTTTCTGTTCTTTCATTAGGACAAAGTGGTTCTGCGCCCCCTTCCGGATTTTCTTCCAAAGGTTCCTACCCCGTTTCATTTGAACGAGGACATTGTTCTGCGTTCTTTTTGTCCACACCCAGTTCATAGGGTGGAAAGGTCTCTGCATTCGTTAAACCTCGTCAGAGCTCTCAGATATTACATATCCAGGACAGCCCCCTTTAGGAAAACGGACTCTTTGTTCGTCATTCCTGAGGGGCCTAAGAAGGGACATGCAGCTTCAAAGGCAACTCTGGCTCGCTGGATTCGCTCTGCGATCCAGGAAGTCTACCGCTTGCAACTCAAGCCCATTCCTAGTGGGCTGCGGGCTCATGCCACGCAAGCTGTTGGCGCTTCGTGGCC
This sequence comes from Anomaloglossus baeobatrachus, assembly GCF_048569485.1. Taxonomy (NCBI): domain Eukaryota; kingdom Metazoa; phylum Chordata; class Amphibia; order Anura; family Aromobatidae; genus Anomaloglossus; species Anomaloglossus baeobatrachus. The sequence continues at coordinate 146,619,296 of NC_134362.1, read as the reverse complement.
CATTCGGCATCAGGCTTCAATGGAACAGGTGTGTAAGGCTGCGACCTGGTCTAGCCTACATACTTTTTCAAAGCATTACAGAGTCCATACCCAGGTTTCAGCTGAGGCAAATCTGGGTAGGAAAATTCTGCAAACGGCAGTAGAGCACCTCTCTCAGTAGGCGTTCCAGGCTGTCTGGGTCTGGTTCCTAGTCCTTGGGTTGTGTTGTCGTCTTTTCTTTTTCCCACCCATGGACTGCTTTAGGACATCCCATGATCCTGTGTCCCCCAATGAGGCGTCGGAGAAAAACGGATTTTTGTGTACTCACCGTAAAATCGTTTTCTCTTAGCCATCATTGGGGGACACAGCACCCACCCTGTTGCCCTGTTGGGCCTTGGTTCTCTCAGTACCTTATTTGGTTATGACTCTTTTTTTTTTCTTATGTTTCTCCGTTGAGATAAGTTTTTACTATTTTTATTTTTTTCTCCTACTGCTTGTGTACTAAAACTGAGGTTGCCTGGCCCGGCCAGGGGGTGTATACTGCAGAGAAGGAGCTAATGCTTTTTGCATCTACTTAGTGTCCTCCTATGGATAGGAAGCATAACACCCATGGTCCTGTGTCCCCCAATGATGGCTAAGAGAAAACGATTTTACGGTGAGTACACAAAAATCCCTTTTTTTTTTTGGCATTTTCAACCTTGTTAACCTTTTAAAGGAGTTGTGCACTACTTGTGCAACTCCTTCTTCAGTTATTTCCTAGCACAATGTTATGAAAGGGGTCTCCTGCAGTGCTTGTGATACTCAACTGGGCTTCACTGGGAAAATGACTCTTGCTCCTGATGACACATGGTATAGGGAGGAGTTTGTCAGGAGCGTTGATGACTTTAGCGGAGGTTGTCAGGGGCATTCATGTTTCCAGCGGAGCGTGGACGTTGTCAGGAGTGTTGATATCTCCAGCAAAGGGTGAGTGTTGATGTTTCCAGTCCAGTAGAGGGCGAGGTTGTCAGGAGAGTTGATGTCTCCAGCAGAGGTTGTCAGGGGTGTTGAGGTCTCCAGTGGAGGTTGTCAGGAATGTTGATGTCTCTAGTGGAGGTTGTCAGGAGTGTTGATGTCTCCAGCAGAGAGTGGAGGTTGTCAGGAGTGTTGATGTCTCAAGCAGAGAGCGAAGTTGTCAGGAGTGTTATCTCTCTGGTAGCAGCTATATCTGGTTGAGGAACATGATAGATTCCTCATCTTCTTACTGATAATGTTTTATTTGGTTAAAGTGACAGATGAATTGTATCTCCTTTTAGGATGGCCCATTCACCCCCATATTCTGACTATTTTGCTGCTTCCAGTCCTGTTCAGCTCTTCACTCTGCCCGTTTTGTCTCACAGAATGAAGCGACCCCGGTCTCTCCTTATCCTTCCATGCGGATCTTGTCTCCTCGCCGGGTGCAGTTGTCTCACAGTCACCCGCTCTACATCTCCCCTCACAATGAGGATACTCCTGCGCTGTCCCCGAAGGAGAAGCTCTTATATTATTTTAACCTCAGTCCTGCAAAGGTAAGTGGGATACACACACTGTTAGATGCAAGTATGTACATAAAGACCCCTGCACTTCTGTCTGCTCAGATAAGAGGTACAATGGGTGTTCCCATGTCATCCATCAAAAACGGGGCCGTACCCCGCACTCAACAGCTTCCACGATCCCGGGCTTCTCTGGCCGTCGCATATAGACTAGTCTTTTCACGGCTGAGATAGGAATGCTTGCCCGTTCTGTAGAGAAATGTTATATATCAGTCAAGGTGTTAGAGGCCACTTACTGAGCAAAACTGTATAAGATGGTTACAAATTCTGCATTTAAACAGTAACCGTCATTTTAAAATTTGGGCAGTGATCAGGGGTATAGGCTGTGTAACTCCGCCCACACTACTGATTGGCAGTTTTCTGTGTACACTGTACATTGTAGAGCAAGTTGCCAATCAGCAGTGGGGGCAGGGTTACACTGGTTAGCTGCATTGGTCTGCATGTGAGACCTAGTCCAGCAGTGATAATCTCCTGTTGATAAAGCACTGATTTTATTGATACTACAGAAAGTTAGTACTTGTCACATCCTTAGAATTGGGCTCTCTGCCCCTACATCATGCTGCTCTCAACTTACATAGCAAAAGTATTTTGACAGATTCTCTTTAGACCTGGGGTGTCAAAATAATTTTGGGGGCCACATTCTTTGCAGGACAAAATTACATCATTAGTAATACCATTTTTTTTCTCTCTACACTTTTGGATCGCTGCTTTTGAACATTTTTTCTTGTTTGTTATAACACATGGGCACTTTTTTGTTTATATATAAAAAAGCACTTGGTAAAAAAGTCATGCTTTTTATATTTATATATATATATATATATATATATATATATATATATATATATATATATATATATATATATATATATATATATATATATATATATATATTATTATATATTTTCACATTTTATCCCCTTTTTTTTTTTTTTTTTAGGTAATATTGTTTTACAATTAGTACCATATAGTAATTTTGGCCAACTGCTTCTAGTAATGTGCCCATCCTTCTCCTCTTGTACTAATGTGCCCATATGTGTCCCCTTGTATTAATGTGCCCTTCCTGGTCCACATCCTGTAGTAATGTGCCACTCCTTGTCCCCTTGAAGTAAGGTGCCCATTCTTGTTCCCATCCTGTAGTAATGTGCCCACCTTTGTCTCCATCGCAAAGTAATGTGCCCATTCTGTAGTTATGTGCACATCTTGGTTCCTATCCTGTGGTAATGTGCCCAATTCTGATCCACATCCTATAGTAATGTGCCCTTCATTGTCCCCTTTTACTAATGTGCACATGCTGGTCCTCTTCTTGTAGTAATGTCCTTTTCTTCGGCGCTCCATTGGGAGACCCAGACGATTGGGTGTATAGCTACTGCCTCCGGAGGCCACACAAAGCATTACACTAAAAAGTGTAAGGCCCCTCCCCTTCTGGCTATACACCCCCCGTGGGATCACGGGCTTGCTCAGTTTTCAAGCTTTGTGCGAAGGAGGTCAGACATCCACGCATAGCTCCACTGTTTTTAGTCAGCAGCAGCTGCTGACTATGTCGGATGGAAGAAAAGTGGGCCCATATGGGGCCCCCAGCATGCTCCCTTCTCACCCCACTTTTGTCGGGTGTTTGTTAAGGTTGAGGTACCCATTGCGGGTACGGAGGCTGGAGCCCACATGCTGTTTTCCTTCCCCATCCCCCCTCAGGGCTCTGGGTGAAGTGGGATCTTACAGGTCTCCAGGCACTGAGACCGGGCTCCATCCACAGACCCAGAGAACCTGCTGGATATGGAGCTGAGTATCGTCAGGGACAGGGCCCTGCTACATTAAGGTACTCTGTGTCCCCGTACACATCGCGCACACACACACCAGCATTGCTGGGAGTGCTAGTGCGCCGGGGACAACAGCGCGGAGCGCTCGTGCTATTATTCACGGCAGCTTTGCTGTGTGAATTTATGTATTGGGAACTGCCGCGCCGGGCCGCTGCTGGGTGTTTTTACACTGTGGCGCGGCTGGGACTTGTGGTGCGCCGGGGACTCCGCGCTGGCCGTGCACATAGGACGGCCGCGCTTATTACTCGAGTCCCCGGCTTTGCGGCCTAGTTTTCGTTTCGTTCCCGCCCCCAGCCCTGCCAGTCAGGGGAGAGGCGGGACGCTGTACAGAAAGTCAGCGCCGAGGGCTGGAGTCTGCTTTGCATTCTCCAGCCCCCTTCACTGGACACAGTGGGACGCCGGTTTCCCGCTCTTGGCCTGGGGCACGCCCACGGCCCGCCCCTCGTCACACGAGCTGGAGAAGGACGCCGGCAGCCATTCCTGCAGTCCGAGCTGGAGAACGGAGACAAGCTCTGGGCAACCAGGCACAGGACTCTGGCGACCACACACCCGCCTATAGGCGGGCGGTAAGCAGCACCTGAAGTGCTGACCCCACTAAATACCGTTGTGTCCATTTGTATTTTATGCTTACACTGCACTGTAGGTCGCTATTTTTGGCTATATGCCCTCTTAGATGGCGAGACAACAGCAGCAAAAAAGCAAGGGTGCTAAGGCACAGGCTTTCTATGCTGCTTGTATTGCATGTGCTGAAGTGTTCATTTGTACTTATGCTTGTATGCTATACATTGCACTGTACGGTCGCTATTCTTGGCTATATTCTCCTAGAATGGCTAGACTACAGCAGCAAAAAAGCAAAGGTGCTAAGGCACAGTTTTTCTAGGCTGCTTGTATTGCATGTGCTGAAGTGTTCAGTTGTACTTACGCTTGTATGCTATACATTGCACTGTACGGTCGCTATTCTTGGCGATATTCTCCTAGATGGTTAGTCTACAGCAGCAAAAAAGCAAGGGTGCCAAGGCACAGGCTTTCTAAGCTGCTCATATTGCATGTGCTGAAGTGCTCATTTGTACTTTATGCTTGTATGCTATACATTGCACTGTACGGTCGCTATTCTTGGCTATATGCTCCTAGATGGCTAGACTACAGCAGCAAAAAAGCAACACAGGCTTTCTATGCTGCTTTTACTGCATGTGATACTGTTCCACCGGCAGGTTCCACTGACCCCCGTTGTGTGCAATGCTCCCCTGTAGCACTTGGTCAGCCGGGGTCTCTACTAGAGGTGGCCAAAGGAACCACCTGTGAACCCTGTCCATGGACAGGGACGGTGTTGCAGTTTCGGCTGATAGATTGTCATGGGATAGTGACTTGCAGTCCAGACAGGCCATGGGCAATCTTGATCATTGCTCCCTGGCCACCCTCATTTGGAACAAAATCAGTGCTCCGGGGGGGTCCCAGGCATTCCAGAGTGAAGGCTCTGACACGGACGACAGTCCCAGACAGCCTAAGCGAGCTCGCTGGGAGCGGCACTCGGCCTCATCACTAGTCAGGGTCACAGCAGAGGACTCTCTGTATGATGAGGCAGACGTAGCTGATCAGGACTTTGATCCTGACACCGCTCTCAATCCGGATACACCGGATGGTGACGCCATGGTGAATGATCTTATAGCGTCCAGCAATGGCATGTTGGATATCTCTCCCCCAGCTCCTTCAGTGGAGGAGTCAGCTTCCCAGCAGGAGAAATCCCATTTCAGTATCTCAAGCGTACATTGAGTACTTTTCTGGCCACGCTGACTTCAGAGAAGCAGCTCAGAATCACCACGCTTACCAGATAAGCGTTTCTCCAAATGTATTAAGGATACATGTTATCCCTTTCCCCCTGACGTGGTCAGGCGCTGGACCCAGGGTCCAAAGGTGGATCCCCCAATCTCCAGGCTTGCGGCTAGATCCATAGTTGCAGTGGAGATGGGACTTCACTTAAAGATGCCATTGACAGACAGATGGACCTCTGGTTGAAATCTGTCTATGAAGCTATCGGCGTGTCGGTTGCTCCGGCATTCGCAGCCGTATGGGCACTCTAAGCTATGTCAGCTGGTCTTGCGCAGCTGGTCTTGAGCACAGGTACATCTGTGCCGCAGGTAGCGTCCTTATCCTCGCAATGTCTGCATTGCGACTTACCCTATTAATGCTGTCCGAGAGAGACAGTCGAGGTTTCGGTCCTTCCCAGGCTCGGGCAGGTCCAAATTGTCATAGTCCAAAAGGGCTCAAAAGGCTCAGAGGGGCTCAGATTCCAGGCGGGCTCAATCACGCCCAAGGAAGGCAGCCAGAGGAACCGCTTCCAAGGCGGTCTCCTCATGACTTTAAGCTCTCTCTCTCCGCATCCGCGGTTGGTGGCAGACTCTCTCGCCTTGGCGACATTTAGCTGCCACAGGTCACAGACCGGTGGGTGAGAGACATTGTGTCTCACGTGTACAGGATAGAGTTCTGTTCTCGGCCTCCGGCTCGATTCTTCAGAACTTCCCCACCTACCCACCGAGCCGATGCTCTTCTGCAGGCAGAAGGAGTGGTAATTCCTGTTCCTCTTCAGGAACAAGACACGGTTTTTCCTCCAATCTGATTGTGGGGGACCTAAAACTGCTCAACAAGCACGTGAAGGCCAGGCGGTTCCGGATGGCATCCCTCCGCTCCGTCATTGCCTCAATGTCTCAAGGAGATTTCCTAGCATCAATAGACATCAGGATGCTTATCTCCACGTGCCGATTGCTCCAGAGCACCAACGTTTGCTACGTTTCGTTATTGAAGACGAGCATCTTCAGTTCGTAACCCTGCCCTTCGGTCTGGCGACAGCCCTACGGGTTTTCACCAAGTTCAGGGCAGCAGTGGGAGCAGTCCTGCACTCTCAGGGTCACTCGGTGATCCTTCCTTGGACGGTCGACTTGTCAAGGCACCCTCTCAAGAGGCATGCCAACACAGCCTGAGCGTAGCGCTGGAGACTCTCCAGAGTTTCGGGTGGATCATCAACTTCTCAAGGTTAAATCTGACACCGACCCAATCGCTGACATATCTGGGCATGGAGTGTCACGCTCCCTCAGCGATAGTGAAGCTTCCGCTGGACAAACAGCGTTCACTACAGACGGGGGTGCAGTCTCTCCTTCACGGCCAGTCACACCCCTTAACACGCCTCATGCAGAGGCAGTCACTTTCGCGCAGTTTCATCTGCGTCCACTCCAATGTGGCATTCTTTGCCAATGGGATGGGAAGTCGACGTCCCTAGAAGGAACGTCCCCCTTCTCAGACGGTCAAGGACTCTCTTCAGAGGAGTCCATCCTTCAAATCAATGTGCTGGAAATCTGGGCAGTGTATCTTGCCCTGCAAGCCTTCCAGCCGTGGCTGGAAAGCACACACATCCGAATTCAGTCGGACAACTCCACAGCGGTGGCATACATCTACCACCAAGGCGGAACACGCAGTCGGCAAGCCTCCCAGGAAGTCCGGCGGAGTCTGATGGGGGTGGAAGACAGAGCATCCACCATATCCGCAGTTCACATCCCGGGCGCAGAAAACTGGGAAGCAGACTTCCTCAGTTGCCAGGGTATGGACGCAGGGGAAGGGTATCTTCACCCGGACGGTTTTCAGGAAATCTGTCAACGCTGGGGGATGCTGAACGTCGACCTAATAGCGTCTCGGCACAACAACAAGGTTCCGATTTTCATGGCGCGGTATCACGATCAAAGAGCTCTGGCGGCAGACGCCTTAGTTCAGGTTTGGTCGCAGTTCCAGCTACCTATGTGTTTCCCCCTCTGACACTGCTGCCCAGAGGGCTACGCAACATCAGGTCCGTTTGCCGCCGCGCCATCCTCATCGCCACAGACTGGCCGAGGAGGTCGTAGTCCCCGGATCTGTGGCATCTCACGGTCTGCCAACCGTGGGCACTACCAGCCCGGCCAGACTTACTGTCCCAAGGGCCGTTTTTTCCATCTGAATTCTACGGCCCTGAACCTGACGGTATGGCCTTTGAGTCCTGAATCCTAGCGTCTTCAGGATTATCTCAGGACGTCATTGCCACCATGAGACAGACTAGAAAACCGACGTCTGCCAAGATCTACCACAGGATGTGGAGGATATTCTTCTCTTAATGCTCTGCTCAGGGAGTGTCTCCCTGCCCATTTGCATTCCCTACTTTTCCTTCCTTCCTGCAATCTGGTTTGGAAAAAGGTTGTCACTCGGCTCCCTTAAAGGACAAGTCTCAGCGCTATCTGTATTCTTCAGAAGCGCCTAGCACCACTTCCTCAGGTACACGCGTTCCTGCAGGAGGTTTGTCACATTGTCCCTCTGTACAAACGGCCGTTGGACCCATGGGATCTGAACAGGGTACTAATTGCTCTCCAGAAGCCGCCCTTCGAGCCTCTGAGAGATGTTTCACTCTCTCGACTTTCCCAGAAAGAGGCCTTTCTGGTAGCGGTCACGTCTCTTAGGAGAGTGTCCGAGCTAGCAGCGCTGTCATCCAAAAGCTTCCTTCCTGGTGTTTCACCAAGGCAAGGCAGTGCTGCGCCCGATTCCGGAGTTCTCCCTAAGGTGGTATCCCCCTTTCATCTCAATCAGGATATCTCCTTACCTTCCTTTTGCCTCATCCATTTCATCAATATGAAATGGATTTGCATTTGTTGGATCTGGTGAGAGCACTCAGAATCTACATTTCCCGCACGGCGCCTCTGCGCCGCTCGGATGCACTCTCTGTGCTTGTCGCTAATCAGCGTAAAGAGTCGCAGGCTTCCAAATCCACCCTGGCTCGATGGATCAAGGAACCAATTCTTGAAGCCTACTGTTCTGCTGGGCTTCCGGTTCCATCAGGGCTGAAAGCCCATTCTACCAGAGCCGTGGGTGCGCCCTAGGCATTACGGCACCAGGCTACGGCTCAGCAGGTGTGCCAGGCAGCTACCTGGTCGAGTCTGCACACTTTCACCAAGCATTGTCAGGTGCATACCTACGCTTAGGCGGATGCCAGCTTAGGTAGAAGAGTCCTGCAGGCGGCGGTTGCCTCCTTGTAGGGAAGGGCTGTTTTACAGCTCTAACATGAGGTATTAATTTACCCACCCAGGGACTGCTTTTGGACGTCCCAATCGTCTGGGTCTCCCAATGGAGCGCCGAAGAAGAAGGGAATTTTGTTACTTACCGTAAATTCCTTTTCTTCTAGCTCCAATTGGGAGACCCAGCACCCGCCCTGTTTCCTTCGGGATTTTTGGTTGTTCGGGTACACATGTTGTTCATGTTGAACGGTTTTCAGTTCTCCGATGTTACTTCGGATTGAATTTGTTTAAACCAGTTATTGGCTTTCCTCCTTCTTGCTTTAGCACTAAAACTGAGCAAGCCCGTGATCCCACGGGGGGTGTATAGCCAGAAGGGGAGGGGCCTTACACTTTTTAGTGTAATGCTTTGTGTGGCCTCCGGAGGCAGTAGCTATACACCCAATCGTCTGGGTCTCCCAATTGGAGCTAGAAGAAAAGGAATTTACGGTAAGTAACAAAATTCCCTTCTTTTCCTGGTCCCCTTTTTGTAGAAATGTCCCCTTTACTAATCCTCTCATTTTAGCAATGTCTCATCCTGTAGGAATGTCCCCTATTGTGCCGTTCTACACACACAAACACACACAAACACACACAAACACACACAAACACACACAAACACACACAAACACACACACACACACACACACACACTCACAACAAAAATGATTCTTCTTACCTCTCCTCCATTCCATTGGTGTCCTGTTTCCTGCTTCTTGCAGCCCACAGGCTCGTGGTCCTTTGATGCAGGAGGCCACCGTGGTCAGTGCTTGCTTTCAGTTGAATGATTTGCCATCGCTGAGCAGAGACAAGCTCTCTACAGAGCTATTCCAGTAGCAGTCACCGGCCAATCAGAGGCCAGCAGCTGATGCACATGACATCAGCTGTTGGCCTCTGATTGGCTGGCAGCTGCAATTGGAGTAGCTGTGTAGAGAGCTTGTCTCTGCGTAGCATCGGCGAATCAGTCATCTGCCATAAAGCGCTGACTTGTAATGGCTGCGAACATCAAGGGGCCATGGGCTTGCGGGCCGCAAGAAGCAGCCTCGGGCATTGTGTTTGAGACCCCTACTTTAAACCAAATAACTAAATGTGTAAAACCAGTCACTTGATTAGTACAGACTGTTTAGAAAAAAAAATTCAGTTCTAAAGTTCTGTGTCCATAAAATGCTGCTCTATTAACTTTGTCATTGGCTTTAACCTATAGAAATTGCAAGATATCAACAGCATGATCAGAACAGGGGAGACGCCAACCAAGAAAAGAGGGATCCTTTTGGAGGATGGAAATGAATCTCCAGCAAAGCGGATATGCCCAGAAAACCATAGCGCACTCTTCAGAAAACTTCAAGACGTGGCCAATGACAGAGGCGCTTTCTGTACAACCTAAATGCTTGGACTTGTACCGGCTTCAGTATTTCATAGTTCTTAATATATATAATAATTCTGTAACCATATGTAAGTGGAGACCACAGGACTGTGACAAGAGAGCGCCATCCGTCCTGGAACATGTATAGCAGGAGATATAAGGGGGCGCATACTCTTATATATAGAAACGAAAAAATGTCCAATGAGAATCAATTAGCTTTCATGAGATACAACTACTTCTCAATGATACCCTAAGGCAAAAATACCTGGGTGTAACCATGAAAAAACGCTAGAAAATCATTAAAGTTTTATAGAATAAATTCAAAATATTTTTATTCAAACAAGGAAACGGCACAAAGGAGTCGGTAAAATGTCTATATAAAAATGCTCAGGTTCCAACACAGTTATTAGTTCGTCTATAAAGCTAGAGATAATACAGAATATATCATTATATACTGTAGAGAAATCAATGAATAACACAGAATAGTTCACTGGGTTCCAAAAACCGGGAATCTTGTCTAGTCATCTCTTAATCAAAGATCCAACATAGGATTTATATATCTTCGGATGCTGCCGTGCTTACAGTCATATGAAAAAGTTTGGGCACCCCTATTAATGTTAACCTTTTTTCTTTATAACAATTTGGGTTTTCTTTGTCGCTCCATTGGGAGACCCAGACAATTGGGTGTATAGCTACTGCCTCCGGAGGCCACACAAAGTATTACACTTTAAAAAGTGTAACCCCTCCCCTCTGCCTATACACCCCCCGTGCATCACGGGCCCACCAGTTTTTTAGCTTTGTGTTGAAGGAGGCACACATGCACACAATGCTCCACATTTTAGTCAGCAGCAGCTGCTGACTATTTCGGATGGAAGAAAAGAGGGCCCTTTACAGGGCCCCCGGCATGCTCCCTTCTCACCCCACTGAGTCGGCGGTGTTGTTAAGGTTGAGGTACCCATTGCGGGTACAGAGGCTGGAGCCCACATGCCGCTTTCCTTCCCCATCCCTTAGGGGCTCTGGGTGAAGTGGGATCCTATCCGGTCATCCAGGCACTGGGACCGGGCTCCCTCCGCAGCCCCTGGTGGTATCTGCCGGACAGGAGACTGAGTATCGTCAGGGACAAGGCCCTGCAACTACAGGTACTCTGTGTCCCCTTTGGGACGGTGCATGGAGCACCTGGGCCTCGGACGCTGCACCGCATGCAGTGTTGGTTTTTTGTACGGGACTATGCCTGCTGGCCGGCCGCGGTTTCTACTTTAGTCCCCGGCTTTTGCGGCCTAGTACATTAAACGCCCGCCCACAGGCCTGCCAGTCAGGGGCAAGGGCGGGACGGTCGGCGTGACGCCGACAGTGAGGGCTGGAGCACACATAGCTGTCCTCCTCCCCCCTCACTAATCCCTATGGGGCACCAGATTCCCGCACTTTTGTAAAGTCCGCCCACGGCTCCCTCCTCCCCTGTGAACGCCGACAGCCATGTTTTAACACATCCTGCCGGTGGAGGACGTCTGCTGCAGCTCTGGGAGACCCCAGGCTAGGAATCTGGTGGCCACACACCGCTGGAGCGGTTGGTAAGCCACACCGGTTACCGGTGCTGGTCCCCCTAGGGTGCTGAACTGTATATAGATACATTATATTGTATACTTTTCCGGTTCAGCTGTATGGTTAACTTGTGGCTATATACCCTCAGTGATCACGCTCCTGGGAGACAACAGCATGTCGTTCACAAGGAGCAAGGGGGCCAAGGCACAGGGTTATTTTGCTACCTGTACCTCTTGTGCGGCTCTGCTACCTGCAGGTTCCACCTATCCTCACTGTGAGCAATGCTCGGCCCCTGTCCCTCGGCCCGGGTAGATCCGCCGGCTCCCCCTGTCTAGATGGCAGGGACAGAGTTTGCTGTTTTAGCTGACAAACTCTGAGTCGCTTTCTCATTCCATGGCTCAGTCTATGGATAAATGGTCTGCTAAGTTTCTAGAGGTTTTGCAGTCCAGACCGGCCCTTACACAGGCCCCGGGCACTGCGGGATCACCCCCAGGCCCCTCTCGGTCTGCGACTAAGCGTGTTCCTGGTGTGGCCTCTAGTTATTGCGTGCAGGACTCCGGCACGGACCGTAGTCCCAGACCAGCTAAGCGGGCTCGCTTAGAATCTTCCCTGACTTCTTCACGCAGTTCGGGGTCTCAGCTTGAGGATTCTCTAGAGGAGGAAGCGGAGGTCGCAGCTCAGGACTCTGATCCTGACGTTGCGCTCAATCTGGATACACCTGAAGGGGACGCCATAGTAAATGATCTTATAGCATCCATCAACCAGGTGCTAGATCTGTCTCCCCCAACTCCGCCTACAGAGGATTCGGCTTCACAACAGGAGAAACACCAGTTTAGGTTTCCTAAACGTACACGGAGTGCTTTCTTTGATCACTCTAACTTTAGAGATGCTGTCCAGAAGCACAGGGCTTTCCCGGACAAGCTCTTTACTAAACGCCTTAATGACACACGTTACCCCTTCCCCGCTGACGTGGTTAAGGGTTGGGCTCAGTGTCCCAAGGTGGATCCTCCAGTCTCTAGACTGGTGGCTAGATCCGTAGTAGCAGTGGCTGACGGTGCATCGCTCAAGGATGCCACGGACAGGCAGATAGAGCTACTACTGAAATCCATCTATGAAGCCATAGGCGCATCTTTTCCCCCAGCCTTTGCAGCAGTGTGGGCACTCCAGGCTATCTCAGCTTGTCCGTCTGAGATTAATGCGGTCACCCGTACCGCTGCGCCACAAGTAACGTCTTTGACTTCTCAGGCGTCAGTATTTGCATCCTACGCCATGAATGCTGTCCTGGACTCGGCTAGCCGTACAGGGGTTGCATCAGCCAATTCTGTGGCAGTCCGCAGGGCCATGTGGCTACGCGAATGGAAGGCAGACTCTGCTTCCAAAAAGTTCTTGACCGGTTTGCCTTTTTCTGGCGACCGACTGTTTGGCGAGCGATTGGATAAAATTATTAAGCAATCCAAGGGAAAGGACTCTTCCTTACCCCAACCCAAACCAAACCGACCTCAGCAACGGAAAGTTCAAGCGAGGTTTCGGTCCTTTCGGCCCTCAGCCAGATCCCAACCCTCCTCGTCCAACAGACCACAGAAGAGCCAGAGGAACTCTTCTGCATGGCGGTCTAAGTCACGTCCTCTAAAGACCGCTGGAGGCACCGTCTCCAAGGCGGCCTCCTCATGACTTTCGGCCGCCCCAAACCGCATCCTCGGTCGGTGGCAGGCTCTCCCGCTTTTGCGACGCCTGGTGGCCACATGTCCAAGACCGATGAGTGAGGGACATTCTGTCTCACGGTTACAGGATAGAGTTCGGCTCTCGTCCTCCGACTCATTTTTTCAGGACATCTCCGCCCCCAGAGCGGACCGTTGCGCTTTTTCAGGCGGTGGACACTCTGAAAACAGAAGGAGTGGTGATCCCCGTTCCACTTCAGGAACGCGGTCGCGGTTTTTACTCCAATCTGTTCGTGGTGCCAAAAAAGGACGGCTCATTCCGTCCCGTTTTGGACCTAAAATTGCTCAACAGACATGTGACAACCAGGAGGTTTCGCATGGAATCCCTCCGATCTGTCATCGCTTCGATGTCCCAAGGAGACTTCCTAGCATCAATCGACATCAAAGATGCCTATCTCCATGTGCCGATCGCTCAAGAGCATCAACGCTTCCTGCGTTTCGCCATCGGGGACGAACACCTTCAGTTTGTGGCACTGCCTTTCGGCCTGGCGACAGCCCCACGGGTCTTCACCAAGGTCATGGCATCCGTCGTAGCGATCCTTCACTCTGAGGGCCACTCGGTGATCCCTTACCTAGACGATCTCCTAGTCAAGGCACCCTCACGGGTGGCTTGTCAACACAGTCTGACCGTTGCTCTGGAGACTCTCCAGAGGTTCGGGTGGATCATCAATTTTCCAAAGTCAAAATTGTCTCCGACCCAGTCACTGACGTCCCTCGGAATGGAGTTTCATACTCTCTCAGCGATGGTCAAGCTGCCGCTGGACAAACAGCGGTCGCTGCAGACAGGGGTGCGATCCCTTCTTCAGGGACAGTCGCACCCCTTGAGGCGCCTCATGCACTTCCTGGGGAAAATGGTGGCAGCAATGGAGGCAGTTCCATTTGCGCAATTTCATCTGCGTCCACTCCAATGGGACATTCTCCGCAAATGGGACAAGAGACCGACGTCCTTGGACAGGAACGTCTCTCTGTCTCTGGAAGCCAAGACCTCTCTTCAGTGGTGGCTTCTTCCCACTTCTCTGTCGAAAGGAAAATCCTTTCTGCCTCCATCCTGGGCTGTGGTCACGACGGACGCGAGCCTGTCAGGATGGGGAGCGGTTTTTCTCCACCACAAGGCTCAGGGAACCTGGACTCCGACAGAGTCTTCCCTTCAGATCAATGTTCTGGAGATAAGGGCAGTGTATCTAGCCCTCAAGGCGTTCCATCGGTGGCTGGAGGGCAGGCAGATCCGCATACAGTCGGACAACGCCACGGCGGTTGCGTACATCAACCACCAGGGCGGCACTCGCAGTCGTCAAGCCTTCCAAGAAGTCCGGCGGATTCTGCTGTGGGCGGAGGCCACAGCCTCCACCATCTCCGCGGTTCACATTCCGGGCGTAGAAAACTGGGAAGCAGACTTCCTCAGTCGCCAGGGCATGGACGCGGGGGAATGGTCTCTCCACCCGGACGTGTTTCAAGAGATCTGTTGCCGCTGGGGAACGCCGGACGTCGATCTCATGGCGTCTCGGCACAACAACAAGGTCCCGGCATTCATGGCACGGTCTCAGGACCACAGAGCTCTGGCGGCGGACGCCTTAGTTCAGGATTGGTCGCAGTTTCAACTGCCTTATGTATTCCCTCCTCTGGCAATGCTGCCCAGAGTGTTGCGCAAGATCAGGTCCGACTGCCGCCGCGCCATCCTCGTCGCTCCAGATTGGCCGAGGCGGTCGTGGTACCCGGATCTGTGGCATCTCACGGTGGGGCAACCGTGGGCGCTCCCAGACCGACCAGACTTGCTATCTCAAGGGCCATTTTTCCATCTGAATTCTGCGGCCCTCAACCTGACTGTGTGGCCATTGAGTCCTGGCTCTTAGCGGCCTCAGGGTTGTCTCATGATGTCATTGCCACTATGAGACAGGCCAGGAAGCCAACGTCAGCCAAGATCTATCACAGAACTTGGAGGATCTTCTTAGCCTGGTGCTCTGAGAGGGGGTTTATCCCCAGGCCGTTTGCCTTACCCAGGTTTCTTTCCTTCCTTCAATCGGGATTGGACAAGGGTTTGTCTCTCGGCTCTCTCAAAGGTCAAGTCTCGGCGCTTTCCGTGTTTTTTCAAAAGCGTCTAGCCAGGCTTCCGCATGTACGCACGTTCCTGCAGGGAGTTTGCCACATAGTCCCACCTTACAAGCGTCCGCTGGAACCCTGGGATCTCAACATGGTTCTACGGGCTCTTCAAAAACCACCTTTTGAGCCGCTGCGGGATGTCTCTCTATCACGTCTTTCGCAGAAGGTGGCATTTCTAGTGGCGGTTACTTCACTCCGTAGAGTGTCAGAGCTTGCAGCGCTGTCATGCAAAGGCCCTTTCCTGGTTTTTCACCAGGATAAGGTGGTTCTGCGTCCGGTTCCGGACTTTCTCCCTAAGGTGGTGTCCACTTTTCATCTCAATCAGGATATTTCCTTGCCTTCATTTTGCCCTCATCCAGTTCACCAATGTGAAAAGGATTTGCATTTGTTAGATCTAGTGAGAGCACTCCGGATCTACGTGTCTCGCACGGCGCCCCTGCGCCGCTCTGATGCGCTCTTTGTCCTTGTCGCTGGCCAGCGTAAGGGGTCGCAGGATTCCAAGTCTACCTTGGCTCGGTGGATCAAGGAACCGATTTTTGAAGCCTATCGTTCTTCTGGGCTTCCAATTCCTTCAGGGCTGAAAGCCCATTCTACCAGAGCCGTAGGTGCGTCCTGGGCATTGCGGCACCAGGCTACGGCTCAGCAGGTGTGTCAGGCGGCTACCTGGTCGAGTCTGCACACCTTCACGAAACACTATCAGGTGCATGCCTATGCTTCGGCAGATGCCAGCCTAGGTAGGCGAGTCCTTCAGGCGGCGGTTGCCCACCTGTAAGAGGGGGCCGTTTTACGGCTCTTTTTATCGAGGTATTATTTTACCCACCCAGGGACTGCTTTTGGACGTCCCAATTGTCTGGGTCTCCCAATGGAGCGACAAAGAAGAAGGGAATTTTGTTTACTTACCGTAAATTCCTTTTCTTCTAGCTCCTATTGGGAGACCCAGCACCCGCCCCTGTTCCCTTCGGGCTGGTTGTTCTTTTGTGTACACATGTTGTTCATGTTGAATTGTTCTTTTGGTTCATGGTTTCAGTTCTCCGAACATCCTTCGGATTGAATTTACCTTAGACCAATTTATAAGTTTTCCTCCTTCCTGCTTTGGCACCAAAACTGATGGGCCCGTGATGCACGGGGGGTGTATAGGCAGAGGGGAGGGGTTACACTTTTTAAAGTGTAATGCTTTGTGTGGCCTCCGGAGGCAGTAGCTATACACCCAATTGTCTGGGTCTCCCAATAGGAGCTAGAAGAAAAGGAATTTACGGTAAGTAAACAAAATTCCCTTCTTTGCAACAGCTATTTCAGTTTCATATATCTAATAACTGATGGACTGAGTAATATTTCTGGATTGAAATGAGGTTTAAATGTAAAAGAGAAAGGAAGGAGTACTAGAAGGCCAATCATAGTATCAATAAATATTATAACCATAGCCTTGTGGTATCAAAAAATGTATAAACAAGTTTATTTGACTTTAAGTTCAGACAATGGTAAAATCACATAGAGTAGAGAATAGCATAATGTGCAGGAAATCAGTCCCAGATAAACATTCCCATAATAGGAGGACATCTGCCCAAAAGTGGATATTAAGGCAAAACATGGGCAAGCAGCACCCTAAGGTTATCATAAGAGGAAAAGAATCCTCATATAAAAGCTGCTTACCCAAAACCAGAGCTGCTTACCCAAATTTATATTCACATGCCTTTTATTTTCATGTAACTTATGCAGATTTGAGCCCTTCCATCAACTTTCAGATCCAATTAGGCAAATATATACTTTGTGATATAAACGTTCTGACTAGATTGGATATATCAGAGAAGCCCTAATGCCAGCATGTATTTGGGTGATGCGCATGCGTGATTCCCGCTCCTCGAACGTCCAATGTGTGTGCATTATGGGCTTGCATGTGTTCTACACATGCGTCTCAGCGCGCGCAATATAGGAAGTTCTTTATTTGAGGTAGGCGGCAACATAGTCATGCGCTATAAAAGCCCCAATACAAAGCTGATGCACAATTACACGCCCTCATCGTAATACCGATGTGTAATAGCACATCCCTCTAGTAATGACGTGTAATAACACACCTCTGGGATACTGACGTATCACTACACGCCTCCCTTTTCAATACATCTAAAACTATTGGCCATAGACACGTATATTAGCAGCAACAGCAGCAACATCGTCCCTCCCTGACATGCCTCTCTTGAAAAAGCAGGCGCGAAACGTACGTCGGAGTAGAGGAGAGGTTGTCCACCGCTCAGGTAAATTGCCGTCTTAACCATATTTTTCAAATGTCACATTTATTCATTGGGTGCGGTATGATCTAACAGCGCTCCGCTATTTAGCGGGTCATTGCTGCGGTGCCAATTTATGCACTTCAGATCTGCCAGTAGCATTAAAAGACATCCACGTTTTTATCCATCGGCTGATCAGTGAATCGGGACCGGTGTGTCCATAGATGAACTGCACACTTTTTTTTCCCGACTTGAAGGAGGGACCGTCTAGTCCTGCTCACTCACCGGCCGATGATGGTTATATTGTTATAATTCGGTGTGGAGCTATTATTTCTGCTCCGCTGTTAAGCTGACACACTTTTTTGCTACTGTTTCAGTTTGTGGGCAATTTGAAGGGTACACACATCCCTATCTGACTTTTATTAATCTTCAGTTTAGCCCGACAGGCTTTTGAAGGCACTATTGTGAAGTAATGATCTTCTGAAAAAATATGTTCAGAGAAGCATGAGTGCACTTTTTTCTGACAAATGCTTACAAATGCTTACAAACTGAATTGTTTTCATCTTATAGACAATTGGGAAGAGCGCACATATTGTTATCTGAACTTTATTAATTACTATACCGAGTCCGACGGTCTTATAAAGGAATTCCTGTTGACTATATTTTTTGTTCTAAAAAAAATGTTTAGAGAAGCATGAGTGCACTTTTTCTATATAAATACAAACTGACTAAATTGCATTTATTTTAATATAATATTTTCAACAGTAAGCATTTATGCACAGCAGCATCCTAAGATAGGATTTATATATGTTGGATCTTTGATTAAGAGATGACTAGACAAGATTCCCGGTTTTTGGAACCCAGTGAACTATTCTGTGTTATTCATTGATTTCTCTACAGTATATAATGATATATTCTGTATTATCTCTAGCTTTATAGACGAACTAATAACTGTGTTGGAACCTGAGCATTTTTATATGGACATTTTACCGACTCCTTTGTAGCGTTTCCTTGTTTGAATAAAAATATCTGTCACAATAAAAATATTTTGAATTTATTCTATAACTTTAATGATTTTCTACCGTTTTTTCATCTTTACACCCAGATATTTTTGCCTTAGGGTATCGTTGAGAAGTAGTTATACTCCTATATATGCAGCTGAGCACTTAAGCAGGAGGCCTGCCCATAGGTTGCACTAGAGATCTCAAATACACAAATGAGTCCTCATCATTGACTTATAGGCAGGAAATATAACTGGTGGACAGTGAGACAAGGCGTAGCAATAATATAGACCTATATAGTCGGCGGCTATCTCTCCTGACGCCTCCAGCGCTCCTCTGCTTTCTATGAGAGAGCCAATGCCTGACTGCTCTGCCCGCGACTGATCTCCGGGAGAACGAAAGGATCGGCAGTCCGAAATCAAACATGTTGGATTCTTATTCCCAGAGATCATCCATTGGTGAAG
Source organism: Anomaloglossus baeobatrachus (assembly GCF_048569485.1). Lineage (NCBI taxonomy): Eukaryota > Metazoa > Chordata > Amphibia > Anura > Aromobatidae > Anomaloglossus > Anomaloglossus baeobatrachus. Next base: position 146,600,471 of record NC_134362.1, on the reverse strand, counting down.
AGTTGGGAGACCCCCATACATTAGACTGTTAGCCGAACCCACTGATGTCATTAGCTGGTTTGGCCAACATTTGTCTATAGGGGCATTAAGTCTAATCAGCATAAACCCATTTTTGGGGAGGGGGCCAGATCATTACGGTGAGTGCATGGCTGAGACTTAACCCTTTACCTCTCATGTGAAGCGATTTGGTAGACAAAATCCATTGTAACAATAGATATCCTCTTGTCATATAGTACAGACTTTGTAAGGCTTTATAGTATACATAGACTAAAGGCCGCTTTACACGCTACGACATCGCTCAAGCGATCTCGTTGGGGTCACGCAATTTGTGACGCACATCCGGTCGCTATAGCTATGTCGTTGCGTTTGACACCTATGAGCGATTTTGAATCGTCGCAAAAACGTTCAAAATCGCTACTCGGTGACATGCCCCCCCTCTTGCCAATTATCGCTGCTGCTGCAGGTACGATGTAGTTTGTCGTTCCTGCGGCAGCACACATCGCTGTGTGTAACACCGCAGGAATGAGGAACCTCACCTTACCTGCGTCCACCGTCAATGCGGAAGGAAGGAGGTGGGCGGGATATTACTTCCTGCTCATCTCCGCCCCTCCGCTTCTATTGGGCGGTCGCTTAGTGACGTCGCTGTGACGCCGAATGAACCGCCCCCTTAAAAAGGAGGCTGTTCGCCGGTCACAGCGACGACACTAAGCAGGTAAGTAGTGTGACGGGTCTGAGCGATTGTTGAGCACCACGGGCAGCGATTTGCCCTTGTCGCACAACCGATGGGGGCGGGTACGCATGCTAGTGATATTGGTAACGATATCGTAGCATGTAAAGCGGCCTTTAGGAGACCAGCCATCACCCCTCTACAAAAAAAATGACTGAGCAATGGGAGCAGTTGTAATTCCTAATCAAACTGCACTTAAAATACTGTACGTCCTCTGCATGAGGTCTGGTCCTATAAGATACAGTGGGAAAAATAAGTTTTTGATCCTCTGGCGATTTATGCAAGTTTTCCACCTACAAATGATGGACAGGTCTGTAATTTTTATCGTAGATACACTTTAACTTTGAGACACAGAATCCCCAAAAAATCCAGAAAATCACAATGTGAATATTTTTTTTTTTTTAAATAATTAATTTGCATTTTATTGCATGAAATAAGCCTTTGATCACCTACCAACCAGAAAGAATCTGGCTCTCACAGACCTCTCGGCTTTTCTTTAAGAAGCTCTTACTCTGCATTCATTACCTGTATTAATTGCATCTGTTTGAACCTTTGACCTGTATAAAAGACACCTGACCACACACTCAATCGATCACACTCCAACCTCTCCTTCATGGCCAAGACCAAAGAGCAGTCTAAGGCTATGTCCGCATTTTGCTTTTTACCTGCTTTTTCTTTGTCGCTCCATTGGGAGACCCAGACAATTGGGGTGTATAGGCTATGCCTCCGGAGGCCGCACAAAGTATTACACTTAAAAGTGTTAAGCCCCTCCCCTTCTGCCTATACACCCCCCGTGCTCCCACGGGCTCCTCAGTTTTTTGCTTTGTGCGAAGGAGGTCAGACATGCACGCACAGCTCCAGAGAGTGGTCAGCAGCAGCTGCTGACCATGTCGGATGGAAGAAAAGTGGGCCCATATAGAGCCCCCAGCATGCTCCCTTCTCACCCCACTCTTGTCGGCGGTGTTGTAAGGTTGAGGTATCCATTGCGGGTATGGAGGCTGGAGCCCACATGCTGTTTTCCTTCCCCATCCCCCTCAGGGCTCTGGTGGAAGTGGGATCCTATCGGTCTCCAGGCACTGAGACCGTGCTTCATCCACAACTCCTGTGGAGCCTGCTGGATAGGAGCCGGGTATCGTTCAGGGACATGGTCCTGCTACTTGGAGGTACTCTGTATCCCGGTGGGGACCGCGCACAGCAACACCAGCTTTGCTGGGTGTGCTAGTGCACCGGGGACCGCGGCGCTGACCGGGTTAATATGTGCCATTACACACTCAGCGTTGCTGAGTGTGTTTATGTATAGGGACTGCCGCACTGACCGCCGCTGCCATGGAAACACTGCGGCGCGGCTGGGACTTCCACGCCGGCCGCGCTTTTACGGCGGCCGCGTTTATTACTAGAGTCCCCGGCTTTTTGCGGCCTAGTTTCCTTTCCTCCCACCCCCAGCCCTGACAGGCAGGGGAAGGGCGGGACGCTGCACAGAACGAGCAGCACTGAGGGCTGGAGCATGCTTTGCATACTCCACCCCCCTCACTGTGCACAGTGCGGGCACCAGTTCCCGCACTTTCTGGGTCACGCCCACGGCTCCCTCCTCTCCTCAGGACGCCGGCAGCCATTCCTGTCAGCTCCTCGGACGCTGCAGAGGGGGACAAAGTCTGGGAGACCCAGGCAGGGATTCTGGTGGCCTCACAACCGCTTTAAGCGGGTGGTAAGCAGCACCTGTGGTGCTAGCCCCATTGTGCAGTAGTGTAACATTATATGTTTATTTTACACTGTATGGTGCACAGTTGATTTCTGGCTATATACCCTATTGTGTTGCTCAGGGAAGATAATAGCATGGCGCCCACGAAAGGCAGGGGTGCCAAAACACAGGCTTATTATGTTGCCTGCGCCGCATGTACGACCCCGCTACCGGCAGGTTCCACTGACCCTCATTGTGTGCACTGTTCGGCCCCTGTGGCACTTACTCAGCCAGAGCCTCTGCTAGGGGGGGCCCAGGGGGAGCCACCTGCTATCACTGTTCAGGTGACGGGGACGGAGTTTGCAAAACTCTCTGAGACTATGGCTAAGATACTAGAAGCCTTGCAGTCCAGGCCGGTATCTCAGCACAGGGACTCTGTTGAATCTTTGTTCCCTGGCCCACCTCAGCTGGACCAACAATGTCCTCCCGGGGTATCTCATGGATCCCAGGCTGAGGGTTCTGACACAGACCCCAGCCCCAGACCGACTAAGCGAGCTCGCTTAGATTTTCCCTCGACATCATCATGTTGTGCAGGGTCTCAGAGGGGGGAATCTCTGGTTGATGATGCGGAGACAGCTGATCAGGATTCTGATCCTGAGGCCGCTCTCAATCTTGATACTCCGGACGGGGACGCCATAGTGAACGACCTTATTGCGTCCATCAATCGTATGTTGGATATTTCTCCCTCAGCTCCTCCGGTGGAGGAGTCAGCTTCTCAGCAGGAGAAATTCCGTTTCAGGTTTCCCAAGCGTACACCGAGTATGTTTCTGGACCACTCTGATTTCAGAGAGGCAGTCCAGAATCACCATGCTTGTCCAGATAAGCGTTTTTCTAAGCGCCTTAAGGATACACGTTATCCCTTTCCCCCTGACGTGGTCAAAAGTTGGGCTCAGTGTCCCAAAGTGGATCCTCCAATCTCCAGACTGGCAGCTAGATCCATACTTGCAGTGGAAGATGGGGCTTCACTCAAAGATGCCACTGACAGGCAGATGGAGCTCTGGTTGAAATCCATCTATGAAGCTATCGGCGCTTCTTTTGCCCCAGCATTCGCAGCCGTATGGGCGCTACAAGCTATCTCAGCAGGTCAAGCGCAAATTGACGCAGCCTCACGCACGTCCGCGCCACAGGTGGCGTCCATAACCACTCAGACGTCGGCATTTGCGTCTTACGCTATTAATGCTGTCCTGGACTCTGCGAGCCGTACGGCGGTTGCAGCCGCCAATTCGGTGGTACTCCGCAGGGCCTTGTGGCTACGGGAATGGAAGGCAGATTCTGTTTCCAAAAAGCGCTTAACCAGTTTGCCAATTTCTGGCGACCGATTGTTTGGCGAGCGTTTGGATGAAATCATCAAACAACCCAAGGGAAAGGATACATCCTTACCCCAGCCCAAACCGAACATACCCCAACAGAGGAAGGGGCAGTCGAGGTTTCGGTCCTTTCGGGGCGCGGGCAGGTCCCAATTCTCCTCGTCCAAAAGGCCTCAGAAAGATCAAAGGAACTCTGATGCATGGCGGTCTAAGTCACGTCCTAAAAAGACCACCGGAGGTGCCGCTACCAAAGCGGCTTCCTCATGACTTTCGGCCTCCTCACTCCGCATCCTCGGTCGGTGGCAGGCTCTCCCGCTTTTGCGACACCTGGCTGCCACGGGTAAAAGACCGTTGGGTGAGAGACATTCTGTCTCATGGTTACAAGATAGAGTTCACCTCTCGTCCCCCGACTCGATTCTTCAGGTCATCCCCGCCTCCCGAGCGAGCCGAGGCTCTACTGCAGGCGCTGGGCACTCTGAAGGCAGAAGGAGTGGTGGTCCCTGTTCCTCTTCAGCAACAGGGCCACGGTTTTTACTCCAACTTGTTTGTGGTCCCAAAGAAGGACGGGTCTTTCCGACCTGTCCTGGACCTGAAACTTCTCAACAAACACGTAAAGACCAGGCGGTTCCGGATGGAATCCCTCCGCTCAGTCATCGCCTCAATGTCCCAGGGAGATTTCCTTGCATCGATCGATATCAAAGATGCTTATCTCCACGTACCGATTGCTCCAGAGCACCAGCGCTTCTTGCGCTTCGCCATAGAAAACGAACACCTGCAGTTCGTGGCACTGCCGTTCGGCCTGGCAACGGCCCCACGGGTTTTCACCAAGGTTATGGCTACTGTAGTAGCGGTCCTCCACTCTCAGGGTCACTCGGTGATAGCGTACTTGGACGATCTGTTGATTAAGGCACCCTCTCTAGAGGCATGCCAACACAGCCTCGACGCTACCCTGGAGACTCTCCAGAGTTTCGGGTGGATCATCAATTTTCCAAAGTCAAATCTGACACTGGCCCAATCGCTGACATACCTTGGCATGGAGTTTCATACCCTCTCAGCGATAGTGAAGCTTCCGCTGATCAAGCAGCGGTCACTACAGACAGGGGTACAATCTCTCCTTCAAGGTCAGTCACACACCTTGAGGCGCCTCATGCACTTCCTGGGGAAGATGGTGGCAGCAATGGAGGCAGTTCCTTTCGCGCAGTTTCACCTGCGTCCTCTTCAATGGGACATCCTACGCAAATGGGACAGGAAGCCGACGTCCCTCGACAGGAACGTCTCCCTCTCTCAGGCGACCAAAGCTTCCCTTCGGTGGTGGCTTCTTCCCACTTCATTATCGAAGGGGAAATCCTTCCTACCCCCATCCTGGGAGGTGGTCACGACGGACGCGAGTCTGTCAGGGTGGGGAGCGGTTTTTCTCCACCACAGGGCTCAGGGTACGTGGACCCAGCAAGAGTCCTCGCTTCAGATCAATGTTCTGGAAATACGGGCAGTGTATCTTGCCCTGAAAGCGTTCCAGCAGTGGCTGGAAGGCAAGCAGATCCGAATTCAGTCGGACAATGCCACAGCGGTGGCATACATCAACCACCAAGGCGGCACACGCAGTCGGCAAGCCTTCCAGGAAGTCCGGCGGATTTTGATGTGGGTGGAAGCCACGGCCTCCACCATCTCTGCAGTTCACATTCCAGGCGTGGAAAACTGGGAAGCAGATTATCCCAGTCGCCAGGGCATGGACGCAGGGGAATGGTCCCTTCACCCGGACGTGTTTCAGGAGATCTGTTGCCGCTGGGGGGTGCCGGACGTCGACCTAATGGCGTCCCGGCACAACAACAAGGTACCGGCGTTCATGGCACGGTCTCAAGATCCCAGAGCTCTGGCGGCAGACGCCTTAGTTCAGGATTGGTCGCAGTTTCAGCTCCCTTTTGTGTTTCCTCCGCTGGCACTGTTGCCCAGAGTGTTACGCAAGATCAGGGCCGAGTGCCGCCGCGTCATCCTCGTCGCTCCAGACTGGCCGAGGCGGTCGTGGTACCCGGATCTGTGGCATCTCACGGTCGGCCAACCGTGGGCACTACCAGACCGACCAGACTTGCTATCTCAAGGGCCGTTTTTCCATCTGAATTCTGCGGCCCTCAACCTGACTGTGTGGCCATTGAGTCCTGGATCCTAGCGTCTTCAGGGTTATCTCAAGACATCATTGCCACTATGAGACAGGCTAGGAAACCAACGTCCGCCAAGATCTACCACAGGACGTGGAAAATTTTCCTGTCGTGGTGCTCTGCTCAGGGTTTTTCTCCCTGGCCTTTTGCCTTGCCCACTTTTCTGTCCTTCCTTCAATCTGGACTGGAAAAGGGTTTGTCGCTCGGCTCCCTTAAGGGACAAGTCTCAGCGCTCTCTGTGTTTTTCCAGAAGCGCCTAGCCAGACTTCCACAGGTACGCACGTTCCTGCAGGGGGTTTGTCACATCGTTCCTCCTTACAAGCGGCCGTTAGAACCCTGGGATCTGAACAGGGTGCTGATGGTTCTTCAGAAACCACCATTCGAGCCAATGAGGGATATTTCTCTCTCACGCCTTTCGCAGAAAGTGGTTTTTCTAGTAGCAGTCACTTCACTTCGGAGAGTGTCTGAGCTAGCAGCGCTGTCATGCAAAGCCCCTTTCCTGGTGTTTCACCAGGACAAGGTGGTTCTGCGTCCGGTTCCGGAATTTCTCCCTAAGGTGGTATCCCCCTTTCATCTCAATCAGGATATCTCCTTACCTTCTTTTTGTCCTCATCCAGTTCACCAATGTGAAAAGGATTTGCACTTGTTAGATCTGGTGAGAGCACTCAGACTCTACATTTCTCGTACGGCGCCCCTGCGCCGCTCGGATGCACTCTTTGTCCTTGTCGCTGGCCAGCGTAAAGGGTCACAGGCTTCCAAATCAACCCTGGCTCGGTGGATCAAGGAGCCAATTCTCGAAGCTTACCGTTCGGCTGGGCTTCCGGTTCCCTCAGGGCTGAAGGCCCATTCTACCAGAGCCGTGGGCGCGTCCTGGGCTTTGAGGCACCAGGCTACGGCTCAGCAGGTGTGTCAGGCGGCTACCTGGTCGAGCCTGCACACTTTCACGAAACACTATCAGGTGCATACCTATGCTTCGGCGGATGCCAGCCTAGGTAGACGAGTCCTTCAGGCGGCGGTTGCCCACCTGTAGGAAGAGGCCGTTTTACGGCTCTCTTACGAGGTATTATTTTACCCACCCAGGGACTGCTTTTGAACGTCCCAATTGTCTGGGTCTCCCAATGGAGCGACAAAGAAGAAGGGAATTTTGTTTACTTACCGTAAATTCCTTTTCTTCTAGCTCCAATTGGGAGACCCAGCACCCGCCCCTGTTTTTTTGTGTACACATGTTATTCATGTTGAATGGTTTCAGTTCTCCGATATTCCTTCGGATTGAAGTTACTTTAAACCAGTTTATAATTCTTTTTCCTCCTTCTTGCTTTTGCACCAAAACTGAGGAGCCCGTGGGAGCACGGGGGGTGTATAGGCAGAAGGGGAGGGGCTTAACACTTTTAAGTGTAATACTTTGTGCGGCCTCCGGAGGCATAGCCTATACACCCCAATTGTCTGGGTCTCCCAATTGGAGCTAGAAGAAAAGGAATTTACGGTAAGTAAACAAAATTCCCTTTTTTTGCTGCTTTTTCAACTGCAGCGTTTAATGCCAAAATGGATGTGTTCTGCTTTTCAAGCATAGTCTATGGGAATTTGGGTTTCATGTGCGCACTATGCTGTTCAAAATGCTGCCTTTTTGTGGCAGAAATATGGGCAAAAACTCTGCTTTTCAAAGAAGCAACATGTCAAATGTTTTTGCCATTTGCGTTTTGAACTGCAAATCAGAGTTTTATGGGAAACCCAAATTCCCATAGACTATGCTTGAAAAGCAGAACACATCCATTTTGGCATTAAACGCTGCAGTTGAAAAAGCAGCAAAAAAACAGGTAAAAGGCAAAGTGCGGACATAGCCTAAGACCAACCAGGATAAAATTGTAGACCTGTACAAGGCTGGGAAGAGCTACAGGACAATAGGCAAGCAGCTTGGTGAGAAAGCAACAACTGTTGGCACAATTATTAGAAAATGGAAGAAACACAAGATGACTGTCAATCTTACTTGTTCTGGGGTTCCATGATAGATCTTGCTCGCGTGGTAAGAATGATTCTCAGAAAGATCAGGAATTTGCCCAGAACTACACGGGAGGACCTGGTCATTAACCTGAAGAGAGCTGGGACCACAGTCTCAAAGATTACCATTAGTAACACAGTACGCTGTCATGAATTAAAATCCTGCATGGTACGCAAGGTCCCCCTGCTCACACCATAACATGTCCAGGCCCATTTGAAGTTCGCCAATGAGCATGTGGATGATCCAGAGGAGGTATGGGAGAAGGTCTTGTGGTTAGATGAGACCAAAATAAAACTGTTTGGTATCAACTCCACTCGCCATGTTTTGAGGAAGAGAGACGAGTACAACCCCAAGAACACCGTCCTAACCATGAAGCATAGGAACATCATACTTTGGGGGTGCTTTCTGCAAAGGGGGCATGATGACTTCACTGTATTGAAGGGAGGCTGGATGGGGTCATGTATCACAAGATTTTGGCCAACTACCTCCTTCCCTCAATAAGAGCATTGAAGATGGGTTGTGGCCGAGTCTTCCACCAAGACAATGAACAGAAACCCACAGCCAAGACAACTAAGGATTGGCTCTGTAAGAAGCATTTCAAGGAACTAGAATGGCCTAGCCAGTCTCCAGATCTGAACCCTATAGAAAATCTTTGGAGGAGCTAAAACGCAATGTTAACCAGTGACAGCCTCAAAATCTGAAAGATCTGGAGAAGATCTCTAAGGAGGAATGGGATAAAATCCCTGCTGCAGTGTGTGCAAACCTGGTCAAGAACTACAGGAAACATCTGACCTCTAACTGCAAACAAAGGTTCATGTACCAAATACTAAGTTCTGTTTTCTATTGTATCAAATACTTATTTCCTGCAATAAAATGCAAATTAATTATTTAAAAATCATACAATGGGATCTTCTGGATTTTTGGGGGATTCTGTTTGTCACAGTTGAAGTGTACCTACGATAAAAATTACAGCCCTCTCCATTCTTTGTAGGTGGGAAAACTTGCAAAATGTATCAAATACTTATTTTCCCTACTGTAGCTGTGGGAAATGGCAAATTCTCCAAGACTTTTAGGTAGGACGTGTGATGTTCCTTAAGCTATAGCACCACCGGGCACTAGTGTATCTGCATTCTGATTTTATGGAGCTAATTAATGAAGCGTTATAAAGTTATTAAGCGAGCATCCACTCTTTGTAAAGGAAAAAAAATATATATATTAGTCATGTGAAAAAGTAAGGGCACTTTCTAGAAAGGGTTTTATTTAGCACATTAAGGTGGACCTGTCATTTGTCATCTCCCCTGTTATGTCTTTTTTTTTTTTTTTTTTTACCATTTATCTGTTTAGTAATACAGTATTCTTCATAAAAATAGCAATTTTGGAGATTTATTCTCTTACAATTCTATTTTGTGCCTCTACTCTTTTATTCCTCCTAGAAATGTATGAATAAATTGACAACTGGGCGTTACCAGTAGGAGGGTTTGTTCAATCACTGTCTGCAATCAATCAGTGTTGCCAGTCCCCTAATACAAGGGGTAAAACCCACAGATGTGAACTATATATATATATATATATATATATATATATATATATATATATATATATATTATATGTGTGTGTGTGTGTATGTGTATGTATATATATATATGTATATATATATATATATATATATATATATATATTGTGTGTGTGTGTATGTATGTATATGTATATGTATATGTATATGTATATATATATATATATATATATTTGAAGAACAACCGAGTGACGGCACATTTCTGAGTTCTGAGAAAAGATATCTTGGAATTATTACTTTTATGAAGAATACAAGTGTTTATTTGAAGCAAACCTGGCAGGAGTGGTGGTGGGTGCTATATAAAAGGAGTCTGAGATCACAAGATGACTGATCAAACCAAGCACAAGGACTCGAGGCACCTCTGATGCGGCTGATTTAAGAGATCATTCCCACTTGTTTTATATCTATATCAGCCTAGATTGATCGAGAAATGGAGAACAAACAGGGCGAGGTGCACTACACTGCTCAGCCGCGTAAAGGTTGATCTGGGTTCTTAACCTTTTCGCGGCTGAACATTTTAAAGGATCATTCCCACCTACTTGTTTTACATCTATAGCAGCATTGATTGACCGAGAGATGGAGAACAATTAGGGCAGGGTGCACTGACCTGCTCAGCCGCGTAAAGGTTGAACTGGGTGCTTAATAATATTTTTTTTTTTTATACAGCACCAACATATTCCGCAGCACTTTACAATTCAAAGGGGACATATGCAGACAATATCAAGAGGAGTGAGGGCCCTGCTCGCTTCTAATGTTTCAGGAATTTATGAGGGTGCTTGGTTTAAACAGTCGTTTTGTGTTGGCAGATTCCCTTTTAATGCATTCTCCGTGATTTACCGTATTTTTCGTTTTATAAGATACAGCGGATTATAAGACGCACCCCAAATAGAGATAAAAAAGGTAAAAAAAAAAAATGGGGCCCATCTTCTACTCCGGTGGTGTCTTACCGTAGGGAGGCGACAGCAGTGGAGCGGGGGTCACAGGAGGCAGAGGCGGTGCTGGAGTAGGGCAATGCTGGTTGCCGTGCTTGCTGCTGTGCTGGCTGGTGTATGGCCGGTTGCTGTGTGGCCGGCTGTGCTGGCTCCTGTGTGGCCGGCTGTTCTGGCTGCTCTGTGGCCGGCTGTGCTGGCTGCTCTGTGGCCGGCTGTGCTGGCTGCTCTGTGGCCGGCCGTGCTGGCTGCTCTGTGGCTGGCTGTGCTGGTTGCTGTATGGCCGCTTGCTGTGTGGCTGGCTGCTCTATGGCCGGTTGCTGTGTGGCCGGTTGCTCTGTGGCCGGCTGTGCTGGCTGCTGTGTGGCCGGTTGCTGTGTGGCTGGCTTCTCTATGGCCGGTTGCTGTGTGGCCGGTTGCTCTGTGGCCGGCTGTGCTGGCTGCTGTGTGGCCGGTTGCTGTGTGGCCGGCTGCTCTGTGGCCGGTTGCTGTGTGGCCGGTTGCTCTGTGGCTGGCTGCTTTGTGGCCGGCCGTGCTGGTTGCTGTATGGCCGGTTGCTGTGTGGCCGGCTGTGCTGGCTGCTGTGTGGTCGTTTGCTGTGTGGCCGGCTGTGCTGGCTGCCCTGTGGCCGGCTGTGCTGGCTTCTCTGTGGCCAGCGGCTGTGCTGGCTGCTCTGTGGCCGGCGACTGTGCTGGCTGCTCTGTGGCCGGCGGCTGTGCTGGCTGCTCTGTGGCCGGCGGCTGTGCTGGCTGCTCTGTGGCCGGCGGCTGTGCTGGCTGCTCTGTGGCCGGCGGCTGTGCTGGCTGCTCTGTGGCCGGTGGCTGTACTGGCTGCTCTGTGGCCGGCTGTGCTGGCTGCCCTGTGGCCGGCTGTGCTGGCTTCTCTGTGGCCGGCGGCTGTGCTGGCTGCTCTGTGGCCGGCGGCTGTGCTGGCTGCTATGTGGCCGGCGGCTGTGCTGGCTGCTCTGTGGCTGGCGGCTGTGCTGGCTGCTCTGTGGCCGGCGGCTGTGCTGGCTGCTCTGTGGCCGGCGGCTGTACTGGCTGCTCTGTGGCCGGCTGTGCTGGCTGCTCTGTGGCCGGTTGCTGTGTGGCCGGTTGCTGTGTGGCCGTCTGTGCTGGCTGCTGTGTGGCCGGTTGCTGTGTGGCAGTCTGTGCTGGCTGCTGTATGTCCAGTTGCTGTGTGGCCGGCTGTGCTGGCTGCTGTGTGGCCGTTTGGTGTGTGGCCGGCTGTGCTGGCTGCTCTGTGGCCGGCTGTGCTGGCTTTTGTGAGGCTGGTTGCTGTGTGGCTGGCTGTGCCGGCTGCTGTGTGGCCGGCCGTGCTGGCTGCAGAGGGGGGCCGTGCTGCATGCGGCAGGGGCTTGTGGAGCAGGGCAGTGTGGAGGTGAGATGCTCTGACGGTGGTGCGATCTTCATATAATGCCTCCCAGAATTGGCGCCTGCGCAGATTAAGCTCTTGGCTCAATGACAATCCAAGAGCTACATCTACGCACGTGCCTACTCATGTCGGCATTGTTTGAGGATCGCACCGCCGACCGAGCATCTCACCTGCTGCACTGCCCTGCTCCACACAGCGCCCACCGAAACCAGCACAGCCCCGTACCGCCGACGGAGCATCTCACCTGCCACACCGCCTTGCTCCACACAGTGCCCACCGAAACCAGCACAGCCTTGTACCACTGACATAGCATCTCACTTGCCACAGCCAGCACAACCCCGCACCACCAACAGAGCATCTCACCAGTCGCAGCCAGCACAGCCCCACACCACCGACAGAGCATCTCGCCCGTCGCAGCCAGCACAGCCCCACACCACCGACAGAGCATCTCTCCCATCGCAGCCAGCACAGCCCCGCACCTCTGACAGAGCATGTCACCCACCACACCGCCCTGCTCCACACAGTGCCCACCGCAGTCAGCACAGTGCCCATTCTTCACCTCCCAGTAATCTACATTTGGACTTTAAGACTCACCCCTCATTTTCCTCCAAAATTTTTGGGAGGAATAGTGCGTCTTTTAATCCGAAAAATACAGTATATCCTTTTAATATAGGTCAGCAATATCACATTAGTGGTGTTCTTACCCTGCCAGAACCACAACACTGTGTGGTGGCCATTGTCGGGAGCTGCCGCTCAGCTTCCACTGATGGATGAGTGGAATAAAGTTGAATTATTATTTCTAGAGTTCTTCTTTTATTTCTTTTCAGTCACTTATGTTCCATCACTAGTAGTATCATATGTGAAAATGATCAGAAAAAAATATACATGAGAGATGGATTTTCAAAGTAAATATACCAGTCACATCAGGTGTGTGAGATCTATTCATTGAGGTCTGCAGTTTTTATTGTAGAATGTGGGGACAGATGAAGGCTTTATTTTAGTTTTCTCATTAGTATGCTTTTACATTTTCACATGACTAATTGCTTATAATTACAAAATGGTGGCACGCACTTTGCTAGAAATGTGTTGGTGTTGGAGATGCCTAGTTAAAAAAAAAAGGAAAAAATATTAAGGTATAAATTATTTTATTTATTTTAACCTCATCCTTAGCTTGTCCGTGACTGAACTATTCTACCTGACAAATGATGCGAATGATTCGGTATCCTTCCAAGATGGTGGGAATGATACTGTTCTGTACATAATGATGTATTGATGTTTTAACTGTGTGTTGTCTGCTTGGTGCTGAATAACCCATTGTACACAATATCGTGGTGCGCGTCTTCCTTTTCCATTCCAAGTCATAATATTACGTAGGAATAATTGGATATTTATCACCATGAATGGCCTCTCCCAACAAAGGATGATGAGTTGTAGTGGCACGGTGCTGTAGTAAGCAGTCAGGGCCTCACCCTTCTATAATCTCTTCTCTTTGCCATACCAGAATATTGAATAGTCCCTTAATTGGGGGACACAGGAACCATGGGTTTGTCTGTTGCCACCTTGAATCTGACACTAACAATATACCTTGGTCGCACCAGGCCTCCTCATTTTAGATTAGTGTCATTCGGAGGCAGACACAGGTCTGAGGCTCAGATCAGTCTTGGCCTTCCATATTTGGTGGTAACCTCTTTTTGTGTTTTTAGATCTTAGATACTTTTTTTTTTGTCATCCTCACCATAGGAACAGCTTTAGGACATCCTATTGTTCCTGTGTCCCCCAATGAAGTGACCCAAGAAATGTAGACCATAAAATCTTTCTTGGGGGACATTGCACCCGCTCTTGGTTGACTGGTCGGGAATGTATTTAAGTAGTTTTTTTTCTCTCGGGGTGATTGTACTTTTTCTTTCGTACCTTTTTAGTTCCTTGGCTTCTCCTACTGCTTTCTCAGTAACTGAGGAGGCCTGGTGCTAGCTGGAGAGGAGACAGCTTTTTTGTTGAGATGTATTATTAGGCCTCATTCACACATCAGTATTTTTGATTAGTATTTCATCAGTATTGTATTAGTTCTTCACTCCTGACTTTGCCAAACGATCACTGATGCAAAAATACTGACGTATAAATGAGACCGGTGGCATCCATGGTTCCTGTTTCAATTAATGAAGACTATAAGAAAGAGATTGTACATTGAGTACCAATAATCTTCATATTGGGATCATGGCGTCTTGTGACAGACTTTGCCGCGTCCATTCACTGTATGTGGGGTAAGGTATTTCATCAGCACTTTGAAAAGCAGCACTTGTACACAATTCAGTCACTTTTTTCGGAAAAAGCGACAATACCCTTAATTTGTTTTCTAAAAGATATTTTCCATACTTTTAAGGGTGTACTCAGACAGCCGTATGACTCGTCCAAGAATCTCCTCGCACTGCTCAGACTGGCCGTTGGCTCTCATGACCCAAGTGTGTCAGCTAAGGGCATACCGTCCATAGCGGCAGCCTACACATCCACTATTGGGCCAGTGAGACAGAAGAGCCCGCTATCAAATGCAGCCAACCACTCCATCCTCCATCATAATTTCGACAGTATCTGCCTGTATAGGATGCAGATACAGCTGAAAACAATCAGGGTTGGTCAGGACCAGGAACCACCGGGTTCTCCTGCAGGCCTGGAGTCAGGAGAAGGATTGACCTTTGTAAAAGTAGCATATGATATTGCGCGATGGCTGCATTATGTCCAGCCGCGCGTAGGACCCTCCATTGTCTACTGTGTTAGAGCAGATGAGGAGGCTCTGTCTTCAGCAGAGTAGAGAAGCCACTGCTGTGTAAATTACTGCTGAGCTCTACCCTCCTCCCTCTGCTTCTAGCTCCTCCCTCTGCCTCCTCTCACTGCCTCTAACTCCTCCCTCTGCCTCCTCTCACTGCCTCTAGCTCCTCCCTCTGCCTCCTCTCACTGTCTCTAGCTCCTCCCTCTGCCTCCTCTCACTGTCTCTAGCTCCTCCCTCTGCCTCCTCTCACTGCCTCTAGCTCCTCCCTCTGCCTCCTCTCACTGCCTCTAGCTGCTCCTCTCTGCCTCTAAATCCTCTCTCGGCCTCTGGCTCCTCTCTCGGCCTCTGGCTCCTTGCTCTGCCTCTGGCTCCTCCCTCTGGCTCCTCGCTCTGCCTCTGGCTCTTCCCTCTGGCTCTAGCTCCTCTCTCTGCCACTAGCTCCTCCCCTGCCTCTAGCTACTCCCTCCTTCCATCATCATAGAATCTCATCAGTAACAGCCGCCATCTCCTATCTCAGTAATGGGAAAGTCTTCACTGAATATGGCTGTTACCTCAGAATGGAAAATTTTGATAAAACCACATCTTCCAGTTGTAGCCACAGACAATGACTGTACAGAGACATGAACCTCCATGTGTGACCATACTGGCTCCTTAGCTGCCATATGTATAGACCAGTCTACACAAAAGCAATGCCTGGTCTATTGGAGAATTAATTTTTTTTTCTCCATTACATATGTACAGAACAGAAAATACTTGTCTACAAAATTGGAGCCAACATTAGAGTCCAGGCTCAGCTCAATAGCGGCCCGTTAATGGATCCTTATAAAGCAGAGCTCATGCACACTACTATGTTATGGCTCAAATACATAGATCCTTATGAATAATGTCCCGCTCCAGGGCTATGGTTTACTCGGTCCCGGGCCGTATATATACGGGGAACAGTTCACTGGGTGGCCGTTGCCCGGTTCCGTAACCCTGGGCTCACTTTAAAAGGGGGATTATGTACAGGGGAATATTTATAGAGTTTATATCGTGACGCCACTTGCGGGTTGTGATTGAACCGCCGCTGCACAGTTTCTTACCGCTGGGGCTGGTGTTAGTGGCAGCCTGGATGTTGGGCCCTCCGCAAGTAGGGCTGAGGCCCCAGGGGGTAGGTAATGGAGTTAGGCGAAGAAAGAAGGTAGGCCACACACGGGATTGCAGTGTAACTGGGTTCTTTACTCACAGTAGTTTGGCGGCTGGTACCCGGAGGAAGGCTGGTCTTTACCCCGGGTCCCCTTCGTCCCAGTGCCGGTTTGGTGACCTGGTTGTTTTTTCTCCTGCACCCTTTTCTAGTTGGTGGGTCCCCGTGGCTTGGAGCGTCTTGGGTCCCCTCCGGTTTGTCTCTCAGTCTTTAGTCCGTACAGCGGCAATTTGAACCCTGTAGGGTTGGTGTTCTGTTCCGGTCCCTGGTTCTCCCGTCACTGCTGATGCCCCCGGACTTTATGGTCAGTGAGGTCCTGGATGGTCCCCTCACTGTGCAGAAATAGTCAGGTCTGCCTGCAGCCTTTGCCTGACCTAGGATTCTGTACCCTGTCGGTGCTATGGTTCTGGGAGCACTCCTCCGTACTCCACCGGCAACCACAAGCCTGGGCCTTCAGGTCACCATCACACACTCCCGTCAGTACGGTTATGTCCGTCACCTCTCACTTCCACTTACTGACTCCAACTCCCTGTCTGACTGTCTGACTCCTTCCCTGGTTGTCGTCTAGTGGACTAGATCGGTTCCACCCCTGGGTGGCCATCCATTGAGTCCAAGTCTGGTCTGTCACCAGTCTTTGGTGAAGGGAAAAACTGGAATTATAATGTGTTTTGCTGTTACTGGCCCTGGTCTTCCAGGTTCCTGGGGGTAGGCCCTGCATGTTTGACAGGATGCAGTACCTTCTAGCTCCTGATGGCTTCAGGGGTGCTACAATAACATTAGGAGCTAAGAATTTAATATATTTATTTTACAAGCCAAAGGAACAAGTTTTGGATCGGACTTCCATCGGTGTTGGGTTGGTGCCAGTTTTCATCATAATAATCTATTCTATTTTCATCGGTTTTATAAAAAAAAAACTGATGAACATTTCATAGGCTTTTTCTATCAAACATTGTATAAAACAGAAGACATTATTTATTATGTATTGCTTACATAGCCCCATCATATTCCGCAGCCCTTTAAAGACATCATCACTGTCCCCATTGGGGCTCACAATCTAAATTCTCTATTACTATGTCTTTGGAGAGTGGGAAGAAACCCACCAATCACTGGGAGAACGTAAAAAAATCCTTGCAGATGTTGTTATTGTTGGGTTTCAACCCAAGACTCCAGCACTGCTAAGTAACAGTGCTAACCACTGAGCTCACTAGACTGAACAGCATTAACCAGTGAGGTCAGTACACTGAACAGCACTAACCACTGAGCTCAATACATTGAACAGCGCTAGCCACTGAGCTCAGTACACTGAACAGTGCTAACCACTGAGCTTAATACACTGAACAGCGCTAACCACTAAGCTCAGTACACTGAACATCACAATCCATTGAGCTCAGTACACTGAACAGCACTAACCACTGAGCTCAGTGCCCTGAACAATGCTAACCACTGAGCTCAGTACACTGAGCATCGTAAACCACTGAGCTCAGTACACTGAACAGCGCAAACCACTTAGCTCAATACACTGAACATCGTGAACCACTGAGAGCACACTGAACAGCGCAAACCACTTAGCTCAATACACTGAACATCGTGAACCACTGAGAGCACACTGAACAGCACTAATCACTAAGCTGAATACACTGAACAGCGTTAACCACTGAGCTCAATTTACTGAACAGCGCTAACCAATGAGCTCAGTGCCCTGAACAATGCTAACCACTGAGCTCAGTGCACTGATGCCTCTGAGCCTGTACAATTTTTTTCATGGACCCATAGACTTGTACTGTCGAGTTTGGTCTGACTGAAATCCAAATTGGATTGTCTCCATGGATCACTGTCTGCAAAATCATATGAGGACAGACCTGCAAGCTATAATATCTGCAAGTTCTATTCATGGAAAAAATGATGTCTGAACGTGGCCTCATCTTCATCACCAATCTACTCCATAAATCCAGTTAGTTGTCATGTGTAGGATTTGTGCCTAGATGGCGCTAGACACCGGGCTAAGTCGACCCAAAAATACTTTTGTGCAGTTAACAATTTACTTCTGTATCAAGTCAGAGGGTCTGAGAAAGTGTCCACACAATATGCACTAAGGAGACATGAAACCACCAGAAAGGCGTTATGTAGCCGAGGACTATCTTCTGGTTTATCTTCTCCATCGTCCATGTCAAAACCGACTGCTTGGGCCTTAAATTGTCAAACATTAAGGCTTTGACCGCACTTTGCGTCGTCCTACTTGCAGTTCAGAACACACGTTTTTGCCTTAATTAATTTAGCCAAAGTTGCCTTTTTCAGAAATGTAACGCTAAAAACGTGTGCGTATTTACCGCGTTTTAGATGCGTTTTCAGCGCTTTTTACATGCTTTTCCTCTTGCGTTTTGACAGATGCGTTTTGAACATCATGACACTGCTAAATAAAGATTAAATAGTCAAACTGAATGAAAAAAGAGAAAAAAAAGCTAAACATATAATTTTTGATTTAATCAAGAAAATAGTAATATATCATGAAAATATAGCGGTTTTATAAGATTTATTGCTAAAATAGCAAAAAAACCCATAATTTTCATATTCCATTATTTTAATGTCTGAAAAGCATGCGTTTTTGAAGTGAAAACACTATTTCTGCACCTAAAAAGCAGGTAAAATGCTGGAATTTTGATGTTTGTTGCTTTTTGCCATTTCTCATTGACTTCAATGTTAGCAAAACGCTGCAGAAACGGCAAAAACAATTGACATGCTGCTTCTTTGAATTGTTTTTGCCACAAATTATGCAAATGAAACGCAGCATTTTGAAATGCAAAGTGTGGTCAGGAAATCTTCATTTTCCATAGACTATCATGGAAAATCAAAATGCATGCCTTTTGGCATGAAAACGGGCAGTTCAAAACAGACCAAAAAAGCAGCTGAAACGCAGGTGGAAACGGAAAGTGCGGACATAGCCTTACACATGCTCTGGGAGGTGAATCCAACAGAAGCAGCGAGTGTATATACAATAAAGCCTCATGCATTGTGGTGCTGGTGATAGCTTCTCTTACATGACATTATAGCATGCCACTTATTGGTGGGGATCCAACCTGTCGGACCCTTGCTGAACACTTCAGTCCACAGCTCTATGATGCTGTTCTCTGCGCAGTGGATGGCTGGGGATCGATGGCCATTCTGAAGATTGCAGTGAGTGATCGCAATATGCGATCCCTCATCATGATACTAATAATCCTTAAAGGGAATCTGTCAACGGCTATTTACTGCACTGTCTGAGAGCAGCATAATGTAGGGACAGAGACCCTGATTCCAGTGATCTGTCACTTACTGGGCTCCTTGCTTTCATTTTGATAAAATTACTGTTTTCTCTGCTGCAAATCTACCAGTTCTCTGAATGCTGAGCTCTGTATAACCCCACCCACATCACTGATTGGCAGCTTCCTGTGCATATACAGTGTACACAGAAAGCTGCCAATTAGTGGTGGGGGCGGGATAAACAGAGATCATGAATATGGAGGACTATCTGGCAGCAGGTTTACACTGATGATAATCTCCTGTTGATAAAACAATGATTTTTTATTAAAATTACTTTAAGTAACCCAGTGATACACTACTGGAATCAGGATCTCTGCCCCTACATTATGCTGGTCTCAAATTAGGTGGCAAAAACCTTTTGACAGATTCCCTCTAAGGAAGGAATTCCAGGTAATGATCTATTTGATAAGTATTTAGAGCAGGGGGTTCTGACTGCTAAAATTAGTACCATATGAACACATTTGGCTGTTTTGGGTTCTACTATAGCATATCGAGCTGTAATCGGCACATGCAAATGTACCATAACTTTCACCGATCTAATATGTCTATATTTAGATAGCAATACCCCCAAAAAATATTTTTAAGAAGTGTAAGTTAAAGGGAGTCTGTCATCAGGTTTTTGCTATGTAATCTGAAGACAGCAGAAGATAGAGGCAGACACACAGAGTTCAACAATGTGTCATTTATTACTCTGCTATGCTGTTGTTTACTTGTAGTGTATGTTTTATCACCTGGGATTAACATTGCCAGGACTACACTAGTATGGCCATGCCCTCTCCCCCACTGATTAGCAGCTCCCTGTCTGTAGACTTTGTACATACAGAGCCTGGGGTGGACGGGGACAGGTTTCAGTGCAAAATCTAAGAACTCTGATTTCGGCACTACCATGCTTCGGTGCTCGGGTACTTGAAACGAGTAGGGTGCACACTCGGACAGGCTCGACTCATGTACTGAGTATAATGGCAATCAATGGGAAACAAGAACATTCCTGTGGAACATCTTCAGGAAAAATGCTTGAGTCCCCCATTAACTTCCATTATAGTTGGTACACAAATTTAGCCCGTCCGAGCGTCCGACCTGCTTGTTTTGAGTACTGAGTACATGAGCATGGTAGTGCTCACTCATTACTACTCTGATCGTGTCAGAACTGCTGCACCTAGTAAAGTAAGTTATACATTGTTGGATTCAGGATTTCTTTGCCTGCATCATGCTGCTCTCAGATGCATAGCAAAAACATGCTGATAGAGTCCTGACAGATTCCCTTTAATATCTTAGATAGCAGTATCCCTTAATGTTTTATTGTGGCTAGAGGTGAGTGAATCTTTTGAAATTCAAATTTGTTGAATTTTCTCCATAATTTTGATTTGCAGAGAATATATCTATGTAAATACTGAAAAGCTGGTAATTGCTCATTACATACAGTACATGTGGGGGAGAATAGAGGGAGGCCTCTGCTGAGCTTACACTCCACAGGAGAGAAAGAGAGAGGACCCCACTGACCATGAGAGCTTACACTCTACAGCGGAGAAAGTGAGAGAGAGAGAGAGGACCGCACTGACCATGAGAGCTTATGCTCAGGAGAGAGAGAGAGAGAGAGAGACAGAGAGAGAACATCACTGACCATATGAGCTTACACTCCACAGGAGAAAAAGTGAGAGAGAAAGAGGACCCAGGTTGACCATACACTCTACACGAGAGAGGAGCCTGCTGACCATAAGAGCTCATACTCTACAGGAGGAGAGGACCCCACTAACCATAAGAGCTTACACTCTACAGGAGGATATGACCCCACTGACCATAAGAGGTTATGCTCTATAGGAGAGACAGGACCCCACTGACCATAAAACCTTACACTCTATAGGAGGAGAGGACCCCACCAGTGGCGTAGCTACTGCTTTTGCCGCCCATGGAGGAGGTCAAATTTGCCGCCCCCCTCTGTTGGCCGTCGATAATCCAGAAACCTTCAAAAATCTGGAAAGCCATTAAAATATTTATTTTTCATGGAATTACAATCAAAGATCTAATTGCAGACTGCTGCTATTAGTCTTAGGCTATGTCCGCACGTTGCTTTTTACCTGCTTTTTTGCTGCTTTTTCAACTGCAGCGTTTAATGCCAAAATGGTTGTGTTCTGCTTTTCAAGCAAAGTCTATGGGAATTTGGGTTTCTTGTCCGCACTATGCTGTTCAAACTGCAGCCTTTTTGTTGCAGAACTTTGGTCAAAAACTCAGCTTTGCAGCGCAAAACCCAAATGGCAAAAACAATTGACATGTGGCCTAAGGAGCCCTTGCCTGCAGATGCTAGCCCGTGGGATCTCTGAGCCCTGGCGGTGGCCCTTTATCCCCCTCGGTGGGCTTTTGTCTTCTATCGGGACTTTGGGTGGGACAGAAGCTCTAGTCCTGACCTCAATCGGTGAATTAACCAGTTCCAGTAGCTTCTGGACTTGGCTTCAGGGTCCGAGTACCCCCCTGTGTGCTCCGGTTTCCGAGTCGGTACTGGTGGGCCACTACCCTGTCCTGGTCCACCTCGGTTCCACCGAGCCATCTTCCCGGCTCCTGCAGACGGAGACCGCCATCTGCCTCCTAGCCAAAGGCACCAGGGCTCCTACCCTGGCGCCGTTCACTTTGGGGTATTCACCTCTGCTGGAGCTGGACACAGCTTCAACCCACACTCCTCTCCAACTTGAACTCTAACAGAATCTGCTCTCTATCACTTTCCCGCCCCCGGACTGTCTAGACTCCTTGGTGGACATCTTCCAACCGCCAGGTTACGCCCCCTGGTGTGTCCATCTAGAGGGGAGTGACTATGGTTTTTAGGTTGGCTGATGTCACCTGTGAGGGAAAGGTGTTGTGCAAGGACCTATCTGTGACTACCTGGCCCGGCCGATGCGTCAAAGGGTTGTTGTCCGTGGGGAACTTCGCCGATGCCAGGTAATGTTTGAACCCTTCTGTTATTGCCCAGACGAGTGCCAAGAACTCCAACTTGAAAGAGCTGTAATTCTCGGCATTCCTCTCTGTCGGCCGAAGCTTCCTGCTTGCGTAGGCGATCACCTTCTCCCTGCCATCTTGCATT
This sequence comes from Anomaloglossus baeobatrachus, assembly GCF_048569485.1. NCBI lineage: Eukaryota > Metazoa > Chordata > Amphibia > Anura > Aromobatidae > Anomaloglossus > Anomaloglossus baeobatrachus. The sequence goes on along the minus strand of NC_134362.1, from coordinate 146,578,360 downwards.
TGGGACAAGACAGCACCTAAGCCCACGTTGCTGGCGTCTGTGTAAAGAATGAACGGGAGTCCATAGTCTGGATAGGCCAAAATTTCCTCCCCCGTCAGGACTGACTTCAATTGCTGAAATGACTCCTCGTGCTTCTCGCCCCAGCCAAACGGGGGTCCAGAAGTTCTGCCATTCTTGATCTGTCCCACGAGAAGGTCTTGCATGGGTGGGGCCATTTTGGTGTACCCCTTGATAAAGCAACGGTAGTAGCCCACCAAGCCCAGGAACTGCCTCACCTCTTTCACCATGGTAGGTTGCGGCCAACTCTGGATGGCGGTGATTTTCTCAGGGCCCGGGGCCACTCCTTCAGCACTCACCACATGCCCGAGGTACTGCACTTTGGGCTTCAACATGTGGCACTTAGAGGGCTTTAACTTCATCCCGTTCTTGGAGAGGGCTGCAAACACTTCCGCCAGGTGCTTCAGATGGGCTTCATATGTCTTGAAATAAATGATCACATCATCCAAGTACAGCAGAACGGTCTCGAAGTTGAGATGCCCCAAGCAACACTCCATGAGCCTCTGGAATTTCCCGAGGCATTGCACAGCCCAAAAGCATACTGTTGAACTCGCAGAGTCTCATTGGGGTAGCGAACGCAGTCTTCTCGCGGTCTTCTTCCGCAACTGCCACCTGCCCATAGCCACTAGTGAGGTCAAGGGTAGAGAAATAATTAGCAGTCTTCAGCGTGGCTAAAAACTCTTCAATGCGAGGTAGAGGGTATTCATCCTTATGCATTGTCTGATTAATCTTCCGGTAATCCACACACATTCTCATGGTATTATCTTTCTTCTTTACGGAGCTGCCCAGGGACTACAACTATCATGGATGACCCCTGCCTCCTTCATGTTCCTCAACATATCTTTGGCGCACTGGTAGTGTGCAGGTGGGATCGGCCTGTACCTCTCTTTAATAGGTGGATCCGTGCCTGCGGGGATATGGTGTTGAACCCCGTTAATCCTTCCGAAATCTAACGGGTGTTTACTGAATACCTACCCGTACTCCTGCACTACTCGATACACACCATCTTTGTGATGTGTGGGTGTTGATTCGGTGCCGACATGCAGCTCCCGGCACCACTCCTCTACCTGTTTGGGCGGGGTGTCCCTATCTGACTGTGATGCGGTGATGGAGGAGGTTGCTAATTGGATGGCGTCTGCGTCTACAAAGAACAACTTAGCAATGGTGGCGTAGGGGGGCAGCCTAACCTCTTCCTCTCCGCAGTTCATCACTCTCATGGGCACTCTCCCCTTCTTGACATCAACCACCCCTCTGGCTGCCATTACTGTGGGCCAATGCTCTGAAGGCAAAGGCTCCACCACTGCCTGGTAATCCTGTCCCTGGGACCTACTGCTGCACTGCACCAGATCATCATTTCGCTCCGCGGAGGCACCAATAGAGGCGCCGCATCCATCACTCGCACACCACCGATCTCTCCACTTGTCATCCTCACCTGTTGCTGCTGCAGGAGAGCCTGGATTTCAGGCTGCAGAGCCCTCTGCCGGCCCCCTCCCGCAGTGGCAGACAATTGTTGCAACAGATGTAGTACCTCACCCATGCAGTTCTTAATCACGTTGGTCCGAAGGACCACCTTTGGGTTACGGTCACTGGGGTCATTCTGTACCACAATCATCCCCTGACATTTCAACTCCACTCGCCCCACTGTCAAAGTCATTTCCTTGAACCCCACTTGGATCATAGGGAGTCCATTGGCCGCCATGAAGGTCAAACTGTCATCCGGAGGGGCAAGTTCACTATCAGACCAGTAACATTGATATAATACATAGGGTATAGTCGTTACCTGCGATTCGGTGTCAAGAAGGGCTAAGGTCGGGATACCGTCCACAGCCAGGGAGATGATGGGGCAACCTCCAACATACCGATCCCGCCAATCAGCTGGGCTTTGAGGGTCTATTCCTGAGGATTGGCCCTTGGCCTCAGGGGTTGCTCGTTTAAAGGACACCGACGGGAGTAGTGACCGGTCTTGTTGCACTTGTAGCAGACAGGTGGCCCATACCGGTTGTTGTTGTTCCTCCTCCGCTGCATCCACGGGACGTCTTCTGGGCTGTCGGCAAGCTGTATCTTCTCTGCCGGCTTGACTTTCGTTGGTAGCTGCAAGCCAACGAGGATCTTGGCGACGTCATCACTCAGACGCTGGACTTGCGATGACAGATCTTGCAGAGCCCCGGGGGTTGCTGTAGGGGCTGGCAAGGCCAACAGGGCAGCTGCTACCGTGACGGAAGCGGTGTCAGCCCGCCAAGATGGCGGGTCGGGAGCACCAGCATCCGCCGTCTGTAGTGCTTTAATATCCCGCTCCTTTAGGACTGCAAAGTTCTAGTCTGTGTGTTCCAGAGACCACAGCCGTAGTTGCTTACGGTCTTCAGCGGACCCCAGCCCCTGCAGGAACTGTTCTACCAGCATTTTGTTACTGTCAACCTTATTGATGGGGTCCACCCGCCTCAGCGTACGCAAGGCCATCTGTAGCCGCAAGGCGTAGTCTCGGATACTGTCTAGCTGCTGCTGTCGGTAGTTATAGAACTGCATTCGTAACTCCGCTTCCGTGAGGGTCTCAAAAGCAATCTGACGTTTATCAAACATGGCGGTTACCGAGACCCGGTCCGCATCTACCCAAGTCTCCACCTCCTGCTCGGCGGTGCCGGTCAGCTGCCGAAGTACTACCGCTGCACGCTACTTGCCAGTCATGGCATACAAATCGAGAATCGTGCATATTTTCTTCCGGAACATCTGCAAAGCATCAGGCTTCCCATCATACTGGGGTAGCCGGGCAGCACCGGGCACGTAGGGCAAGGAGATTGGCATTACCTGGGTGACCGTCGGGGCCGCAGCTCCCCCCGCTCCTGTGACCGGAGAGAGAGCCACCACATTCCCGTCGTCAGGCGCTCCAGCGGCCGGCACCACTCTGCCGTCGGGGTTAGGCACGGACATCTTTCCGCTTCTCCCCCCTGGTCTTTTGCTGGCACTCCTCTTTCAGGCCGGTAAGTTTCATTTTTCGACTTCCGACCTTGCTTTTCGGCCGTGTTCTCAGGGGGAAAGGCTTCGGCTTTCGCGCCCTTTTCTCGGGGAAGGAGACCCTGGGTGGGAATTTTTCACGCCCAAAATGGTGGCAAGATGGCGACTTCTGGAATTTTTGCAACGGATCACCGCTGACTTCAACACAAGGCGTACTTCCACAAGGTAAGTGGATGGGTAAGTATCCTGTTCATGACGCCAGAAATCGAGGTGTGCCGCCCCGCTCGCAGCAGCCGAGCTGCTCGGATCCAGACCTTCTGTGGGTGGCTCGAGGGTCTCCGGTCACTTCGATCAAAAAGGGGGTTTGTAGTGGTGGATGTAGGATGTATATGTACGGCTGAGCCGTATTAAGTTCATGACGACACCCACGGTGTGTGGTGAGGTTGGACACCACCGCTGCTGTGACGGGGCACCCGGGGGAGATGTTATGCAGCAAGTTGTTAACCCCTCCATGGGCAGGGATGGTGGCCGCGGGACCGGGACCATTGGGAATTTTTGGTGCAGGGAGATGGGTGACCGCAGGGTGCTGGTGTACTCACTATTGAAGGAAACACACAAGTCTCTGGTAAACCAAGGTGATAGTGGTCGGTGCCCGCAGCCGGCTGCGTTCTGGTCCCCCACCCGGCTGGTGGTCTCTGTCTTTCTCCTGCACCTTTGTGTAATGGTGGACTGACTGTGCTTGCAACTTCAGGAGTCCGCTCCTGGCTGGATGTGGCCTAAGGAGCCCTTGCCCGCAGACGCTGGCCCGTGGGATCTCTGAGCCCTGGCGGTGGCCTTTTATCCCCCTCGGTGGGCTGTTGTCTTCTATCGGGACTTTGGGTGGGACAGGACTTCTAGTCCTGGCCTCATTCGGTGAATTAACCAGTTCCAGTAGTTTCTGGACTTGGCTTCAGGGTCCGAGTACCACCCTGTGTGCTCCGGTTTCCTAGTCAGTTTCCCGTGTCCGCACCGGCGGGCCACTACCCTGTCCCGGTCCACCTCGGTTCCACCGAGCCATCTTCCCGGCTCCTGCAGACGGAGACCGCCATCTGCCTCCTAGCCAAAGGTACCAGGGCTCCTACCCTGGCGCCGTTCAATTTGGGGTATTCGCCTCTGCTGGAGCTGGACACAGCTCCAGCCCACACTCCTCTTCAACTTGAACTCTAACAGAATCTATTCTCTACCACTTTCCCGCCCCCGGGCTGTCTAGACTCCTTGGTGGGCGTCTTCCAACCGACTGGTTCCGCCCCCTGGTGTGTCCATCTAGCCCTGAGAGGGGTGATGGGTTTTTAGCTTGGCTGATGTCACTTGTGAGGGAAAGGTGTTGTGCAGGGGCCTATCTGTGACTACCTGACCCGGCCAGGGCGTCACATGAATACACCATCACCTGTAAATACCCCTTTAATTCAAGTGGCCACACGACCCCCGGGTCTGGACTCCCCTCAAGCCACCACCGATCCGGATCTGAGCAACCCGGCTGCTGATGTGGGGGCGGCACACTTACACTCTACAGGAGGAGAGGACCTCACTGACCATAAGATCTTACACTCTATAGGAGAGAGAGGACTCTACTGACCATAAGAGCTTACACTCTACAGGAGGAGAGAATCCCACTGACCATAAGAGCTTACACTCTACAGGAGAGACAGGACCCCACTGACCATAAAAGCTTACACGCTACAGGAGGAGAGGACCTCACTGACCATAAGAGCTTACACTTTACAAGCAGAAAGGATTCCCCTGACCATAAGAGCTTACACTTTACAGGCGAAGAGGATCCCTCTGACCATAAGAGCTTACACTCTACAGGAGGGAGAAACTTCCCCAGTGACCCTCAGATGGAAGATGACTGCTGTACAAATCATGCTCCACTGGGAGCCGCTGATCTTTGCTGGCCCAGGTACTGACCACCACTGTACAAGGTTCAGAAAAGGGTTGGGCAGATAGAAACTCACCTAAAACCTCTTTGGTTTCTTTGCTATTAGGCAATGTGTAACCAGCAAGCAGTTTTGATAACTGGATTGGTATTGTTGGGAAGCAGGAAAATGTCACCTGAATCAGTGCCCCAAAGCTGGAGATGGTATCCATCCAATCTGTTCCTGCTGACATATAATGAAGATTTACTGCCCCACAAATGACCCAGTTATGCCCGTCATTTGTCTGGGAGTCTAGTTTCTCACATAAGCAGTGAGGCCGTCTTTCTGCCGTCACGCTTTGCCAGCGTTATGTTGTTTGTAGCGCATATTTTCACTGCATATATGAAGGATATGGGCCACGACGCTGTGGTGTGTTACTCCTGTTTACAGCCGTCCCTATAGTTACATGCAGTTGTACTTTGGTTTGGTTTATTTAAAGTGCTGGAGCAGCTGACAGATCCTAAGGTTCGGTGCACGCTCCTTACAACCAGACTGAGCAACATGTGCCCCATTCCTCCAGATATGTCTGTCTCATGTATTACAGGTTTTTATCTGACAAATCTGTTCGCTAAAACAACTGTGTATCTCAGGCTGGGAATACACATTAAAATTTTATTTGCAAAACCCTCAATTTCAGCCGAACCATCCGTCCATCTAATGTGTAAGACCCGTCCCGCTTGCCCCCCGGATCAAGTGCCTGATCATTTAGTTCTCAAGGAGCCTAACATCCAGTTACTTCCTTCTCTCTTCCTTTTAAAAATGCAGCGCCCCAGAGGGCAGGTGGTTCATCTACTCGTTGCCAGGTCGTTTCGGGTCGGGTCAGGCGATGTAATGGGTGGCCTTGCCCGGTTCCGTTGCCCCAAGGCGTGCAGTAAAAGGAAGGGAAAGCGGGGTGATTGGAAAAGTTTGTCGTGACGCCACCTGTGGTATACAGTCAGGGATTAGCTACCGCTGCAGAATCCCTCGCTGGGGCAGGTGTGTTGGCAGCCGGGATGGTGTCGCTCCCCACAGGCAGAGCGGGCCCCGGGTGCATTATGAGGGTTGGCAGTCCCTTGGAAGCGCCAGAGCGTGGGGCGATGGCATTGCTAAACAGAGTCTGAGTTAGCAACTGCAGTTCCAGGTTCTTTTACTCACTGATTTAAAGCTGCACCCAGGTGCTGGTCTCTGCCGTCATGGGCTTCGGTCAATCCCAAGCCAGTAAGGGGCCACCACCGGTGTTTGAAGACAGAGAGAGAGAGAGCGTGTCCTTTTCCTAGGATGTCCCCCTCAGCAGTTAGGAGCCCAGGCTGAGCTCCCGCTCCAAGCCCCGGGCCTAGTGAAGTCCGAATGTTCCAGAAGTGTCTTGTCAGAACTATGGTCCCGACTTGTCTGTCTCTGAGTGTGTTGCGCCTACCTCTACCCCCAATGGTGCCCGCCCCCTGGCGGTTGCCCTAGCAACTGGAAAGTTCCATGTCTCTATATGACTACCCCCGTCTGCCCCAAGACAAATCCCCAGTGGGAAGCATCTGACTGTATGAGATGAAATGTGGTGACACCGATGGTTAACCCCCCCTTACCTGAGATACCATACCTTAACTGAGGTGCAGTACACTGTGGCAATCAGAGCCCCAGGGACACCACAAAAACAAATGCACACTCATCAAATCCGAGCGTGCATTTGTATTTAAAGGTTGGAGAGCTAGCTGTCAGTTAAACAGTAACCATCATTTTGCTTTGTATTTTATAAATCAATAGTACATTTGAAAATAAGACATTTTGTAATATATCTTATAAATCTCCTTTTTTCTCCTCCAGGAATGATCAGTCATTCCTAAAATTCTCATTTCCCGGGTAAAATCCGTAGTCCGTGAAGACAGAATGATACTTTACTGAGAGAAGAGGTAAGAGGAGGAGGTGCTGGGGAGGAAGAGGGAGGAGCTAAATACAGTGCTCCTCCCCTTCAAGTCTGGCAGCTATCTAATGTACATGGTCATGGACCTGGTGAGAGTGAGTAAAGCACAGTTTGTTTGATTTTTAAGAAAGAAACTCCCCTGGGGGACAGGGCCTTTCTAAATTATAAAACCTTTTTAAAGCAAGGGTTGGCATTTTGAAATATTCCATCATGGTGGTGGTGAGTAGGAATGGCCGTACAGGACTGTGGCCGGATAGATTCAGTTGCATTTCATAATAACCCTGGGCAATATATAGTATATATATTCTGAGTGCACTAGGTTTTAGGTGTCAAAAATGTAATGAGTGAAGCCTTTGTGAGTGATGTGGGTGGGGGACAGGGGGCTGTAGTCACGGGGGTCTTCTGCTTCCACTCAGCAGTCATTTGGTGATCCAGGCCCTGACCACCTCCACAGAACAAAGAAAAAGGGATTGTTTGCGTGTTCCTGGTGGGGTGTATGGTCTTTGTGTGTATATGCCATAGATGTGTTTAGGCCCTCGTGCAAACCAGGATTTTCCCGCTGGGGAGTTGAAGTGGCCGCGGGTAAGACCGCGGCTGAGTTCCCATAATCTGTGCCAACAAAATCCCCACACTCAGATTTTATGCAAGGGTACATTTCTTTACTGGTAAACATCTCAATGACACACGCAGCTGGCTTAGCAGCACACATAACCAGAGTTTGCTATCCGGGTCTCTAACTTCGGACACACGGCACAGAACACAAAAAAACAGCAATGATAAACAAGAATTCTGTCCCTGACTTGCCCTATGGGTTACATTACCAGTCCAAAACACAAGGAGGGAGGGCTCCCACGTAGCAGGCCTGGACTCCGGGTAAACAGCGGCGACTCCAAGGGAGAGAGATGGGAAGATCTTCAGCCCTCTCAACAGAGGACTAGCTCACAGTCTCTTGGTATGGAGGAAGGAGACGGTCCGGAGGTCCCTTGAGTCCAGTATCACATCTGCAGCAGTTCTGGCAACCCCTCACACTTCAGCGATGAGGGCAGTCCGAGGCAGGTCTGTTCAGGTCCAGCTAAAGTAGCTCAGTGTCCTTTTCCCGCACTTTTACTTCCTGTACAACAAGTGCCTGAGGGAGGGGATTAGATTTTACAGCGTCCACCCCTCGAGCAGTTTCAGCACTTGTCCACAAGGTGGCAGCACCATCCTGTGTAATGTCAGATTCCATGTCCATTTTAATCACAAAACAGTCAGAGCTGCTCGCCTCGTTACATATCCCCCCACTGAAAGGTTGGCAGTCCCTGTCAAAATTCACAGGTTCCAAGGCAGCGAGGACTGAGGCTGTGGCAGGGGAAGGCTGAGAAGCGGACCATACATACTGGTCCCTATAAGACTGCCCAGGAGGAACCCCGGCAGTGGTGCGGGTAGTACGCCGCAGAGGTTGATTTCCCTCTACTCTATCACCGGTTACACTCTCTATCTCCGTCAGTTCCCTAGAGGGAGAGCCAGTCTGCGCAGGCGGGTAATCAGTCCCAGGGTCAACAAGGTCACTATGTCACTATGCTGAGTAATGTCAATGGTGTCAGTCATGTCAGCAATGTCATCCTCACCGGGTACTATGGTCAGGGAGTCAGGCTGGGATCGGCAGGGGCGCAACATATTCCGGTGCAAGGTGCGAGAGTTGACGCTATCTTCGCCCCGGACCCTGTACACATGACCATCGGGGTAGGGGCGCTCAACTACCCGATACACTTCAGCTTCCCACTTAGCGTGGAGTTTTCCTTGAGGCTTCTTAATACGAACCAGGACTAGCTGTCCTAGTTCTAAGGGTTCTTCCTGTACGGTGAGCGGGTCAGCATGTCTCTGGCCCCGGATTTGTTGGCCTACCAGTCGGTATACAGTTTCCATCTTCTGACGATGAGTGTGTAGCCAGGATGGATAGGTACCGCCGATATCTTTTTCAGGACTGGTCAGGTTTAGGTCATGGACCCCTTTTCCTGGGCGGCCAAAGAGAAGGGTGTGTGGGGTAAAGCCCGTCACGGAGTGTACTTGATTGTTGTAGGCCCACACTAGATCCGGGAGGAATTGGGGCCATTGGTCTTTCTTGTCATCGGCTAAGGTGCGGATCAACTGGAGTAGAGTCCGTTAAAGCGCTCACACGCACCATTCCCCTGTGGGTGGTAAGGGGTGGTTCTGGACTTCTGGATCCCATACATCCGATGCAGCTCCTCGATAATTTGACCTTCAAAACAAGCCCCCTGATCAGAGTGCAACCTCTCCGGACACCCATAGACCTGGATGAACTGTCGACAGATGGCCCGCGCAGCTGACTCGGCAGTCTGATCTTTGGTAGCAACAGCAACTGCGAATTTTGTGAAATGGTCTACCATAACCAGACAGTATTGGTAGCCACCACTCGCTGTCCCAATCGACAGGTAGTCCATCATCAACAGCTCAAGGGGCCGGGATGTCTCAACTGTTTGGATAGGTGCACGCTGCTCAGCGGACTTGTAAAGCTCACAGGTGCGACAGGCTTGGCAGACATCTTCAACCAGCTTGCGGAGTCCGGGACAGTAGATGGACTGTTGGATCCACCGGAAGGTCTTGTCTAATCCAAAGTGGCCGTTTCTCTTGTGTGCTTCTCCCACCATCTCACAGGCCATTTGAGCCGGCACTACAACCTGTAGGTACTCCTCCAGCATGTGGGATAGGAAGATCCTCCGGTATAGCACTCCTTCTCCCAGAATCAGATGATCCCATTGGCTGAGCAGGGTCAGGGTACTGGTGGACAGTCGTGACCGCGTGTCAGAGGACGGCTTTTGCTGCTGCTTCACCCATTGTTTGAGTAGGGCACATTCAGCATTCCAGTCCTGGATTCTGCACCATTCCTGTGGGGACCCTACTGGAGTGCCAGCCTCATCCACAGCATACTGGCGGCAATCCATCATCTGCCGGGCTAGTCTTGCGAAGTCAGGCATGAGGGGGATGTCCTTCTGGACAGGCTGTCCACATTCTGATTTTCAGCCCCAGCTCTATATTTAATCTTGTAGTTAAACTTGGAGAGCCGAGCCATCCATCGTTGCTCCATAGCCCCAAGTTTCGCATTTTCTAAGTGGGCCAAAGGGTTGTTATCCGTCAGGACTAGTACTTCTGTCCCCGTTAGATATCCGGCAAATTTCTCAGTCATTGCCCACATCAAGGCCAACAGCTCCAGCCGGAATGAACTGTAATTAGTGGGATTCTTTTCACCTTCATGTAGGGACCTGCTGGCATAGGCTACAACACGTTCCTTGCCTTCTTGTACCTGTGAGAGTACTGCCCCCAGACCCTGTAAGCTGGCGTCAGTATGTAATTGAAAGGGCAGGGTGTAATCTGCATATGCCAGGATGGGGGACGACGTCAAGGCACCTTTTAGAGCTTGGAAAGACTCTTTTTGGGTAGGTCCCCAATTGATGAGGCGTCCTCTGGGACTGTTGGTGGTTCCTCGAAGCAGGTCGTGCAGTGGTGCGGCAAGCCGGGCGAAGTTCTTGACGAACCGGCGGTAGTAGCCTGCCAGTCCCAGGAAAGCCCTGACCTCCTTGACAGTTGTGGGCTGGGGCCAGTTCCGTACGGCTGTTATTTTCTCCGGCGATGGTTGTACACCTTCGGCCGAGATCCTGTGGCCCAGGTAATCGTTCTCCTGCTGTAGAAGACGACACTGGGGGGTTTCAACTTCAAGCCATGTTCCCTTAACCTCTGGAACACGCGGCCCAGCTTCTGTAGATGTTCTTCGAACGTGGCTGAATAGACCACAATGTCATCAAGGTAGATGAGGGTGAAGTCGAAATTGAAGTCTCCCAAGCAGCGCTCCATCAGCCTCTGGAAAGTTCCCGGCGCATTGTTCAGGCCGAAGGGCATCCTGTCAAACTCATACAGGCCCATGGGTAGGATGAAAGCGGTCTTTTCTCTGTCATTTTCGCTCATGGGTACCTGCCAATAGCCGCTGGCCAGATCCAAGTAGGAAAAGTACTTGGCTTTCTTCAGAGCCGTCAGGGATTCTTCGATCCTCGGCAAAGGGTATGAGTCCCGGATGGTGCAAGCATTCAGGCGGCAGTAGTCCACACAGAACCTCAGGGATCCGTCTTTCTTTTTAACTATTACCACCGGTGCAGCCCAGGGGTTCTGGTTCTCTCATACCACTCCGGCATGGAGCATGGAATTCAGGAGGCTTTTTACTTCTTGGTATCGCTGGGGTGGTATCTGCCGGTATCTCTCACGGATAGGAGAAGCGTTACCTGTAGGGATCTCGTGTTGGATACTGGTGGTGCATCCAAAGTCGGTGTCATGCCGGGCAAAGGATGCCTGGTGTTCCTGTAGTAGTTTTTCCACCTGGGAAACTTCCTGTTTAGAGTATTGGGATGTATCCAGCTGACACTTCTCTAGCAGCTCCTTTCCAGCTTCAGTGTCATCTGTGGCGGTGGCCATGGCGGAGACAGTCACTGTCCAGTCTCCCCCTCCAACGTCAGCATAGCCATTTCCGCTAAGGTCTTAGGGTCAGCATTATACATTTCCCCCACTATCCTAAGTTGTTCCGCCCATTCAGGTACAGGGTAATTCCGTCCATTAAACTTCCTCACTTGATTTACAATAGACGCCGGAGCTGCTGTCTGACTATAAGCTACCACCGGGAGGGGATTTTGCTGGTCACAGATCCTGCCGACTACGCCAGATGAAGTGGCCGCGGGTAAGACCGCGGCTGAGTTCCCATAATCTGTACCAACAAAATCCCCACGCTCAGATTTTATGCAAGGGTACATTTCTTTACTGGTAAACATCTCAATGAAACACGCAGCTGGCTTAGCAGCACACATAACCAGAGTTTGCTATCCGGGTCTCTAACTTCGGACACACGGCACAGAACACAAAAAAACAGCAATGATAAACAAGAATTCTGTCCCTGACTTGCCCTATGGGTTACATTACCAGTCCAAGACACAAGGAGGGAGGGCTACCACGTAGCAGGCCTGGACTCTGGGTAAACAGCGGCGACTCCAAGGGAGAGAGATGGGAAGATCTTCAGCCCTCTCGCCAGAGGACTAGCTCACAGTCTCTTGGTATGGAGGAAGGAGACGGTCCGGAGGTCCCTTGAGTCCAATATCACGTCTGCAGCAGTTCTGGCAACCCCTCACACTTCAGCGATGAGGGCAGTCCGAGGCAGGTCTGTTCAGGTCCAGCTAAAGTAGCTCAGTGTCCTTTTCCCGCACTTTTACTTCTTGTACAAGTGCCTGAGGGAGGGGATTAGATTTTACAGCGTCCACTCCTCGAGCAGTTTCAGCACTTGTCCACTATGTGGCAGCACCATCCTGTGTAATGTCAGATTCCATGTCCATTTTAATCACAAAACAGTCAGAGCTGCTCGCCTCGTTACAGAGTCACACACTCAGATTCTGGTTTCTTTTTCAACAGTCTCTTACTAACAGTTACGCACAGTATCTCTGTCTCATCATCTCTGTGGGCACAACACTTAAACATTGTATGCACGGATCATTCGACTTCTACTGAAGACTGCTCCATAGTTCCTGGTGCTACTGAATTTGCCGTGCCGCCTTGTGAGAAGCCGGGCCTACTAGATCGGAGGAAGTTCAGGTCACGGTGTCTCCGATGGCTCCAGTAAATCCCTAGGTTAGGTGGCAAATTATGAAGAGAAAAATAACAGAGATAGAAGACTATGAATTGTGGTGATGTTTGCCAGTATAAGGCCGCTGAAGGAAGACAGACACCGAGGATTCTGTGAAAATGTGAATGAGGAACTTTACTGAAATCTTGTAATCAATCTTTAGTTAAACAAAGTTGATTTTTCCATTTCCAAAAGACAGTCATTTCATAGCAATAAAGAGATCTCTTAACCCTTTCACGACCGGCCGATTTTTCGCTTTCCGTTTTTTTTTTTCGCCATTCTTTTTCTGAGAGACGTAACTTTTTTATTTTTCAGTCAATATGGTCATGTGAGGGCTCATTTTTTGCGGAACGAGCTGTACTTTTAAATGAAACCATCAGTTTTACCATATTATGTACTAGAAAATGGCAAAAAAATTCCAAATGCTGAAAAATTGCAAAAAAAGTGCGATAGCACTATGGTTTTTGAGATATTTTATTCACTGTGTTCACTATATGGTAAAACTGATGTGTGGGTGTGATGCCTCAGGTCAGTGCGAGTTCGTAGACACCAAACATGTATAGGTTTACTTTTATATAAGGGGTTAAAAAAAAATCGGAAGTTTGTCCGAAAAAAGTGGCGCACATTTTACGCCATATTCCGTGACCCGTAGCGTTCTCATTTTTCGGGATCTTAGGCTCAATGACGGCTTATTTTTTGCGTCTCGAGCTGACGTTTTTAACGGTACCATTTTTGCGCAGATGCTACGTTTTGATCGCCTCTTATTGCATTTTGCGCAAAAGTTGTGGCGACAAAAAAACGTCGTTTTGGCGTTTGGAATTTTTTTGCCGCTACGCCGTTTACTGATCAGATTAATTGATTTTATATTTTGATAGATCGGGCGTTTCTGAACGCGGCGATACCAAATGTGTGTATATTTTTTATTTTTTTAACCCTTTAATTTTTAATGGGGCGAATGGGGGGTGATTTGAACTTTTAGGTTTTTTTGTTTTTTTTTAATTTTTTAAAACTTATTTTTTTACTTTTTTTTTTTATTTTACTAGTCCCCCTAGGGGGCTATTGCGATCAGCATTCCGATCGCTCTGCAGTATCTGCTGATCACAGCTGGAAGGCTGTAAACAGCAGATACGCTGTCTTTCTCTTTTGCTGTGCTCCGGGCACAGCGAAAGTGAAACCAATTCATGTGTAGTACAGGAGTCATCACATGACCCTGTACTACCATGGCAACTATCGGGAGTCACGTGATCGCGTCACGTGACTTCCGGTTTCGGCGGTAAGTAAAACTTTACCGCGATTGCGCTTATAATGGCGCTGTCATGTATTGACAGCGCCATTATAAGGGGTTAATCGGCACGAGCAGATAACGATTCTGCTCGTGCCTAGCAGGCACACATCTCAGCTGTGAAAATCAGCTGAGATGTGTGCCGATCGCGGCATGTTGCCGCCGGAGGACCGCGGGCAGTAAGATTATGTCATTTAGGACGTAATTTTACGGCCCGCGGTCGTTAAGGGGTTAAACAGTGGACTAGTTCAAGCGTTTTTCCTATCCCGGCCTTGGGAGGATGGATGTCACTATCAATTGGATTAACTGTGCTGGATATAAGAGGAGGAGGATCAGCGCAATATACTGCGCAGTGCTGCAGTCCTTTTCCTTGTGTTAGAATATGGGTACAGCTTGTTGCTTACTTTTCCAGTATTCTGTTGTTGCAGAAACGGGGTGCTCCAAATAGGGTGATAATTACACTCCCCGCATATCTCGGACGCGGGATTCCGGGTGCACAATCCGGATCCTTTTTTTTTATTATTTCTCTCTCTCTCTCATCCCGGATTCCGCTCCCCATTGACATATATGGGGCCAGATTCCGGATCGGATCCGGACTTCTTTGTCAACCCGCCGCGGATCCGCCGGACAGGGATTATTTGCAGTCCGCTCAACTCTATTGACTACGTATTCCCTGCCTATTCTCTTTACCAGGGAGCAGTACCTAAACCGGCCACTAGATGGCAACATTTATACATTATACCTTAACTCATAATTATTTATAACACAATGACGATCATTTTCTTCAGGGCGGGGACACGCGGGCCTAGCACTCTCTCTTACGTGAGTCTAGTACAGAGGTGTGGATTTTATCTGTCATCCATTAAAATTAGTGAGAAACAGTCGGGCCTGTATCATGCCATGCAAATTGGGTCTCCTGTGAAGTGAACAGAGGCGATAAGAGATTGTAGGAGTATGATTTGTTCAGTTAAAGGGAATTTGTTAAGATCTATGGGTCTGAAAATCTGCCTCCATATAATATTTTATATAAAAGGAGGAGTTACCAGTGTGAGACATGTAGATCAGGAGAGCAGACTGTCAGTCATTACATGTCACACTTTCATTTATAATAATGTCTCGAGGCAGATTCTCAAGGAGATCTATGTCTGAGATGTATGTCATAGATCTGAAAAGCAAATTTACATACGGTATTAAGAAGAATTTGGATTTCTCTGGAATAAGACATTAGATTGCAGATATCAAAGTATCATTCTATTCAACTTTCTATGACCTGCAGGGGTACAACGATCATGGTCGCAAAGACTTCTACTGTGACCAGGCCTATGCAGTAAGTGCCTGTGCAATAAGGGGACCCGCAGATAGCCCGATTTTCACCTGAATGTGCATTTTTGGAACCACATTCAGCTAAAGTGTATCGTGACGCAGATATGTGACGCCCTGGCCTATCAGGTCGTCACAGGGTATTGTGCAATCTGCCCTTTTGTGCAATATCCACCTCCTCCTTGGTTACGGGTCCCTAACCATTGGTGTTGCTAAAACCAGCTAATCAAAATCCTAGGAACACTCTGCACTACACTCACCAGACACACCAGTAGATGGCCTGAGTAGAATAGGGTCGCCCACTTGGGGGGTTGGTTAAGGGGAGCTCAGGAGTGTCAGGAGCAGGTCAGTTGTGAGTAGGAGAGTGTAGTGTTGGAGGTGAAAGAGAGATGAGGTCAGGAGCTGGGCTCCTTGGAACTACTAGGTAGCAGACGTTGGTCTGGGCCTGATAGGAGCTGGACCCCCGGTCGCAGGGGATTGTGACAAGGGGAACGGCATTGTCATGGAGGACAGGCGGAGGCCTTGTACCATCACCGGGCAGGGACCAGGGCACGACGGGGTACGTGGACCCTAGATCAAGAAGTAGCTTCAGGCAACCTGATAATTCACCTGACGAGAACGGAGCCTTCAAGATCCGCTCTCCATCCACTCCAAAATCGGGGTACTAGCGCAACGAGAGGGATAGGACTTTCCACACATACGGTCCAGGAAATCTCAAGCGTGAACCCTGAGAGCAAGTGTGCCACCCTCACGCCTGTAGCAGCCGAGCTGCTCGGATCCGGACCCACTGTGTGGCTCGAGGGATCCTCCGTACCCGGGGTCACGCCGACATGCCAAATGAAAAGGGTGACGTAGTTGTACGGGCTTGGCCGTATTCAATTTGTGACGCCACCCATGGTGTGTGGTGAAAGGTGGCACCACCGCTGCTGTTGTGGGACACCCCGGGGGAGATGTAATTTCAGCTGGATGTTAACCCCTCCGTGGGTAGGGATGGTTGCCCCGGGGCCTAGTGGCTCTGTACAGGGGATGGCGATGGCAGGGGCCTGCGCGCCCGGACGTACCAGGGGATGTTTGGTTACTCACAGTTGAATAAATCACATTAGTCTTTTGGTAAACCAAGGTGCTGGTGGATGGCCACCACGGCCGGTTGTACTCTGGTCCCCCACCTGGGCTGGTGGTCGCCGTCTTTTCCCTCTGCACTGTTTTTGCTTGTGTTGGACTTCCCAGTGTGGAACACGGGAGTCCGATCCCAGATTCTTGTGTACCTGAGGAGCCGTGCCCACTGACGCTGACCCATGGGATCTACTGGGCCCTAGCTGTGGGTGGTTGTCTGCTTTTGGGACTTTGGTTAGGACAGGACCTAAAATCATGCACTCAATTGGTTAATTAGCTAGGCCGTTGGTTCCGATCCTGGCTTCAGGGTCCAAGTACCCCCTCTGTACACGGTTTCCGACCCTGGCGCCAGTCAACTTGAGCTTAACCTCCACTGGAGCTACACCTAGCCCCAGCCTCCACTCCTCTCAACTTGAACTCTAGACTTCTTCTGCTCAACTAGAACTGTCGCTTTTCCCACCCCGGGCTGTCTAGACCCCTAGGTGGGTGTTTCCTAACCTCTTGGTCCCGCCCACTGGTTTGTCTGTCTTGCCCTGAGGGGGGTGGCTAGGGTTTCAGGTCGGCTGTATGTAACCTAGGTGTGGGACGGTGTTATGCGGGGGCCTATGTGGGACTACCTGCAATGCCAGGGCGTCACACAAGCTCCCTCAGTTAGCCACACTGGGGAGCGGGACCCGATTAGTTTCAAGCTATAGTGACCAACTCGAAGAGAACAAGGTGCCAAGGGAAAGGTCACAGATCAACAGGCAACACCAGCAGAAATGGGACCCAAACATGCTCCCCTCAGCGGCAGCGGTGTGCAGAACTTTGGTTTACTAAGTTGTCGGTGTCAGCTTCATCGACTGAGTGAGAACGCAAGTGACCCCTACCTCCCCAACGGCATGTCCAGCCACCACCACCGAGTCCCGGGGCATCCCCCCTACCCATGGAGGGGCTAAACACTTGACTGCCCACTCCATTGCCACCGGGTACTCCCAGCTGCAGCGGTGGTACTCCACCTTACCACACACCACGGGTGGCATCACAAACTCTCAATATACCATCTCCTGTAAATAACACCTTCTTTCGAGTGGCCGCGAGTCCTCCGGGTCCGGACGCCCCTCGAGCCACCGCAGATCCGGATCCGAGCAGCTCAGCTGCTGACACGGGGGCAGCACAGAAACCCATCAGCTTCTGGTGGCGTTGTAGCTATAGTGACTGCCGGCCTATCTGAAGCTGGAAGCTGGCATTGGTGTGCTCATTGTAGGAGTTGCATGACATCACTGCCATGCGTCACCCATCCCCTTGTGCCAGCTATGGGGGAGGAAAAGGACACCGTTAACGCAGGAACATGTACCGGTAAAAAGAATTGTTTTTTTTGTGTTTAAAAGTGTTTGAGGAGAGCGCAACAATGGGGCCCTTATTATTGGAAGGGACCAGAATGGAGGTCAATATCATTAGGGGTCATGATGGAGGCAATTATTACAAGTATAGGTGACGATAATAAAGAAAGGAGGACACTACTACAAGGGCTCATAGATCTTACCAACATTCTGGTGGGGTGTCATGAGTGTATCCCGCCCGGGGAGACCTAGAGCAAGTCTAATATCAAAAGTTCACAACGCCTTGTGGCTGGTAGATCTACTGCTGTTACTTGATAACCATCTTCTTTTTAGAAGTGCTGTAAGGGTTAATCACCTTTTCTTCCTAGCTGTTGGCTGTAGTTTTTAATCTCAGGTGCTGCTCTTTGGGATCATTCCCCTTCACTATTTAAGTCATGTGATCTGATCATATTATGCCGGTGATAGAAACGGAATACTCTTTTCTATGTGTTCCACTTTGGAAGGAGCTTTGTCTTACTACCGTTGTGTTTCTGTATTGTAGTGGAGAAACTATTGATCTCCTGCAGCCTGCTCACTAGCTAGGTTGAGTTTTAGGGCTTGCAAGGCTTGGGAACATGGTCGGTAATGGGGTAAGGACCTGTATAGGTGCGCTAGGGAGCTCAGGTAACAGCTTGAGGTGAGTTCAGGAGGTGTACCCTCACCCCACTCCCTAGCAGCAGGGACATCCATTGTATCATTACCCATATGTACCCAGTGTGTTGTGTCACCTACTGAGGCTTTTCCTGGCTCCAGGTTAAATCTTGTTAGTCACCACATGACATGGGAGCCCATGTCCTAATTTTGAACTCTTGTTACACCACTGATGACCTACATGCCCGTATAGATGGCTTAGAAGGGTTGATCCTACGGACAGATTCACTTTAAGGCTTGCCACTGTGGGTTTGGGTTCAGCAAAGAAAAATTCTTTGCATCCTCCAAGTACTGTGCCGCCCTGGCAAAGCCAGGGTGTCACAGAGGTTTGCATCCATCTTTTTGGTGCAGATCTCACTCTCCCTTGGGGAGTTTCCAACACAGTTACACACAACACCAGTGGGCGGAGCAGAGAGGTCTGAAGTGTCTGGGAGGGAACTATATAGGAAGTTTCCAGTTTGCAGTGAGCAGTCTGCAGGAGGTGTGGAGTCTGGAGGGAGCTCCGGTGTGGAGTTTGGGGAGAGGGGAAGTAAGGGCCTCAGGAATAGGCCAGCCGCTTGCGGGGAACCCGAAGTGTACCGGAACAGGGTAGTCGCCCCCCGGTGCCGACTGTTGGGATCCGGTCAGGACCCGTGCACGGAGCAGACACATACATCAGGCAGGAGAAAAGCACCTGTATTACACCCCTGGGTGAGGGGCCCGTCCTCACAGCATCCGAGGGCACCAGTTACCAGCAACTTGGTTAATTCCTGGACTCGTGTCAGTTATTGCCTTATATCGTGAGTACTCCTGCACCACCTGGTCCAAGCCATGGACTGCACCTGTCACTCCCAATCCATTACACTGGGGTCCCGACACATCAACAACCTACCTGTGGAGGGAGAATCACCATCTTGCTGCCCACCACCAGCCTCGGGATCCTCTGATCGGCAGCGGCGGTCACTCATTACCTCACCGCACACCACGGGTGGCGTCACGGATCATAAACATACAAATTTCCCTTTTCATAATCTCCTTTTGTTGTGGAGCCTGGGATCACAGACTGGGTCACGCCACCGTGATACCTCTAGAAGCGACTCCTTGGCCCGGTTCTGAGTACCCCCTTTCCCTGGGCGACACAGTACCATATGGAAAAACTAAAGAAAATTAATATATGAATGATACTAATGTGATCTATGCTGAGTAGAGAAATATTCCTAAATTAGTTTGGATTGTTATTCCTGATCATGAGCGATCATCATGGCAAATTCTGTTGGATGATGATGCAGTCAGTTTGGGCAAGCCAACAAGAAGATACACTGCTCTGTATCTATGGAGTCAGTGGGGTAAATAATGTCAGGCTTTTCATGTACAGTCAGGGCCAGAAATATTTGGACAGTGACACAAGTTTTGTTATTTTAGCTGTTTACAAAAACATGTTCAGAAATACAATTATATATATATAATATGGGCTGAAAGTGCACACTCCCAGCTGCAATATGAGAGTTTTCACATACAAATCGGAGAAATCGTTTAGGAATCATAGCTCTGTAATTCATAGCCTCCTCTTTTTCAAGGGACCAAAAGTAATTGGACAAGGGACTCTAAGGGCTGCAATTAACTCTGAAGGCGTCTCCCTTGTTAACCTGTAATCAATGAAGTAGTTAAAAGGTCTGGGGTTTATTACAGGTGTGTGGTTTTGCATTTGGAAGCTGTTGCTGTGACCAGACAACATGCGGTCTAAGGAACTCTCAATTGAGGTGAAGCAGAACATCCTGAGGCTGAATGAAAAAAAAGAAAAAATCCATCAGAGAGATAGCAGACATGCTTGGAGTAGCAAAATCAACAGTCGGGTACATTCTGAGAAAAAAGGAATTGACTGGTGAGCTTGGGAACTCAAAAAGGCCTGGGCGTCCACGGATGACAACAGTGGTGGATGATCACCGCATACTTTCTTTGGTGAAGAAGAACCCGTTCACAACATCAACTGAAGTCCAGAACACTCTCAGTGAAGTAGGTGTATCTGTCTCTAAGTCAACAGTAAAGAGAAGACTCCATGAAAGTAAATACAAAGGGTTCACATCTAGATGCAAACCATTCATCAATTCCAAAAATAGACAGGCCAGAGTTAAATTTGCTGAAAAACACCTCATGAAGCCAGCTCAGTTCTGGAAAAGTATTCTATGGACAGATGAGACAAAGATCAACCTGTACCAGAATGATGGCAAGAAAAAAGTTTGGAGAAGAAAGGGAACGGCACATGATCCAAGGCACACCACATCCTCTGTAAAACATGGTGGAGGCAACGTGATGGCATGGGCATGCATGGCTTTCAATGGCACTGGGTCACTTGTGTTTATTGATGACATAACAGCAGACAAGAGTAGCCGGATGAATTCTGAAGTGTACCGGGATATACTTTCAACCCAGATTCAGCCAAATGCTGCAAAGTTGATCGGACGGCGCTTCATAGTACAGATGGACAATGACCCCAAGCATACAGCCAAAGCTACCCTGGAGTTCATGAGTGCAAAAAAGTGGAACATTCTGCAATGGCCAAGTCAATCACCAGATCTTAACCCAATTGAGCATGCATTTCACTTGCTCAAATCCAGACTTAAGACGGAAAGACCCACAAACAAGCAAGACCTGAAGGCTGCGGCTGTAAAGGCCTGGCAAAGCATTAAGAAGGAGGAATCCCAGCGTTTGGTGATGTCCATGGGTTCCAGACTTAAGGCAGTGATTGCCTCCAAAGGATTTGCAACAAAATATTGAAAATAAAAATATTTGTTTGGGTTTGGTTTATTTGTCTAATTACTTTTGACCTCCTAAAATGTGGAGTGTTTGTAAAGAAATGTGTACAATTCCTACAATTTCTATCAGATATTTTTGTTCAAACCTTCAAATTAAACGTTACAATCTGCACTTGAATTCTGTTGTAGAGGTTTCATTTCAAATCCAATGTGGTGGCATGCAGAGCCCAACTCGCGAAAATTGTGTCCCTGTCCAAATATTTCTGGACCTAACTGTAATTGCTAAAAATGGCAACCGTTTGCTGCCAAGTGTCCTTGGGTTTTTCTTTTCTTTGAATCTGGAGTCTTGAGCAGCTGGAGATGAATTATTAAATAGCTTTTGCACATAGACACAGATGAGGTATGAGGATGCCATAGACATTCAGTCCTTGTATTCACAAATATATTTAAAGTTATGACAAGTGACCTTAGTCCAGTGATGATTTATCAAAGCTTGGTTATATTATTGAGTAATGTATAAATCACACTATAAAACTGCACAATATAATACTAAACACCAAGCATAATTGTTGAAATAGTCTCCTGTGACCTCCTACTGTGTAAACCTGATAACATTTCCAAGTCTGTCCATAAGCTCCAACTATGCTGTCAGCTAGTGTATTTAAAACCGCTATATATACCAAATTCGGGGTCAGTCGTCTATCTCTGAGATCATGCGCTTAGCGGAAAATTCAGTTTTGCATCAAAAGCGTGCAACCAAAATCTCAAAAAGAAAATATGGGGGTCCATATTGTACCAAACATGACTAGAGATGAGCGAACCGGTTGCGGTTCGGCTCGAGTCGCCGAACGGAGGTCTGGTTCGAGTTCAGTTCGGCGA
The DNA here is from genome assembly GCF_048569485.1 of Anomaloglossus baeobatrachus. Lineage (NCBI taxonomy): Eukaryota > Metazoa > Chordata > Amphibia > Anura > Aromobatidae > Anomaloglossus > Anomaloglossus baeobatrachus. Next base: position 146,556,517 of record NC_134362.1, on the reverse strand, counting down.
ACCACTCGAACCCATAGGAAACAATGGGAGGCAATCACAAACACATAAAAACACATTAGAAATGTACACATACAGTTAATAAACATTGCCATAACACTTACCTGTCCCCGAGATGCGTCCTGCACTCTGTCGCCCGCCGCTTTTCCATCGGTAATCGCTGCGTCTTCCCGGTAACCAGCAGTGATGCAGGACCTATCGTGACGTCAAAATAGCCATGTGACCAGTCACGTGTCTATTATCTCATTGGCTACAGACTGGTCACATGACTATGACGCGTCATGCTAGGACCTGTCATTGCATCTCTCTGGTACAGGGTGCACGTTTGTGTATCGCCGACATGCTCTAGCACACGGTCGACTCCCCGTTCTGCTTCCCCGTTCCCTTATTTACCGGCTGACACAGCTGGTCAATAACGGAGATCACCGTTGCCATAGCAACGAGCTTGGTAGCGGCACCGGAATCACGTGATCGGAGCAGCATTGCTATGGCAACTCGTCGCTTACAGCCGAGAGCCTGTGGTCACTCTCACAGAGTGATTTCTGCACGGAGCACAGCGTCCTTTCTCTCATGCTGTCTAATGTAGCAGTGCTGCATGTGTTGAGAAAGAAGGCAGAAGAGCATAGATCATGGAGGGGTAAGAGGGGGTAATAAAGATGGAGTCCCTAAGTGTGGCTGTGTATTTATTTCTATTAAAGTAATTTTTCTCTGTGTGGTGGTTTTTTGTAACCCTTTATTGGAGATTCTTAATGGCCGGGTCAAACTTGCCTCACTGATATAAGGAATCTCTGGCTTAATACTGGCTAGTAAAACAAAGCTGGTATTAACTCATGATTACCCAGCAAGCCACCTGGCTTCAGGGCTGCTGGAAGAGTTGGATACAGCGCCAGATGATGGCGCTGCCATGAGAGCGCCATTTTCTGGGGCGGCTGCGGATTGCAATTCGCAGCAGAGGCGCCCACAAACCTCAGGGATTCCAATCCCCAGCTGCCTAGTTGTACCCGGCTGGACACAAAAATGGGGCGAAGCCCACGTCTTTTTTTTTTTTTTTTTTTAATTTCATAAAATTCATGAATTAATAAAAAAAAGGGCTTCCCTATATTTTAAGTTCCCAGCCGGGTAAAAATAGGCAGCCGGGGGTTGGGGGCAGCCCGTAGCTGCCTGTTGTACCTGGCTAGCATACAAAAATATGGCGAAGCTCACGTCATTTTGTTTTGTAGTTTTTTGGCAAAAAATATAAAAAATGCTTCCCTGGATTTTCCATTACCAGTGAAGGTAACACCAAGCAGTGGGGGTTAGCAGCCAGTAGCTGCTTGGATTACCCCTAGCTAGCAATACAAAAAATGCAGTGGGAGCCCATATATATTTTTTTAATTATTTATTTATTTAAATAACTAAAAACAAAAAAGGCTTCCCTGTATTTTGATTGCCTGACATCACAGTGCTGTAAAAATAAATCATTAAAAAAATGACATAGCGCTCAGCGGTATTTTTGATTCTCAGCACAGTCAAAGCAGAGAGCTACGGGTTGCCACCCCCATCTGCCTGGCGTTACCTTGGCTGGCAATCAAAATACAGGGAAGCCCATTAACTTTTTTTATTTAAAAAAATAGTTAAAAAAAAAATGACGTTGGGTCCCCCCATTTTTGATAGCCAGCTAGAGTAAAGCAGAAGGCTGTAGCCTGAAAACCACAGCTGGCAGCTTTACCGTGGTTGGGGATCCAATGTGGAGGTCACCCTAGGCTCTTTTTTATAATTATTTTATAAATAATAATAATTACAAAAAAAAGTAGGGTCCCCCCAAATTGGATCACCAGCCAAGGTAAAGCGGACAGCTGTGGTCTGGTATTCTCAGGGTGGGAAGGTCCATAGTTATTGGCCCTTCACAGCCTAAAAATAGCAGGCCGCAGCCGCCCCAGAAGTGGCGCATCCACTAGATGCGCCAATCCTGGCGCTTCACCCCAGCTCATCCCGTGCCCTGGTGCAGTGGCAAACGGGGTAATAAATGGGGTTGATACTAGCTGTAATGTCACCTGACATCAAGCCCAGCAGTTTGTGATGTCATGGCGTCTGTCAGATACCTGACATCACAAACTGTCAGTACTAAAAAAAAAAATAGACAAAAAAAAATGTATTTGAAAAAACACTCCCCAAAACATTCCCTCTTTCACCAATTTATTGTAAGGAAAAAAATAAGGGGGTCCCACGATGACTCTGGACTGTCTAGAATATGATGGGGTCATGCTCAGGGAATGTATCCCCCATTTTCTAAGAGTGCAGACCCTCCATGTGAGGAGTGTGGGTGCAATGAATCAGCACCCACTCTCCCCGGATCCACAGCAGCAGAGTCCATGTCGTAACAGTTGCTACCAAAGCTGCAATGCCCTGCTCATGAGGTAAGGGCATGCCTAATCAGGAGAGCTATTCTACATTTCCAAATATTGGTATTTGCTGATATTATTGCTATTCCACCTACTATATATTGGGTATAGGATCTTGGAGATGGAATACCCCTTTAAGTCCAGTTATCCAGCTGAATGAATACTAAACAACAGAACTCGCTATTTAGATGTGTTTTCTTGTGGCGTATAACGGACTGTCATATTTTGTAGTCGTTCATCAGGGCAACTATAAAATTAAATACCTCCATTTGGAAATGTAGTATAGCTCTCCTGATCAACTATGTTCCTTACCTCATGAGCAGGGCATTGGAGTAATAATTTATTCATTTATATAGCGCTATTAATTCCATAGCGCTTTACATACATTGGGAACACTGTCCCCATTGGGGCTCACAATCTAAATTCCCTATCTGTATGTCTTTGGAGTGTGGGAGGAAACCCATGCAAACATGGGGAGAACATACAAACTCCTTGCAGAGGGTGTCCTTGGTGAGAATTGAACCCAGGACCTCAGCACTGCAAGACTGCAGTGCTAACCACTGAGCCACCATGCCACCCATTTAGCTTATAGATGCATAACCACCACTCACTGTGTCTGAACACAGGAAGCTGAGCTGACAGCCGCTCTGTGCATGCTGCAGCGTCTATTGCGAAGGAGAGGGCCGCAGGGATCAACGCTGCACAGGTACCGTGGAACACCGGGGAACACCGGTGGAGTTATTGGGGGTGACCAGGCAGGGCCTGGGGAGGAGTTTTCTGTCGCATGTGTCATGGCACATGCAACAGAAATCAGAGGAGTAGGGTGAATGCGGCCGGCGCGCTGCTGTGCGCGCGGCCATCTTGGATTTCCGGAAGGGCGTCGGGGAGGGGCACTTTGGCAACAGCGGGAGACCCGAGGGGACTGGGGAGGAGATTTATCTCCCATCTGACATGTTTGTTCATGCCAGATGGGAGATAAATAATTTTTTACCGACGCTGTTGTTGTAGCTGTTCTGTTTTGTCACAAGTCAGCTTATGGGATCACCAGTGAGGTCTTCTCAATTAGGCCTCTTCAGACCTAATCAAGATCGAGCGCTCGGAGAAAAAGACCAGCATCCATGTGGGCATGATCAATTTTCTGTTTATTTAACCAAAGTACACTTTATTTATACCATTTACAGATCAATGTGATATTGCAAATAAGGCTTCTAAGCTGGACTTTACAAGTTGCTCATATGACCTTTAAGTTTTAGCAAAGCAAAAATGTAGAGTCATGCATATGAGATAAGAAGAAGATAAGAAGAACATTTAGAGACAAAATAATCCTTGAGCCGGTCTCTTATTCCGAAGGCTCCATAATGACTATGAACTACCACCAGATATACTTACTAATAACAATAAAATATCTTTAATGAAGAAATATAGAAACTATTAACCCTTCTATATCAATTTCCCCCTTTTGTAAATGGTATAACCTTCACTACAGGGTCAGTAGGCGTCCAAACAGGAGCTGCTGGCTCATGGGCCTAGTACCCATGAGGGGTCTTCCTACCACTTCACCCATCCACCCTCAGTGTGGACACCTACTCCCCGTCAGTAGAGGCCATTTGGGGTCCGTAGTAAACTACAGAGGGTTCAATACTGAAACTCTTAGAACATACATTATTCAATAGTTTAGCTAACGCATATATCAATGCTTTTACAGCTATATAAAGCAATAGACAGAATAACAATATTTGCATACAGGTTTGTATAATGCCAGAAACCCAACCTGCTAGGCCCTTAAACCAATTAGCTGGATTCATAAAAGAAAATGTATTTCCTCACCAGGAGTCTTCGCTGGAGTCATCCATATATATACATATATACATACACATGTATATACATATAATAGGAGAACAGACAAAAACTGGTGACCATGTATGTAGATACACACATAGACACAAACACACGGAAACAATCATTGTCCTTTCCACAGATAGCAACATCATTATATTGAATACTGAACCATAATCCATCGTAGGTAATGGGGCCTGAATGAGGGATCTTAGTCTTTACTTTGGTAACTGCACCCTCAATGTCCGGATTGTATTCCATCCACCACGACTGTCGCCTAGGCTGTGTGATATTTAGCTGGAACCAGGGATTAGTGACCTTTCCAGCTATAGTCAAGGTGGCAAATACATCTTTTCACCAGAATATCGATAGAGTCCAGGTTTCATTGTACATACAGTCTGATATCAACACCTCCTGTGGTTCCAGAGGTAAGGCTAAATATGGCATAGTCTTTGAAGAAAATAAAACTGTGTGTGCAGATCCAACAGTCTTTTGGCTTTTCTCCTTCCATGTCCTCAGTAAGAGAAATATGGTGGCGAATGAGTTTATTATCCCAGTCCGTATTTAAAAGTTCGCTCAGTGTCTTTGTTTGGTGCAGCAACCCTGCTACACCTAGCAGGATAATTAGCAAGACTGTCATTCTGCCGGTGGAGTGACCTCTTTACAGTGACTGGCGTGGATCCAGGTGGGCTTTCCCTCAAGTTTCACTGAGGTGGATGTGGTCAGCTGGACTTGGAATGGGCCATCAAAGCGTGGATCTAGGCTCCTTCTCACGTGTCTGCGCACGACCACCCAATCACCTGGATTCAGCTGATGCACATCTGCACTTGCATTGGGATCTGGAATGGATGGAAAGACATGTTTATGCACCACATTAAGTCTTTCCTGTAAGGCCTGGACGTAGGCTGTCATAGTGCCGTGTTGCATCTGTAACACTTGTGGAAAGTAGAGACCTGTTTTTGGGGCACTACCAAAAAGGACTTCAAAAGGAGACAAGCCTGTCTTTCTATTTGGAGTGTGTCTGACTGAAAAGAGTGCCAGGGATAAGCACTCTACCCAATTCTTTCCTGTCTCTGCCATGGCCTTTTTGAATTTTTTTTTTTTTTTTTTTTTTTTTTAGTGTCCCATTTAATCTCTCTACTTTTCCACTGCTCTGTGGATGATAAGGGGTATGGAATGCCTGCTCTATTCCCAGGGCCTGCATAATGTCTCTCATTATTTCTCCAGTGAAGTGTGTACCCCTGTCACTTTCTATGGCTTCTGGGATGCCATACCGGCAGACTAGTTCCTTCATCAGTTTTTCTGCAGTTGTTTTAGCATTTGCACATTTTACTGGATAGGCCTCAACCCATCCTGAGAAGAGATCTACACATACCAGGACGTATTCATACACTCCTACCTTGGGTAGTTGTATGTAGTCTATTTGCAGTCGTTGACACGGTAGAGCGGTCTGGGTGTTGCTTTCTTAGGGACTTTTACTGTTTTACCTGGGTTGTGTTGTGCGCAGATAATGCAGGATTGTACGTGTTTGGAGGCTACGTAATTGAAGCCAGGAGCGATCCAGAAGGCATTCACCTGGTTACACATGTGACTTTTTGAGGTGTGAGTGGGGCCATGTGTTGCTTGTGCCATCATAGGGAACAGGGACCTTGGTAAACACAACCTATCCTTACTTTCCCATACTCCATTCGAGTTCAGCCCAGCTCCCATTTTCTCCCAGTGTTCCTTCTCTGTTTGGGCAGCCTGATGCTGGAGGGATTTCAGGACATCCAGACTCACTGTGGCTGGGACTTGCTGGCTCCCTGCCACTATCCTCTGATCCCTAGGCCTCTTTGCCGCTGCTTTCGCAGCTGCATCCGCCCTTCTATTGCCCGCTACCTCCAGTGAGTCACCTTTTGTGTGTGCTTTCACCTTAATGATGCCAACCTGGACTGGTAACATTAGTGCCTCCATTAACCGTTTTACCAATTCTGCATTTTTAATAGGCTTACCAGCTGACGTAAGAAAAGCTCTACTTCTCCAGATAGGGCCAAAATCATGACAGATCCCAAATCCATACTTTGAGTCTGAATAAACATTAATTTTCCTACCTGACCCCGCTCTACACGCCTCAATGAGCGCTGTTAGCTCCGCCTCCTGCGCGGACATGTGCGTCGGGAGTGGTTCAGCTCGGATTACCTCATGTGAGGATACTACTGCATATCCAGTGTAGAATCTCCCATCCAGGTGGTATCTGGAGCCATCTACAAAAAAACTCAAAATCTGCATTAGTAATAGGTGTATCATAGACATGTGGAAAACCTGCTGTCTCCTGACTCATCAGCTCTATGCAGCCATGCTCGTGCGTCATGTCAAAGTATTCATCCTCACTTGCTACCATTGTCACCAATTCCCCCTTTTCTGAATCTACTGGCAAAAGGGTGGCTGGATTCAGAACATTACACCTCTTGAGGGTGACATACTCAGGAATCAGAAGGGCACATTCAAGTCTGAGCTGTCTGGCTATAGACAGGTGTTTCGGTTGGACTTGCACAAGTATAGCATGGATGTCATGCGGGGAGTAAATTGTTAAGGGAAATGTCAATGTGATCTCGCAAGCTTTCCCTAGCAGTACTGCAGCAGCCGCTACAGCACGGACACACGTGGGAGACCCTCTGACAACTGGGTCCAATCGCGCTGAGTAGTAAGCTATTGGTCTTTGTTTGTCACCATGTTGCTGTGTGAGGACGGCTGTCGCATGCCCTCCCTGTTCTGTGCAAAACAAGAAAAATGGTTGATCGTAATTTGGAATACCCAGGGCCGGGGCAGATACAATGAGTAGTTTAAGGGAATGAAAGGAATCAATAGCTTCCTGAGTGAGGTCAAAGGGGTCAGATGCCAGACAATCATAGAGGGGTTGCATCATTTGCGAGGCAGACCTTATCCAAGGCCTGCAGTATGACACTAAGCCCAAAAAGGTGCGCAGTTGCCGGTGGGACCTGGGTAAGGAGAGACTTTGGACTGCTTGTTTTCTCTCCTCAGTCAGGTGTCTTGTACCTTCAGAGATACAGTGACCCAAAAATGTTACCTTTTGCTTACAGTATTGTAATTTTTCACGTGAAACTTTGCAACCATTCTCTGCCAGAAAACACAGCAAAGAAATTGTGGCTTCCTTGCAGGACGTCTGGTCTGGACAGCAGAGCAAAAGGTCATCCACGTACTGCAATAGCGTAACCTGTGGATGAGGCGGTTGCCACTGCTCCAGAATTCCTGCCATAGCTGTAGAATAAATGGTAGGTGAATTCATTCCTCCTTGCGGGAGGACTGTCCACATGTACTGTTTCCCCTCATGTGTGAAGGCAAAAAGATACTGACAGTCAGGGGGTAGAGGCACAGAGAAAAATGCATTTGCCAAATCAATTACTGTAAAACATTTGGAGGTCCCTGGGATTTGTGACAGTAAGGTATGTGGGTTTGGAACAATTGGTGTTACACTCTCAGTGACAGCATTGACAGCTCTCAAATCATGCACCATTCTGTACGTGTCAGGGGAACCTTTGGGCCCTTTTTTTTCTTGATTGGATACAAGGGAGTGTTACAGGGGGAGGACCTTTGTACTAGAGCCCCTGCTTGCACATATTCTCTGGTCAGGGCCATTGATTTGGCTGGGCTTAAGGGATACTGTTTTATCAAGGGAATTTCAAACACCAATCCCTCCAGTCCCTTCGTGGTCACCAGTTTCCTAGGCCAGAGGCGAAGGAGGAGGGAAGGAAGGAGGAGAGTCAGTCTGCTCCCTCTCCTATTTGGAATTTTTGCACTGTCTGGTGTAATGTCCATTCTGTCCACAATTCCAGCACTGTACGGTCGCTCGGTCACCTGGTGCCCCCCCCCTCTGCTTCCACTGTCTTCCTTGTGCTCTAGCATACATAACTGGTTGCTTGCATTTTGTCAGTTCAACCCCCTTAGCTACTTGCAGAAGGTCTGTTGGGTCCATGTTTCTCCACTCAGGTCTGGCTGTCTGTACTGCTTCTCGTAAAAACTTATTCATACCGTTAACAAATATACTCATCAGTATTTTGTCATTAAGGGAGGTTCTGACTTTGTACCCCACGTCTGCCCACTTCAGCTGTAACCTCCAAAAGTACGTCTCTATACTCTCCCCTTCCTGCTGTATTACGTCAGTCAGGGAAAGAGGGAAAGGTTGGTCTTCAGGGTCAGATAACTGTTTTCTTTCCTCACCGTCAGAGTAATGTCCAGCTTTCTCCCCAAAACTCAATTCCTTCACTACCTCTGTCTCAGTGTCAGCGTCCTCTGTCATCACATGTGATCTGGTTCGAACAGGAGTTAGTGCAATCTGCTTAGGGCGAGTAACCTCACACGTAGCACAAGTACCTCTCCAGTCTGGGTTTTTCTGACTACAATGTTTACAAGTCCATTCATCTGGTCTGGGTTTCTGATCATGTGAAGGGGGGGCGGTAGCAGTCACAGTTTTTGCTCTTGGTGCATTAAAACATTTATAATACACTTTACATAACAATAATATAATAATACATCCCACTGTTATTTCTTTACATCCACAATGCTGCACCTCTTCCCTGAATCTGTGCCATTTCTCAACATCCAAATACCCACACTCTGGCATGTCTGCCTTTCTGAGTATTGGTCTGATATTTTTCACTGCTTCTTTGCCTTCTCTTTCTTGCACTATCTGTTTGGCTGTTTTGGATCCTGCTGGAGCCCCACGCTGCACACTGAACAAGTTGCCCATGGCTTCAACTTATTCCCACACAGCCCACCTTTCTGCAAATGCCCTCTCAGTGTCCCTGAACCTTGTTAACAGGCCACACGTCTCCTGGCAAGTCAGAATGGGCTCTCAAGTGGTAGCAAGAAGGCTCAATCAGCATTCACTCTCACCTGCTACACTTGTAGGGCGTATTGGGAAGGGTTAAAAACCTCTCTCACCCAATAGACCAGATGACTAAAGCAGGAAGGACCAGGTGTGATAGTCCTCTCACCTGCTAGACCACCTCCATGTAAGTGGGAAGGCCACACGGCTCTCTAACCCACTTAGACCTGATGTGCAGTTGGCTACTCCATGCTGGTCCTTTACAGAGTATTCCAGCAACGAACGTAAGAGTTAAACCAAAACAATTAACAGAGCTGACTTCTCACAGAGGGCAGAAAATCGCGCAGCTGTTCACTTGACCCCTCCCAACAGAATGTCAGTAGCGCACAGTTTGTTTAGCAAGAGTGTTATCTCGTCCTTATTCAGCTTCCCAAAACACAATCCTAATACCCACTGGTATAATACACAATCCCAGCAGAAAATTGAGACTACTTATATACCTTCACAGCACTAATATTCTATTTTACTATAAAACCTTCATCCCCATTTTGAGGGGAAGAAACACACAATATCTCACTATAAGGACAGATCCCAGGACCACTTGTCCTACTCATTCATTGATTCCAGAAGCATATGTAACAATACACCTTCCAAGGATCAGTTAACCTCACATGCAAATAAAATTATCTAAACCGCTCTTGACACTGATGGGAAAAAATACATATGTCAGGTATCCACTCAAATACTCTATATGGCTATGCCCTGTGACATTTCACAACCGGAACATCTTTTCACAGTCCACAGTATGACCTATAACCATTAGACTTATACATACATATTATTTCACCAAGTCTCTTATCTCAATTTCTCATCACTTTGTTATTCAGAGGCTTCTCATCAATATACAACAACCTATTGCCTGCCTACTTTATCTAGGCATTAATATGAAACCACTTATGAACACATATCCCTAGACCAGTGTATTGCCCATCAAAAATGCAAAGATGGCCAAAGCAAAACACAAAACACAGCAACACAGCAAATGCAATTATACAGAGACTGTCCCAAATTCCGTGCTATGCAATCTATGCAATCAGTTAATGGACGGACAACAGATTATCTTATTACTCTATATTTCAACTCTCATTCAGACATGCATGAAAAAACAATACTCACTGGTGATGCCAGAGTTCTTGAACCGTGTGTACAGCCTTACCCAGAATATTCGGGAAATCAGAGAGAGTGAAATGAAGTGTAAGAATAAAGCTTCTCACCTTGCTGCAGCTGAAATTTCACTGTCTCAAGAGTCCCCAAAACTTCTTCCGAATAGGCTGGTTGGCCACGGCTCCACGTTGGGCACCAAAAACTGTTGTAGCTGTTCTGTTTTGTCACAAGTCAGCTTATGGGATCACCAGTGAGGTCTTCTCAATTAGGCCTCTTCAGACCTAATCAAGATCGAGCGCTCGGAGAAAAAGACCAGCATCCATGTGGGCATGATCAATTTTCTGTTTATTTAACCAAAGTACACTTTATTTATACCATTTACAGATCAATGTGATATTGCAAATAAGGCTTCTAAGCTGGACTTTACAAGTTGCTCATATGACCTTTAAGTTTTAGCAAAGCAAAAATGTAGAGTCATGCATATGAGATAAGAAGAAGATAAGAAGAACATTTAGAGACAAAATAATCCTTGAGCCTGTCTCTTATTCCGAAGGCTCCATAATGACTATGAACTACCACCAGATATACTTACTAATAACAATAAAATATCTTTAATGAAGAAATATAGAAACTATTAACCCTTCTATATCACTGTCATTTACTGTAACGTGATCATCGGTATACGGTGTATATCGGTGATCACGTGAGCGGGGACCGGAAAAACTGGCCTAAATCATGATCTCCAGGGTCTCAGCTACTCCCTGAAACCCCGGAGATTTTCTGACGCTGGGGGGCGCTATTCACTTATTTCTGCCTGCTGTTTATAAACGGCAGATCAGAATAAGGCTACATTCACACGACCGTTCCGTTTTTGCGGTCCGCAAAAAACGGTTCGTTTTTTTACGGGTGCATCCGTGTGGCATCCGTTTCTGTTCCATATACGGTCCATATGTCATCCTTGTGCCTTCCGTTTGTTTGCGTACTGCAAAAAAACAGAAGGAGGGAAAATACATAAATTTGCCCAGGATCTGTGACGCCCTGGACCCCCAGGGGTCACAGGTAACAACACACAACACCACACATGCCCCCACCCCAGTGAGGCACCAGCAGCCAACAAGTCCTGACCGCCTCCCTCAGGTCTAGCCAGGCACACCAGGTGGGCGGAGCCAGGTGGATAGGCACGCCCTCCGAGGAGTCTGCTGGCCTGAGGCAGGGAAAGGACAAGTGAGTTGAGTGGGGAGAGGAGTAGTGGGAGTAAAAGTGGCGAGCTGAGAGTCAGGGACCTAGGACGGAGCTTAGGACCCCTTGGAACGGACAGGCAGGCAGACGGTGGTGGCTGTCTACAGGAGTCCAGTCAGGGACTGAACTGCGGAACCGTAGGGATCGAGAAGAGGGTGGTGACCCTTCGGACCCGAACCGGGTAGCTAACAAGTCAACCGGAGAACCAGGCAGGGTACTCAGACCCTGTTCTAGCCCAGAAGCAACCGGGCTCAGACAAATCTACTGATTGCGGTCTGGACCTCAGGGGTTCATTCCCATCCAAAGTCCCGATAGACGGCAACAGCCCACCGATTCCGTATAAGAACCACCGCCAAGGGCCAGAGATCCAAAGGGTCATGGCCTGCAGGCAAAAGGGCTCAACCAGTACCCAAAAGCCGGGGAGCAGACTACCGTTGCTGAACCATAGGAGTCACTATAGCAAATTAAAAGGTGCAGGAGAAAGGCGACATCACCAACCTCACTGGGGACACATGCAGCTGGCTGCGGGCACCGATCTACACCGAACTTGGTTTACCATTGACTCTGTGTGGTTTAATCGTGAGTACACCAGTGCCATCAGGCACCGTGCCGCAAGCGACCCTCTGCGTCCTGCAACCCCCCGCTCCTGCCACCTGGCCCCGGGACCAACAAACCCCCTACCCACGGAGGGGTCAACACCTAGCTGCGACCCACCAAGGATCCCGGACGAGCCCCCACACCCTCACCGCAGCGGTGGTGCCCATCACCTCACCACGACCCGTGGGTGGCGTCACGAACTGTTACCGGTCACCGCGGCTCCGGCCGTGAAACTGGTCCAACCCAAACCAAACAACCAACCCCCCCCTTTCCAGAGCGACATGGACCCCGGTCCGGAGGCGCTCGAGCCACCGACAACCCGAGCCCGGATCCGAGCGGCTCGGCGGAGAGCAGCCGAGCCCCCAGGGCGGTACAGATCCATAGCTTCAACCTACATGAGGCGGTCACATGTTCACTCCAGTGCCATTTTCTACTGCTTTTCACAGTGTAGAGCGCTCTGGTGATTTTCTTTTGCTTGTACACTTCATATCAGTCTTTTCTGTCATTATAGTGGCAGAAAGACACATAATGTCCTTCTCTCCTGCATTTTGTAATTTTGCACCCTTTGGTGCCTTTCATGTGGCACTAAGGGGTTCTTAGCCTTGTATTTAGCCAAAAAAATTTAAAAAAAATGACGTGGGGTTCCACCTATTTTTGTAGCCAGCTAGGGTAAAGCAGACGGCTGCAGACCACAGCTGGCAGCTTCACCTTCGCTGGTAATCCAAAACTGAGGGCACCCCACGCTGTTATTTTAAATTAAATAAAAAAACATTTTCCCCCCAAAATTGGATCACCAGCCAAAGTAAAGTGGACAGCTGGGGTCTGATATTCTCAGACTAGGGAGGTCCATGGTTATTGGACTCTCCCCAGATTAAAAATAGCCGGCCGCAGCCGCCCCAGAAGTGGCGCATCTATTAGATGCGCCAATCCTGGTGCTTTGCCCCAGCTCATCCAGTGCCCTGGTGCGGTGGCAAACGGGGTAATATATGGGGTTAATACCAGATGTGTAATGTCACCTGGCATCAAGCCCTGGGGTTGGTGATGTCAGGCGTCTATCAGATACCCGACATCACCAACCCAGTCAGTAATATAAAAAAGATAGACGACAAACACATTTTTATTTGAAAAAACACTCCCCAAAGCATTCCCTCTTTCACCAATTTATAAGAAAGAAAAACAAGTCCAGGTCTGGTGTAATCCAAGGGGTTCCCATGACGATCCACACTATAGTCCCTGTCCCAGTCAATGAAGAACAGAATGTTCCCCATTGGCTGGGAGAGCAGTGCAGTGACCTGAGCTAACATCAATAGGTCAGCCCAGGTCACTGCAGGGCATGACAAGTGCTGCTGTCAGCGAGGTACATTACCTGCGCTGATCTCCTGCACTGCTGATAGCAGAGCTGTCACTGACTTCAATGACCTTTACAGCCGCTAGTGACAGTCTCTGGTTGGCAGCGAGAGGAGATGTGACAAGCGGCGGCCATGGAGGACAGTAACAGCTGAGGTCGGGAGGGCGGGACTTCATCACCGCAGGTAAGCCAAGCGGGGTTATGTGTGCGGAGTGCGAGGTGGGCGGAGCCAAGCGGGGTAATGTGTGCAGAATGCCAGGTGGGCGGAGCCAAATGGGGCCATGTGTGCGGAGTGCCAGGTGGGTGGAGCCAAGCGGGGCCATGTGTGCGGAGTGCCAGGTGGGCGGAGCCAAGCAGGGCCATGTGTGCGGAGTGTCAGGTGGGCGGAGCCAAGTGGGGCCATGTGTGCGGAGAGCCAGGTGGGCGGAGCCAAGCGGGGCCATGTGTGCAGAGTCCCAGGTGGGTGGAGCCAAGCGGGGTACTGTGTGCAGAGTGCCAGGTGGGCAGAGCCAAGCGGGGCCATGTGTGCGGAGTGCCAGGTGGGCGGAGCCAAGCAGGGTAATGTGTGCAGAGTCCCAGGTGGGTGGAGCCAAGCGGGGTAATGTTTGCAGAGTCCCAGGTTGGTGGAGCCAAGCGGGGTAATGTGTGCAAAGTCCCAGGTGGGTGGAGCCAAGCGGGGTAATGTGTGCAGAGTGCCAGGTGGTTGGAGCCAACCGGGGTAATGTGTGCAGAGTGCCAGGTGGGCGGAGCCAAGCGGGGCCATGTGTGCGGAGTGCCAGGTGGGCGGAGCCAAGCGGGGCCATGTGTGCGGAGTGCCAGGTGGGCAGAGGGACTGTATGGCTTGGGACAGGTGAGTGTGAGTGTGAGTGTGTGTGTGTACATGCCGAGTGCAGGAGGGGGCGGAGCCCAGCGGGGAAGTGTCGGCTCCCTGCACACGTAAATAGGATAAATATCGGGTTACTAAACAAAGTGCTTTGCTTGGATACCCGATGTTTATCTTGGTTACCAGCTTACCGCAGGCTACCAGCAATGGCTCCCTGCACACTGTAGCTGTAAAAAGCCCTGCTTTTGCTGATAGAACCGTTCTCGAACATAACTCGAACTGCCGAACTTTTACCAAAAAGCTCGAGTTCGAGTTCTAACTGGAACACCCCCCAAAATCACTCGAACCGCGAACTGGAGAACCACGAACCACGAACCGCGGTCAACTCTAAACATGACGGTTAACCACTGATGTCTCACATATTAGGGGACACTTTCTTAAACTTTACACTCTCTAAAGTAAAACCTAGACGATAACTGGAGAGACAAAAGAAGCGAAGGTAGGGTCTTATCCGGGATAATAGAAATCTCCAATGGGGGTAAGAAGGTTCACCTCTTGTGGTTACTGTAGTAGCGTATATCACGTTTTAGAGATACTTCTCCTTCTTCAGGACTAAAATTACATAAAGTATGACGTTTTTGTGCTGAAGAAGTAGAAGTATCTCTGAAACGCGTTGACAAAAAAAGATCATGATCATTTGTTAACTTGAGTTTTGGGAATTCATCCATGGCAGAGCGACTTTGAACCCTTTCATCCACCTAATCTAAAAGTAAAACCTACGGATCGATAGATATACGCGGTACGGAAAGTATTCAGACCCCTTTACATTTTTTACTCTTTGTTTCATTGCAGCCATTTGCTAAATTCAAAAAAGTTCATTTTTTTTCTCATTAATGTACACTCTGCACCCCATCTGGACAGAAAACCCCCCATAAATGTAGAAATGTTTTGCACATTTTTTAAACAAGAAAAACTGAAATATCACAAGGTCATAGGTATTCAGACCCTTTGCTCAGTATTGAGTAGAAGCCTCCTTTTGAGCTAGTACAGCCATGAGTCTTCTTGGGATCCCGGATTTGGGGATCCTCTGCCATTGTTCCTTGCAGATCCTCTCCAGTTCCATCAGGTTGGATGGTGAACATTGGTGGACAACCATTTTCAGGTCTCTACAGAGATGCTCAATTGGGTTTATGTCACAGCTCCGGCTGGGCCAGTCAAGAATAATCACAGAGTTGTTCTGAAGCCACTCCTTTGTCATTTTAGATGTATGCTTAGGGTCATTGTCTTGTTGGAAGGTGAACCTTCGGCCAAGTCTGAGGTCAAGAGGACTGTGGAAGAGGTTTTATTCCAGGATCTCTCTGTACTTGGCCACATTAATCTTTCCGTCAATTGCAACCAGTCGTCCTGTCCCTACAGATGAAAAACACCCCCATAGCATGATGCTGCCACCACCATGTTTCACTGTTGGGATTGTATTGGGCAGGTGATGAGTAGTGCCTCATTTTCTCCACACATACTGCTTAGAATTATCACCAAAAAGTTCTATCTTTGTCTTATCAGACCAGAGAATCTTATTTTTCATAGTCTGAGAGTCCTTCATGTGTTTTTTTTCAAACTCTCTGCGGGCTTTCATATGTCTTGCACTGAGGAGAGGCTTCGGTCAGGCTACTCTGCCATAAAGGCTTGACTGGTGGAGGGCTGCAGTGATAGTTGACTTTGTGGAACTTTCTCCCATCTCCCTACTGCATCTCTGGAGCTCAGCCACAGTGATCCTGGGGTTCTTCTATACCGCTCTCACCAAGGCTCTTCTCCCACAATTGCTCAGTTTGGCTGGACCGCCAGGCTAGGAAGAGTTATGGTAGTCTCAAACTTCTTCCATTTAAGGATTATGGAGGCCACTGTGCTCTTAAGAACCTTGAGTACTGCTGAAATTCTTTTGTAACCTTGGCCAGATCTGTACCTTGCCACAATTCTGCTCCTTGGGCAGTTCCTTTGACCTCATGACTCTCATTTGGTGTGACATGCACTGTGAGCTGTGAGGTCTTATATAGACAGGTGTGCACCTTTCGAAATCAAGTCCTATTAGTTTAATTAAACACAGCTGGACTCCAATGAAGGAATCTCATGGAGGATCATAAGGAAATGGACAACATGCGACTTAAATATGAGTGTCTGAGCAAAGGGTCTGAATACTTATGGTAATTTGATATTTCAGTTTTTCTTGTTTAAAAACTTTGCACAAATGTCTACATTTCTGGGTTTTTTTTGTCAAGATGGGGTGCAGAGTGTACATTAATGAGAAAAAAAAATAACTTTTTTGAATCTACCAAATGGCTGCAATGAAACAAAGAGTGAAAATTGTAAAGGGGTCTGAATAGTTTCCGTACCCACTGTACATCAGATATGCCCATCTACCAATGACAAGGTGAATTCAACTCAGAAGGTCTTCTGTTTCTACACGTTTCCTTTCCACATGTCTAAGCCTGTAATAATCTCAAGAAGAATAGATTCCAACTATACTTAGACTAGTCGCCCGAGTCACATCATCCCCGGCCAGTCTCTGATTCATGCTGCCCGTAGTTCCTTTAAATTCATAGTTGACAAGAATCTCGGCCTGTCATGAATTTACGGGAACACATTTCTATATGTCCTAGTTTGAAAAAAGTCGGGTTTAATGTAAATCATGGGCAAAACTCCATTTTTTTCCAATTTTGTGTGTTTGAGAGGTGGTCCTGTGGGGGTGGGACGATAACATACCTATTGTACCAATCCAGGAGTTGATAATTATGTAAACGAAGTTGTTTCTGTAGACCTCTCAGAAGGAAAGAACAGTTGCAGATAGTTCTGAAACAACCACATCTGAAAGCTCCTTCTTACTGGCATCATGGTGAGCATGTCGTCAGTCACGGGAAACCTTGGAGCCATATAGCACTGTGCCGTCTAAGAAGAGAAAATTATCAACACCTGTCTCCTCTTCTTGAACTTTAAGCTTTGCTTTCTTGTAGCTGTGTAATTTTGAAATCTACAATATATATTTATGCTCTATGGCCATCGAAGGGATTTTCCTAAATACAATCTAAATCTAAAAACCTACAAAGCTTTGAATATTTATATAGCCAGAAAATTATTTTATACAGATAAACACAACCCTCACCTTACTTTGTTTGTTGAGGTAGTAGTAGGAGTTCCTGTAATGTCAGTGTCCCTGCACTATCCTGCCTTTCCCCTGTTGTAAAGACACCAACATACCGCCATAACCGGACTGCGCAATCCCCTGCCTTGCCATGTTCCTCCATGTGCTCTCCTCTGCCTCCTGCTCCCAGGTCCTGTGCAAACTGCACTGGTCCCCTGGGAGTGCGCTTAGAATGTCCATGTTTCTTCCCTGCTCTTAAAGTGCCAGCACACCATCTCGCGGAAGTGCCTCTCAGCCTATGGCCCCCTTCACACGTCAGTGATTCTGGTACGTTTGTGCTTTTTTTTATACGTACCAGAATCACTGACATACGCAGACCCATTATAATCAATGGGTCTGCGCACACATCAGTGATTTTTCACTGAACGTGTCTCTGTCGCGAGCGGAGGAGGGGACGCCGCGCTCTCCCACTGCTGCTCGGGTCCGGCTGCCGCGGCTGCTGCGGCCTGCTGCTGCTCGGTGGCTCGAGCGATGAGCCGGATCCCGGGGACTCTAGCGGCGCTCCTCGCCCGTGAGTGAAAGGGGGTTGTTGGGTGTGGTGATGGTTTATTGTCCGTGACGCCACCCACGGTTGTGGTGATTTATTGGCACCACCGCTGCTCCGTATGGGGATCCCGGGAAGAGTGGTATGGAGCAGCCAGTTGTTGTGTTGCCCCTCCGTGGGTAGGGGTTGGTGATCCCGGGGCCCAATGATGAGATGGGAGATGCAGGGCTTGGTGGGCGCAGGGACGCGGGGGCAGCGCGGTGCCTTGCGGCACTGTGGTACTCACTCAGCCTGAGACGTTGACACAGTTTTACGGTAAACCACACGGCTGGAAAGACGGTTCCCACGGACGGCTGCACTTGCTCTCCCAGTAGGTAACGGTGATGTCCCTTTGACCTGCACCTAGTGTTTCTGTGTTGGTAGCGATGGGTTCCCACCGGTAACCCGCTCCCCGGCTTGGATATAGGCCGGAGGAGCCCTGCTTTGCCCGCAGACGCTGGCCCCGAGGAACTGGTGCCCTGGCGGTGGCGGTGTTCCTCCTTAATGGTTGGACTTTTGCCTTCAGTCGGGACTTGGTTGTTTGGAGACAGACGTCCCCTTCACTGACGGATTTGGCAAATTATGGCGACTCCTAGCCTTGCCGGGACCCGAGAGGCCCCTGCCCTGGTGCTGACTGTCCTTCGTATACTGCTCCAGACCGCCGGGCCACTACCCGTCCGCGGTCCTTCCAGCAACCTCCGAGCAGTCCCCCTCCAGACAATCACCGCTGTTGCTGACCTTGCTGACGCTGTCCTGCACTTAGCCGGACCAACTTCAGGGCTTTCTACGCTCACTTTCACTCCTTTTCTTCTTTGCTCCACTACTACTTCACTTTCACTTAGCTGTTTACTCCTTCACTTAGCTCCTCACTTAAGCTCCCCCTGAGCTAAACTCCCACTCCTTCCACTTCCTCCTCCAAACTCTATCTGCCTGGTTCTTCCCGCCTCCAGAGCTGTGAACTCCTCGGTGGGCGGAGCCAACCGCCTGGCCCACCCCCTGGTGTGAACATCAGCCTCTGGAGGAAGGCAACAAGGATTTTAGTAGCTTTGGTGTTCCTAACTGGGATGTAGGGTGTGGTGGTGTGATGACCTGTGACCCCTGGCTTGCCCAGGGCGTCACATCTCCGTGCAGCGTACATGCTTGTCCATGATTCTGCACGGACAGAAGTCCGTTTTTTTCTGGCATCACTGATGACCCACGGACCACACTATGGTGTGATCCGTGTGTGATCCGTGAAACGCGTACCAGAAAAATACTGACATATAAAACAATAAACATTTTCAACTCACCTTTCCAGCGACGCGCTGTGCAGCTTCCGCTCCTGCCCAGCTCATGAATATTCATGAAAGCAGGAACAGCCGACCCGGAAGTAGCTGCAGAGAGCGGTGGGCGGACGCTGCAGAGCCGAGGAGTTCAGCACCATGGACAGCAGGAGCGAAGGCAGGTGAGTAATGTCCATTTGCAATCACGGATCACGGATTGCACATGGACAACCCACGTGCGCCGTGATTCACGGAACACGGAGGGACATGTGCGTGTTTTACACGTCAGTAAAGAATGTCAGTGTTTTTCACTGACGTGTGAAGGGGGCCTATGGCTGAGAGGAACTAGGTATGTAAGGCATCCTCCTACTAGGGGAGGTGGAGATGCCGGAGCATTGTCAGTTTGTTAGTTTTTGTCTAGCTTGCTAGTTTTAAGGTCCCGCTTCCCTGTGTCTGTTATCTGTACCGTTTCCTGCCTCCCATACCCGTCAGCATTTGCCGTGCCATCTGTACATGCCTTTATCAGCCATCCCATCTATGCCTGCCTGCACTAGAGACTGTACCTGTCTGTACCTGAGTCTGTCCCTGCCCTATGGGTCAGCTGCCATGGTCCCAGACACTGCCCTGAGAATGGCACCTGTGTACTGTGTACAACTTCCTCTTGCAGTATAGTACTCCTATCATGCCGCTCTATGCACAGCCCCATCCCCCAGCACATCGCTTCTCAGTCCTCGTTATATACAGCCTCCAGCAGAATATCACTCCTACCAGCCCATCACAGTGAAAAGCACAATCCTAGCTCTCTCTTCTGCTCTGCACAGAGTTCCTGAAAAGATATGATTTGTCCTGAAGAAGAAGCCATAAGGCTTTGAAACGCATAGACACATAATAATAATATTTATTCACTTATATAGCATTATTAATTCCACAGCGCTTCACATACAATGACAACACTGTCCCCATTGGGGTCACAATCTAAGTTCCATATCACTATGTCTTTGGAGTGATGGAGGAAACCCACGCAAACACAGGGAGAACATACAAACTCCTTGCAGATGTTGTCTTTGGTGGAGATTGAAGCCAGGACCCCAGTGCTGCATGCCTGCAGTGCTAACCACTGAGCCACCATGCCAATCATTCCTTCCATGTGGATCCTCCTTTCTAGTTTTCTCTCCAAATTTGAGCTGCAGGGTTCCTGAAAGGCATAGATAATCATTAGTCCTATGACCAGAAGAGTTGTGGGTTCTTCACTCATTCATAAGCAATCCCCATAAGCAGACCTGTTGAGGATAAAGAATTGAGTATCCAAAAATACTTAATTCAGCCATTTCATAGACTCAGTTATATAGTTCAGTAGATGTGAACTAACACACATATTTGTGAATGCTTTTGTTTCTTACTAACATGTATATATGTATATTGCATATTCAGTGTATTTTCCTTAGACACAGTATATACCACCACATGTGATTGTAAAGATGGCCACCAATTCCTGTTCTCCACCCAAGACAAATCGACAAAGAAATTCCTGGATCCTAGACTGACCAATCAACGGAGAATATGCAGATCTCTCTACGTCATGAAGCCCTGACTTACGATACTTGATTGGACTAAAACTTTTGTTCACACCCCTTTACTGTTTGGTCTAGAGTCTCTTTCAAACAATAAAGAACACACTTGGTTAAGAGCCAGTCATGGAGATAGATGTAACTGACTTGCTGTGCAGTTATTTTTCATTCTCGTGTGCACCCATGACATTTTAATTAGAAGCAGCAGCCGGATATCAAGAGATCCTTTGAGTCTCATCATCATCGTCATTCTGACCTTGACAACTGGCGACCACGAAGGGACTACCGTAAAGGGTGAGTCAGAGCTTCCATTGTCCGGACGTCTGGGGGCTACTCCACAAGTATCCAGGTGTCGCTTGATAGGATTGATCACCCTTCATTTCGCAGGTAACCATCATATACATTGTGTGTGCTGTTTTACCTGTGGATCGAGAGACGCCTGGCGAAAGTGGGTGGTCACTAGTCCGGAGAATGGTAGTGCACCGGAGACCTAACGGTGTGACTGTCACCCGCCGGTGGGCTAGAAGGACCCAGCTCCCATAGGGGCTAGGGGTAGGTTGTAAAGTATCCGGCTGTCTGTAATTAGAAATGGGGTGTTTTCTTGAGTAGCTGTTTTTATCTGTATATAGGTGTATGGTTAATCAAGCTTGTGATTTCTCTGTTTGGTTCTCGGAGAGTTAATTGCCTGTAGTTTTTTCTTCTTCGCTGTGAACAAAGGGAGAAGGGGGGTCTGGTTAAGCCCAGGGATATCCATGACAGTCTTTCTATTGAGAACAAGGAATGCGAGAGGGGGGAGCACATCCTTACATTCTTACACTCAGAGGAAGCAAAAAGGTGGGGGCTATATGTCCACCAGCTGCTTGAGGCAGAGCGGAGATCAAGTTACACAGCTCGGTCTCTGCTGTCTCTTAGCTAAGAAACAGGGGGGTGGAGGGTGAAGAGGCAGACACCGGGTGTTAAAACAGCGCAGCTCTTTGGAGAGAGGGGGGGGTCAGTGGGCTGCAGCCTTTGTATCGTAAAGCAAGCAGAGTTGTAATGATTTGAAAGAAAAACAAGTGTTATTTTAGTTTGGATTTGAGAGAAATTAACGGGTTCATGCATTTTTCAGTTTTTTTAACTTGTTTGTTTTTGAACAGAAGTATGAGAACTAGCGATTCCCCTGTGTTGCGGACACAGCCACTGTTTGTTAGATATTAAATATTAGATATAAAATATGAAATATTAAATATTAAATATTGAATATTGAATGTTGGATAAATAATAAACGAGGCGGGAAGGGTTCTGTTAACTTAAAGTGGATTTAGCGTATTCCTCTGCGTTTTAAACGTGAGCCACTGTTATGAGCAGGTAGGTCTTCATAACGAGGCAGGAAAGGAACTCACTTTAGTTGAGGTAAGGGTGCTGGAGTTAGCGGATTCTCATGCGTATTAGACGCGAGTCACTGTCAGCGTGTTACAAACGCGGACGAGACGAGAAAGGACTCCATTGGAACGGCCGATCCAATTAAGCACTGTATACTCTGTTCAAAAGATAAATATGTTGTTTTTAATAGGAGCTGAGAACGCTGTCGCCCTAGTTACAAAAAACGGAAAAAATATAAAAGATTGCAAAAAGTTGTGTAATATCGTTGGACTACCACTAGATGGCAGGCTGCAACCCATGTATTGAAGTTCAGATTAATCTGTAGTGAGTTTATAATGAAGAACAAAGACCTCATTCACTGTCTGTTGCTGTTTGTAGAATCACTAAATGTTTTTCTCTAGCGGTAAACTCATTGTTCTGCTCTAGAAGTCATTATATCTGGTGCTAATCAAATCTCTCCTTTGTATGCTGGAATGCAAATTTACAGGCACTAAAAGTATCCCTGGTTTACTACGTAGTTCCAGCCACTCCCAGTACACCCAGGGAGTCACAACATGGATGCTACACCCGGAAGTCAGGTGCCTGGAACTTCCTGTGGCAGCCGTCTTGCTACACCCACTGATGGCAGTACACCTCATAAGCCACACCCCTCGCAATGGCTCTTTGTTCAAAGCTCTCCACCCATCCCCGGTGGGAGGTGTTCTCTGGTATATATGACTAACACATTTGAATAAGTATAAATTGTATATTTGTTTACTCAGCTATCTCATAAGTGCAAGTCAAAGATAAGTAAGTGAAACTTTTACAGAATTTTCTGTTCACATAAAATCAATTGGTATTTTAGAAGTCCTGCAGTATTATATCATAAAATAAAATAGAGGAAGGTAAATATATATATATATATCTTTGTACTGTGTTAGTTAATTTAAAACAAAAATTGTAAACGACTTACCCCTACTGATGTCAAAATGTATCAAATCCATTTGTAAAAAAGGAATTAGGAAAAATGTATAATGCATTCAATGTAGATATGGGTAATGAATGTGTTCCCTGCTACGTCTTTGTTATAACAAAGGATGAGTTTTTTTCCTTCTTCCTCTCTCACTTTTAAGAAGTAAGAGACAGGGATGGAATGTGTCTTGATGGAATGTGTCTTTCTCCAATAGTGACGTGAGTTTGGTTTAACCCTTAGAGTTCAGGATTTCCCATTTTTAGTTTGCTGTTTATACCTGAATAGGGAATATTAAATTTTATGGGATGTGCGATATAATTTGTGTTGTTTTGTGTTTAATGGCGATTTATTTGAACAATATATTTTTATTTTGTGACTCTATCACCTTTTCTGTTTCTAAACCATTCATATATTTTTGCAGGTTAGTCGTCTAGTCACAGCTGTCATTTAATTATGTCTCAGTTGTTTCTACTATGAAAGGTTTTTCTTTTCTTTATGGATACAGTGTTTATTGTAAAGTTTTAAAATTTCCCAGTAATGTATATTGTTGTGAGATATACGTTATTTTCAGTGTTTGTTCTTTTTAGGTTTTAGTATGTGGCTAATTTATTACCTGCTGTTTTATCTTTTCTTTTAGGGAATACCAGTATAAAAATGCTGAATTTTGCCATATTGGTAAATAAACAATTAAACAAGGGGGGAATAAGGTATTAATTATATTCTCCAGTTTCTTGGAGGGGGCAGCAGGCATATTAGATAGGTTTTGAAGTTGACCTTGGTTTTGAAGCTGACCTTTTTCCCATAGGTTATGTTTATTAGATTACTATGAGGTATATCTGTTAACTGAAATAGGAAAGTCTTGTCTTATATGTTTATTTGTTTATTTATTTGTTTGTTTATTTATTAAGTATTCTCAGTCATGTGAAGTATAGATGACCACTAACTGTATTATGATCAGAGATGAAGTTATAAGAATGATCTAATGTATATTTTTAAGTTTTTGTTTTTATAGATGAAACCAGATGGTGGTCGATTCTGCACTGGATATGTTGCTGTTTACACCACATGAGGTAGATCTAAATTCGACCACTCCCTCCGATCCTATTGATACAGGAGACAGTGATGCATTAATGCCTCTCTTGATGGGTAGAACAGGAGTGGGTAAGAGTCTTTAGAGGTGTATGTAGGTTGTAGATTTTTTCCTGTTGTCAAATGAATTAGGTATGCCGAAAAGAAAGTCTAGATCTGAGCTGATGGATTCGGATGGAGATCCTTGCACAGGTGCAGCTGACCAAGAAGCAGTGAACGGGCCTAGAGTTGAGAGTCTTTCACCAATACCGACCACGCCTTGGTGACATTGGTCACGTCAGTGACTTCTGTTACTCCTTGTGTTCTTACATCCCTACAGGAACAAGCGATACAACAAGGAATGGAGTGTGACATGCAGGGAGCCAGCTGAATGAGGAAGGTCTGTGGACAAAGGGTGGTAAGCTTTCTCTGCCATGAGAGCTCTTCTTAATGATGGCCCAGGTAACATCTGTGAAAGACAATTGTCAGCGTGTGCTTTGGTGACACCGGGTTCAGTACCCAGGTGGGCAGATTCACCCAGTCTTGTGAGACAAGTGCCTAGAACGAAGTGAGAAAAAAACTGTAAAGAGTCCGTAGAAACACCCTGCACCTGCTCTACCCATTCTTAGAGACTGCAAACTGATTATAGATGTATATCATGAGCACGTTGTATGCAAGTCTGTGCGTGTTGTGTAAATTTCTTTCCAGGTTTGGTCAGAGGTATTCCAGTGCAGAAAACGACATTATTGTTGAGAAGCACATGAAGGTGGTATGTAAAGAAAAATGTGTTTACAAAAAGTGTATATTTTATAGAAAAGTGGAAACTAGTAAATGGTGTATAAAATGTATATGTTCTGTTTTCTTTTTGCAATAAGCAGGTCTTTATGTAAGATGTTTTTTGGTTTAGCATAGGCATGTATATTTTTATATAATTGACTGAATAGTGTGATAAACAGGTGTATTCTCCAATTCCAGATCTTAAATCAGAGCTATTAGCATATGGTCTCCAGTCAGGAGACTGATTGATCCTAAAGGACAAGCGAGAAAGAGCCATGAGTCAACACTAGAGGAGCCGATCCAACCGCAGAAAAATCTATGGATCCACACCTCGCATTGTAGAAGGGTTAATCAACCAGAGCTGCACTGAGCGTTCTGCTCATACTTATCCTTTTCAGAAAACCCTGTACAGTTTTAGACCAGCATTGCCAGAACAGTTAGAAGAGAGGACTTAGAGAACCTTGAGACATGGGAAAGTCCAACTACAAAGGGTGAGGACTCGCCTAGGAGTCCTTGGTCTCAAACTGGTGAAGAAAACCCCTTTCCCCTTTCCGCCCATGTTTCAACGTTCAGTTAGGCAGGTTTTTCAACAGATCTTTCTACCTCTCTTCCTAAGGGAACACAGTACCCTTAGTTTTTAGAAATGGCAGAAGTAAGTCTTTAGGGGGGACTGTTGAGGATAAAGAATTGAGTATCCAAAAATACTTAATTCAGCCATTTCATAGACTCAGTTATATAGTTCAGTAGATGTGAACTAACACACATATTTGTGAATGCTTTTGTTTCTTACTAACATGTATATATGTATATTGCATATTCAGTGTATTTTCCTTAGACACAGTATATACCACCACATGTGATTGTAAAGATGGCCACCATTTCCTGTTCTCCACCCAAGACAAATCGACAAAGAAATTCCTGGATCCTAGACTGACCAATCAACGGAGAATATGCAGATCTCTCTACGTCATGAAGCCCTGACTTACGATACTTGATTGGACTAAAACTTTTGTTCACACCCCTTTACTGTTTGGTCTAGAGTCTCTTTCAAACAATAAAGAACACACTTGGTTAAGAGCCAGTCATGGAGATAGATGTAACTGACTTGCTGTGCAGTTATTTTTCATTCTCGTGTGCACCCATGACATTTTAATTAGAAGCAGCAGCCGGATATCAAGAGATCCTTTGAGTCTCATCATCATCGTCATTCTGACCTTGACAACTGGCGACCACGAAGGGACTACCGTAAAGGGTGAGTCAGAGCTTCCATTGTCCGGACGTCTGGGGGCTACTCCACAAGTATCCAGGTGTCGCTTGATAGGATTGATCACCCTTCATTTCGCAGGTAACCATCATATACATTGTGTGTGCTGTTTTACCTGTGGATCGAGAGACGCCTGGCGAAAGTGGGTGGTCACTAGTCCGGAGAATGGTAGTGCACCGGAGACCTAACGGTGTGACTGTCACCCGCCGGTGGGCTAGAAGGACCCAGCTCCCATAGGGGCTAGGGGTAGGTTGTAAAGTATCCGGCTGTCTGTAATTAGAAATGGGGTGTTTTCTTGAGTAGCTGTTTTTATCTGTATATAGGTGTATGGTTAATCAAGCTTGTGATTTCTCTGTTTGGTTCTCGGAGAGTTAATTGCCTGTAGTTTTTTCTTCTTCGCTGTGAACAAAGGGAGAAGGGGGGTCTGGTTAAGCCCAGGGATATCCATGACAGTCTTTCTATTGAGAACAAGGAATGCGAGAGGGGGGAGCACATCCTTACATTCTTACACTCAGAGGAAGCAAAAAGGTGGGGGCTATATGTCCACCAGCTGCTTGAGGCAGAGCGGAGATCAAGTTACACAGCTCGGTCTCTGCTGTCTCTTAGCTAAGAAACAGGGGGGTGGAGGGTGAAGAGGCAGACACCGGGTGTTAAAACAGCGCAGCTCTTTGGAGAGAGGGGGGGGGTCAGTGGGCTGCAGCCTTTGTATCGTAAAGCAAGCAGAGTTGTAATGATTTGAAAGAAAAACAAGTGTTATTTTAGTTTGGATTTGAGAGAAATTAACGGGTTCATGCATTTTTCAGTTTTTTTAACTTGTTTGTTTTTGAACAGAAGTATGAGAACTAGCGATTCCCCTGTGTTGCGGACACAGCCACTGTTTGTTAGATATTAAATATTAGATATAAAATATGAAATATTAAATATTAAATATTGAATATTGAATGTTGGATAAATAATAAACGAGGCGGGAAGGGTTCTGTTAACTTAAAGTGGATTTAGCGTATTCCTCTGCGTTTTAAACGTGAGCCACTGTTATGAGCAGGTAGGTCTTCATAACGAGGCAGGAAAGGAACTCACTTTAGTTGAGGTAAGGGTGCTGGAGTTAGCGGATTCTCATGCGTATTAGACGCGAGTCACTGTCAGCGTGTTACAAACGCGGACGAGACGAGAAAGGACTCCATTGGAACGGCCGATCCAATTAAGCACTGTATACTCTGTTCAAAAGATAAATATGTTGTTTTTAATAGGAGCTGAGAACGCTGTCGCCCTAGTTACAAAAAACGGAAAAAATATAAAAGATTGCAAAAAGTTGTGTAATATCGTTGGACTACCACTAGATGGCAGGCTGCAACCCATGTATTGAAGTTCAGATTAATCTGTAGTGAGTTTATAATGAAGAACAAAGACCTCATTCACTGTCTGTTGCTGTTTGTAGAATCACTAAATGTTTTTCTCTAGCGGTAAACTCATTGTTCTGCTCTAGAAGTCATTATATCTGGTGCTAATCAAATCTCTCCTTTGTATGCTGGAATGCAAATTTACAGGCACTAAAAGTATCCCTGGTTTACTACGTAGTTCCAGCCACTCCCAGTACACCCAGGGAGTCACAACATGGATGCTACACCCGGAAGTCAGGTGCCTGGAACTTCCTGTGGCAGCCGTCTTGCTACACCCACTGATGGCAGTACACCTCATAAGCCACACCCCTCGCAATGGCTCTTTGTTCAAAGCTCTCCACCCATCCCCGGTGGGAGGTGTTCTCTGGTATATATGACTAACACATTTGAATAAGTATAAATTGTATATTTGTTTACTCAGCTATCTCATAAGTGCAAGTCAAAGATAAGTAAGTGAAACTTTTACAGAATTTTCTGTTCACATAAAATCAATTGGTATTTTAGAAGTCCTGCAGTATTATATCATAAAATAAAATAGAGGAAGGTAAATATATATATATATATCTTTGTACTGTGTTAGTTAATTTAAAACAAAAATTGTAAACGACTTACCCCTACTGATGTCAAAATGTATCAAATCCATTTGTAAAAAAGGAATTAGGAAAAATGTATAATGCATTCAATGTAGATATGGGTAATGAATGTGTTCCCTGCTACGTCTTTGTTATAACAAAGGATGAGTTTTTTTCCTTCTTCCTCTCTCACTTTTAAGAAGTAAGAGACAGGGATGGAATGTGTCTTGATGGAATGTGTCTTTCTCCAATAGTGACGTGAGTTTGGTTTAACCCTTAGAGTTCAGGATTTCCCATTTTTAGTTTGCTGTTTATACCTGAATAGGGAATATTAAATTTTATGGGATGTGCGATATAATTTGTGTTGTTTTGTGTTTAATGGCGATTTATTTGAACAATATATTTTTATTTTGTGACTCTATCACCTTTTCTGTTTCTAAACCATTCATATATTTTTGCAGGTTAGTCGTCTAGTCACAGCTGTCATTTAATTATGTCTCAGTTGTTTCTACTATGAAAGGTTTTTCTTTTCTTTATGGATACAGTGTTTATTGTAAAGTTTTAAAATTTCCCAGTAATGTATATTGTTGTGAGATATACGTTATTTTCAGTGTTTGTTCTTTTTAGGTTTTAGTATGTGGCTAATTTATTACCTGCTGTTTTATCTTTTCTTTTAGGGAATACCAGTATAAAAATGCTGAATTTTGCCATATTGGTAAATAAACAATTAAACAAGGGGGGAATAAGGTATTAATTATATTCTCCAGTTTCTTGGAGGGGGCAGCAGGCATATTAGATAGGTTTTGAAGTTGACCTTGGTTTTGAAGCTGACCTTTTTCCCATAGGTTATGTTTATTAGATTACTATGAGGTATATCTGTTAACTGAAATAGGAAAGTCTTGTCTTATATGTTTATTTGTTTATTTATTTGTTTGTTTATTTATTAAGTATTCTCAGTCATGTGAAGTATAGATGACCACTAACTGTATTATGATCAGAGATGAAGTTATAAGAATGATCTAATGTATATTTTTAAGTTTTTGTTTTTATAGATGAAACCAGATGGTGGTCGATTCTGCACTGGATATGTTGCTGTTTACACCACATGAGGTAGATCTAAATTCGACCACTCCCTCCGATCCTATTGATACAGGAGACAGTGATGCATTAATGCCTCTCTTGATGGGTAGAACAGGAGTGGGTAAGAGTCTTTAGAGGTGTATGTAGGTTGTAGATTTTTTCCTGTTGTCAAATGAATTAGGTATGCCGAAAAGAAAGTCTAGATCTGAGCTGATGGATTCGGATGGAGATCCTTGCACAGGTGCAGCTGACCAAGAAGCAGTGAACGGGCCTAGAGTTGAGAGTCTTTCACCAATACCGACCACGCCTTGGTGACATTGGTCACGTCAGTGACTTCTGTTACTCCTTGTGTTCTTACATCCCTACAGGAACAAGCGATACAACAAGGAATGGAGTGTGACATGCAGGGAGCCAGCTGAATGAGGAAGGTCTGTGGACAAAGGGTGGTAAGCTTTCTCTGCCATGAGAGCTCTTCTTAATGATGGCCCAGGTAACATCTGTGAAAGACAATTGTCAGCGTGTGCTTTGGTGACACCGGGTTCAGTACCCAGGTGGGCAGATTCACCCAGTCTTGTGAGACAAGTGCCTAGAACGAAGTGAGAAAAAAACTGTAAAGAGTCCGTAGAAACACCCTGCACCTGCTCTACCCATTCTTAGAGACTGCAAACTGATTATAGATGTATATCATGAGCACGTTGTATGCAAGTCTGTGCGTGTTGTGTAAATTTCTTTCCAGGTTTGGTCAGAGGTATTCCAGTGCAGAAAACGACATTATTGTTGAGAAGCACATGAAGGTGGTATGTAAAGAAAAATGTGTTTACAAAAAGTGTATATTTTATAGAAAAGTGGAAACTAGTAAATGGTGTATAAAATGTATATGTTCTGTTTTCTTTTTGCAATAAGCAGGTCTTTATGTAAGATGTTTTTTGGTTTAGCATAGGCATGTATATTTTTATATAATTGACTGAATAGTGTGATAAACAGGTGTATTCTCCAATTCCAGATCTTAAATCAGAGCTATTAGCATATGGTCTCCAGTCAGGAGACTGATTGATCCTAAAGGACAAGCGAGAAAGAGCCATGAGTCAACACTAGAGGAGCCGATCCAACCGCAGAAAAATCTATGGATCCACACCTCGCATTGTAGAAGGGTTAATCAACCAGAGCTGCACTGAGCGTTCTGCTCATACTTATCCTTTTCAGAAAACCCTGTACAGTTTTAGACCAGCATTGCCAGAACAGTTAGAAGAGAGGACTTAGAGAACCTTGAGACATGGGAAAGTCCAACTACAAAGGGTGAGGACTCGCCTAGGAGTCCTTGGTCTCAAACTGGTGAAGAAAACCCCTTTCCCCTTTCCGCCCATGTTTCAACGTTCAGTTAGGCAGGTTTTTCAACAGATCTTTCTACCTCTCTTCCTAAGGGAACACAGTACCCTTAGTTTTTAGAAATGGCAGAAGTAAGTCTTTAGGGGGGACTGTTGAGGATAAAGAATTGAGTATCCAAAAATACTTAATTCAGCCATTTCATAGACTCAGTTATATAGTTCAGTAGATGTGAACTAACACACATATTTGTGAATGCTTTTGTTTCTTACTAACATGTATATATGTATATTGCATATTCAGTGTATTTTCCTTAGACACAGTATATACCACCACATGTGATTGTAAAGATGGCCACCATTTCCTGTTCTCCACCCAAGACAAATCGACAAAGAAATTCCTGGATCCTAGACTGACCAATCAACGGAGAATATGCAGATCTCTCTACGTCATGAAGCCCTGACTTACGATACTTGATTGGACTAAAACTTTTGTTCACACCCCTTTACTGTTTGGTCTAGAGTCTCTTTCAAACAATAAAGAACACACTTGGTTAAGAGCCAGTCATGGAGATAGATGTAACTGACTTGCTGTGCAGTTATTTTTCATTCTCGTGTGCACCCATGACATTTTAATTAGAAGCAGCAGCCGGATATCAAGAGATCCTTTGAGTCTCATCATCATCGTCATTCTGACCTTGACAGACCTAAGAGAAAGCAAGGAGACAGTGGGGATCCCACTTGCCCGATCTAAAATTTTTTCACACCGCTGAAAGTGCAGAAGTGGATTGGAGTGCGCATCAGCGTAGACTTTACTTACACTAAGCAGTGAAGTTCAGCCTGAAACGCGTGGGATTCGTACAGAACGTTCCCAGAGGGATATCACAGCCCACATGAGTTACACATATGCCTACATTTCTGATGGAAATCTTAGGAAGAAATGAAAAATTTCTTGGACAATCCCTTTAACTGATTCAAACAAAATGAAAGTGATAGAATTGTTGAACTGGGACAAAAGGAAGCACATTTTATAAGGCAGCTATTCTCCTTTTACCCAGGTACGAAGACATTTTCCCATGAATCTACATTTAGTGTTATATAAAAATCCAAAGCATTAAAACCCCAATGCAAACAGGAAAAGGAGTATTTATAAAGAGGGTTTATTTTCTCATTCATATGGATACTGTTACATTTACTGCGGAGCCAGTGCAGGAATACGGTCCCATATTTAGAAGGGATAAGCTGCCAGCTGTGTAGCGCAGAGATTATTTTGGTACAGGAGGTGCATATAAATATACGCTGCCGCTTTATATGTTGGTAATGACATCACTGTCGTAATCGCACACACTCCGCTATTCATAAGACATCCGCTCTTATTAGAAGTTAAATTGGAAAATAATAATGTTCCTATCTGCCAACTATATAAATGGCTTCCCTTTGGTAATAAGACCATTGAGTGCTCGTTAAAAAAATATCCCGGTCTGATTAACATGTTGGGTCACTAAGGGGGATCTCACAGGGGCACGGCATGCATTCAACAACTAGTACAAGGATATGTAGGGTATTTGTAGATTATTTTGCTTTTTTGTGGCATAACCATGTTGTCTCTAGGTAAGAAAAACCTGTCCATGTTCCATCGACATCTAAGGCTCAGTTCACATGAAGCAGTTTTGTCTGCAAAAAAGATGTTGTGTTTTACAGTACAAGCAAAACCTATAAGATTTCAAAAATCCCAAGCACACACTTTTTTCCCTATTGCTTTTCATGTTAACCCATAAAAAACAATGAGAAAGTGCAAAAATGTTGAAAAAAACCCTCACATCCAGGTTTGGACTGGCCCACAGGAAGGCAGGGGAATTCCCGGGTGGGCCTCTCTGCTGGAATGAGTCACTTATCCCCAAATATGAGCAGTATTTCACCCCATTATATTATTCACTCAACAAACTACCTCGTGCAATATTACATAGACGTACAGGTTAGGCCCCCTTCACACATCCGTGTCTCTTGGTACGTGTTTGGTCCGTTTCCTCACGTGCCGGAGACACGGGCACACGTAGACCCATTAAAATCAATGGGTCTGCGCACACGTGCGTGTTTCGCTATGGACCGTGTGTCCTTGTGGAGCATACGTGTGCCCGTGTGCTCCACACGTAGACATGTCTGTTTTTCTCCAGCAACACAGATATCACACGGCCCACACACGGACCTCACGGATGTGATCCGTGTGACACGCACCGGAGAAAACACATGCTTGTAAAAAAAAAAATTCTTTACTCACCTGTCCCCAGTGCTGCAGTTTCTGTCGCTGCTGTCACTTGCTTCCGACCCCCGCTCATTATGCTCATTGCATATTCACTGCACTGCGGGAGGAAGCAGCAGCAGCAGGTAGTTGGCAGGGCCGGAGACCGAAGATCAGCACCACGGACAGCGACGCCAGGGACAGGTGAGCAGAAAGTTCACGGATAACACACGGAGAACACACGTTGTGCCATAAAAATGGCACACAGAGGGATATACGCACCTTTGACACGTCCGTGAAAAACGTGCATGATTTTCAAGGACGTGTGAAGGAGGCCTAAAGGTGTGAATGGGGCCAGCTGAACAGTGGACCCCCAGAGTCAATATCAATGGTGGGTCTATGACACTTCAGTCCGACACTGTCCACATCAAACAGGTTTTGCTTTTTGCTGCATTTATTACACATATAATAAACAAAAAATGCAACAAAAAAAAACAGCAAAAATGCATTTTTTATGCCAAGAAAGTAGACTTTGGCTGCAGAAAAAAATGAGTGCAAGAACACTGTGTGTGAACATAGCCTAAAGGCCACTTTACACGCTGCGATCTTGCTAGCGAGATCACTGGCGTGCGTACCCGCCCCCATCGTTTGTGCATGATGGGCAAATCACTGCCCGTGGCGCACAAAATCGCTCGGACCCGTCACACTACTTACCTGCCTAGCGACGTCTCTGTGACCGGCGAACCGCCTCCTTTCTAAGGGGCAGGTTTCTGCGGTGTCACAGCAACGTCACTAAGCGGCCGCCCAGTGGAAGTGGAGGGGTGGGCGGAGATGAGCGGGATGTAACATCCCGCCCACCTTCTTCTTTTCTTATTGCTGGAGAATGCAGGTAAGGTGAGGTTCCTCGTTCCTGCGGTGTTACACACAGCGATGTGTGCTGCCGCAGGAACGACGAACAACATCGTACCTGCAGCAGCAATGATTTTTGGGAATAGGGGAGTGTGACGCCCTGGACTAGCCAGGTGGTCACAGTTAGAGCCCCGCACAACACCTGTCCCCTAAAAAGATGTCATCAGCCAACCAGTAAACCCTAGTCACCCCTCTCAGAGCTTGATGGACACACGAGGGGGGCGAAGCCAGGTGGTTGGCCACGCCCACCGAGGAGTTCAGAGGGCCTGAGGCGAGAGAAACATCAGTTGAGTTGAGTTGAGTGGAGTTCAGTCAGACAGTCTGTTAGTGGTAGTGCAGTAAAGGAGGTCTGACAGGTGCCGGGGTTGGAGCCCGGGCACCTTTGGCTAGGAGGCTTTCGGTGGCCTTAGCCTGCAGGAGATGGGAAGACAGCTCGGTGAAACTGTGGTGGACCGGGAAAGGGTAGTGGCCCGCCGGTACCGACCTGGGGAACCGACTCGGAAACCGGAGCACAAAGCGGGGTACTCAGACCCTGAAACGAGGTCCAGAAGCCTCTGCACTAAGTTAATTAACTGATTGCAGTCTGGACTATAGGTCCTTTACCACCCAAAGTCCCGACTGAAGAGAGATACCACGGGCCAGCGTCTGTGGGCAAAAGGGCTCTCCCGACATCCGCAAAGCTGGGGAGAGGACTTCCGACGCTGAAACAAATAGCCAACATATACACAACACGGTGCAGGAGAAAGGCAGAGACCACCAACCGGGTGGGGGACTACACGCAGCCGGCTGTGGGCACCGACCACCATCAACTTGGTTTACCAGAGACTTGTGTGTGTTACTAATCGTGAGTACAACAGTGCCCTCCGGCCGCGCACCTCCCTGCACCGCCCAACAAACCCCAACGGGTCTCAGGGCCACCACCTCTGCCCACGGAGGGGTTAACATCTTGCTGCGTAACATCTTCCCCCGGGTGCCTAGCAACTGCAGCGGTGGTGTCCACCTTCACCACAACCCGTGGGTGGCGTCACGAACTTAACCACGGCTCCGGCCGTACACCTACGTCCCCTAAACCGCCAGCCCCCCTTTCAGGTCAAAGTGACCACGGGGCCCCCGGGTCCGGAGACGCTCGAGCCACGCACCAGCGAGCCTGGATCCGACCCTTCTGGCGTCACGAACAGGATACTTACCAATTCACTTACCTAGTAAAGTGCGCCTTTTACGGACAGTCAGCGGTGATCTGTTGTGAAATTTCTGAAATCCACCATCTTGCCGCCATCTTTTGGTGCGAAGATTCCCGCCAGAGTCTTCTTCCCCGCAGAAAGGGCGCGAAAGTTGAAGCCCCGCCCCCTGAGAACACGGCCATAAAGCAAGGCCGGAAGTCGAAAAATGAAGCTTACTGGCCGAAGAAGGGAGTGCCGCGAAAAGACCAAGAGGGGGCAGGTGAAGATTCAGCGACATGTGACCGAGCTGATAAAGGGCAGGGACTCCAGGACCCTGCCACATTTCTGGTTCCTGGACCCCGCGAGAGTGACATGGCCGACTTGTCCCACAAGCCTGCAGCACCGGAGCCCGCGCCCAGAACAGCGGCGTGGGTGGAAGCCCGAACCACCCATATGTGTATCCAGATACAAGCCCAGGCGCGGTTCTTAATGGAACGGTGGATGGCCGAGATGGAGGAGCTGGCTGCAGCCGTGCGGGCATGCAAAGTGGAGCAGGTGAGCGACCCACGCCCCTATGTCCCCGAGGGACCGGCCGATTTGGCAGAGGGACCCGGTCTGCCCCTGCCCTCTAAATCGCCTCCTTCGCTGCCCGTACTGGTTGCAGCTGACCCCCCGCTCGGTCCGCTGCCCCCAAAACCGGCAGCGGAGCCCGTCTTATCTGCCCGCGAGGACCCGCCTGTGGAAGCAGCCCGCGGACGGCCAGTCACCCGACCGGCGCCAATATCGCTTCCGTGGAAAAGTAACCTCCGGAAGGTGCCTGGCCTAGGAATGAACCAACCGGTCCCGGAAGAGGCCATGCCCCAGCTACCTAAGGCCCCGGCAGTCCGCCCGGCCGAGATGGAGGTGGATGCAGGCCGAAAGTGGGCCCAGTGGGCGAAGCTGACCGCTCCCAAAAACCAGGCCTCGGCTGAGGCGTTGCGGGGTTGGCGCTGCGAAGCAGCCGAGCAGGCCACGACACAGCGGGGTTCCCCAACGCAGAAGTTGCCAGTCGTAGCCAGCACAGGGGAGCTCCGGCTGGGCCCGACCCCCACGCAGAGTGACCCGGAGCAGGCAGACGCTCTGTACTGGGAGCGGCAGCAGAACCAGCTGGGCCGAGAGATTGCGGCCCGGGAGAAGAAGAAAGCAGAGGTGCTGGCCCAGACCATCCGTTAGAAGGACAACCTCCGCAGTGCCACCTACAGGGTACGGGGCCCGACCTTTGAAGGCCAAGTTCGGCATTTTGACCCCCAAAGAGGATGGGGGTTCGTCTTTGAGCCAGGCCTGGAGGCGGAGATATTTGTGTCCCGGAGAGACGTGTACCCGCATCTTGCCGTTGGTCATCCCGACCGGGATCTGAAGCCCCGGGGCCAGCACCCCTGCCCACGGAGGGATTAACACCTTGCTGCATAACATTTTCCCCCGGGTGCAACTGCAGCGGTGGTGTCCACCTTCACCACAACCTGTGGGTGGCGTCACGAACTTAACCACGGCTCCGACCGTACACCTACATCCCCTAAACCACCAGCCCCCCTTTCAGATCGAAGTGACTACGTGGCCCCCGGGTCCGGAGACGCTCGAGCCACCCACCAGCGAGCCTGGATCCGAGCGGCTCGGTCGCAGCCGAGCCCGAGGCGGTACAGGAGCATGTCACCGTTTACGATTTTGTACAATTTTGCGACCATTTTCGATCGCACTTAGATGTCACACGCAATGACATCGCTAAAGCAGCCGGTTGTGTGTCACGAATTCTGTGACCCCACCGACATCGCTTTACCGATGTCGCTGCGTGTAAAGAGGCCTTTAGGCTATGTACACACGCTCAATATATACTGTTGATTTATCTGATGCAAATACTGGCGTGTTGGCAGTAAAAATGTTACATAAAATAAGGATGTTTTTGATTGTGTTTCCCATTTATTTAAATGGAAGAAAAATGGTGCAAAAACACTGAAAAAATTGACATAGCGCAGATATTAAACTGCTACAAATGTGCAAGGAAAAAATAAGCAGCGTGTGTGTTAGATTTCAGAAATCTCATTTACATTGCTGGATCTGCATTTTTTGCACATGAAATTATGCAGCAGAAAAAATGCGTCAAATACTCATCATGGAAATGTAGCCCTTGGGTTTAAAGGGTTAAGAAATAACACAACTGGCATCTGCTTTGCGAGCAATCATCACCTATGTGGGGAATTCATGGTGTAATTTCTGCCATCCTTAATTGATGTATAAATAAACACGCGTTGGTCTCCTTGGTGCTCCGTGGAACGGGCATGCCGGGCCAAGAGAGCTACTGAACTGATTTGGCAAAGAACAGCGTAACATAAGATAATGGCATCTATATTTCAGACATGGAGACTTCTGCTAAATCCAACAATGTGACACTAGAGTTCACTAAGAGCTCCATTAATGCTTTATCATTATGTAGGGCTATGGCAGGCAGAAAAGGATTTTTAATTGTAGTAGGTCTACTTCACGGCAGAGACCCAAACTCAACCTGACCCTAGCTGGGAAGACAACCAATATGGATGCCCATTCATCAGTAGTAGAGCAGAATAACAGGTTATTTGGGATATTGTTCAGTGGGAATTTTCAATTGCTTTGATCAGACATGGACTGGCCCACAGGAGAACCGGAGAATTCCCTGGTAGGCCACTCTACCAACCCTATATATAAGCATATATAGCTGAAATAACACACTATACAAAAAAAGGCAGCATCTCATTATTATCATACCAGGTTTTTATTATTAATTATTATTATTATTATAATGAAACATAGGTATGTTTGTGACTAAGGGTGATGTAATATTTGTATGTTACTGAATAGTGGACCCCCAGAGTCAATATTACTGGTGGGCTCTTGCCTGTGGTATTACTCTGTCCCAGCCATCTATCAAAATATTCTACATAAACCTGCAGATTAATGTATCTACATATATTGTATTTTTTTTTGCAAACACCTACAGAACGTGTGTGATCATACATATTTGCATGCAAAGATTTGTTTTAGATTTGCAGTTCTGCATTCCTAGAGAAGAAAAGAATAACCTATGGCATAATATCTGAGTGACAGCTGCTTCCTGGGTGCTTGATCCGGTTATGATTGACGTGTCATGTCGAGCATTCATGTATATGGTGCATTTTTAGTGCGATTATGTCAACAGGACTTGTTTTGTAAAAAAGGAAAGGGGACACGACACAGTAAAATGAGACATCTCGCATGGATGAAAATAGGCTTTCACCTTCCATGAGTATCTGACCCCACTCAGTCTTTGGAGCCCCCAGTTTGAATATCCTTTTACCAGTGAGTCAGCCATGGTCACTTTCAATTTCATCTCTATTCGTAGCCTCGGGACGTTGATACACATGAGCACTATGGCTGCTCTCACCCCTCTCCATACCACCACGTCCCAGTGCTCGCATTGTGAAGCTCTACCATCTCCACTCCACACTGCTCCTGCACTTAGTAGATTCCTTCTGTACCTGCCAGAAGCACTTACAGTGCCATGAAAAAATATTCATACTCTGTGAACTTTTCCACATTATTTCAAGCTATACCCAGAAACTTAAATTTATTTTATTGTGATTTTATGTGATATACAAACACAAAGTATCAAGTATTAGTGAAGTTTAAAGGAAAGTTTTCTAAATATTCTAAAAGTATAAGTCTGAAAATTGTGACCTACATTTATATTCAGCTCCCCTGAGTCAATACTTTTTAGTATCACCTTTCACTGCAGTTACTGCCGCAAGGCTTTTGGGGTATGTCTCTACCAGCTTTGCACATCTAGACGCTGGTATGTTTTCCCATCCATTTTTTACAAAAACACTGTAGATCAGTTAGCGTGGACGAAGACTTATTATGTGAATAGTAATTTTCAAGTCTTGCCACAGAATCTCAATGGGATTTAGGCCTGGACTGGGCCATTAACATACATTATTATGTTTTGACCTTAACCAACCATTGTAGGGTGGTTGTTCTGCTTGAATGTGAACCTACACAGCAATCTCAAGTCTTTTGCAGCCCTCTAACATGTTTTCCGCCAGTATTACCCTGTATTTATCTCCATCCATCTTCCCGTCAACTCTTACCAAATGCCCTATCCCTGCTGAAGAAATACCTCCCCACAACAGGATGCTGCCACCACCATGTTTGACGGTGGGGATGTAGTTTTCAGGATTATGTGCAGTGTTAAGTTTTCACCACACATGGTGTTTGGCATTTAGCCCAAAAAGTTCTACTTTGGTCTCATCTGGCCTTCTTCCATAATGGCCAGATTTGTGGAGTATACGACTAATAGTTTCCTGTGTACAGATTCTCCCTCCTGAGCTGTGTATCTGAGCAGCTCCTCCAAAATGACCATTGGCCTCTTGGCTGCTTCTCTAATTACTGCTCTGCTTCTTTGGGATGTCATTTTAGCTGGACGACCATATCTTGGTAGGTTTGCAGTTGTGTCATACGCCTTGCATTTTTGGATGATGAACTGAACAGTACTCCATGAGATATTCAGAGCTTGGGTATTTTTTTTAGAATCTAACCCTGCTTTATTGTTTTCCACAACTTTATCCCTAACTTGTTTGGTGTGTTTCTTGGCTGTTTGATCCATAATGTTCATAGAATAACTGTAGTTATACTGAGACAGTTGAACTCAATTTACTAATTAGGTAACTTCTGGAGGCAGTTGGTCACTAAGGATTTTATATGTGGGTATCAGACTACAGGGGGCTTAATATAAATGCACATCACAATTTTCAGATTTATATTTCTACAATATTTACAAAACCATGTTTTGTTTCCTTTTCTCTTAATAAATCCTTGTTACTTTGTGTTGGTGTATCACATAAAATCCCAATAAAATACATTTATTATGTAGTAGGAGAAATAATATAAAATGGTATGGGTAGCTCCATTTTGAAATGTTAACTTTTAAACTTATTTGTAGACCGATAAAAACACCTCTCGCCCACCTGGAGAATGCGAAGCTGGGAGCTTTGGAACAGCAAAGAGTTGCCAGAATGATCAAATATCGGTAAGATATCTTACAAGTTGAAGGCCAAAAATGTGCATGCGGAGGTTCTGTCTAGGATAACCCAAGAGCAATGAACTTGTCATGTGGATGAAGATTTGGAGGGAGACAAGACCTCAGACGTCTGACGCTTCACCACAGCCCTGGTGGTTGCTCAAAATTTGGAGGAAGAGCCCCAATCAACTCAACTGGAACTCCCAGGGGATGAATGGGTGCAGTTACAATAGTCTGATCCGGAAAAAGCATAGCTACAAAAAAGGGTAACCATTGGTCAGAAGTCGAGCAAAGAAGAGAAGGGAACTTTATTGAACAGTGCTCTACAGATACTCGGCCAGTGGGAGCAGCACGTTATGAGAAATGGCATACTATATCGTTGGATCTGCCAAAAGAATTTGAGACCATATGGCAGGTGGTGATAACAAAAGTGATGGCGTATCCGCATTGATTGCAAACACTGAAGCAGCTGTTAGAACAGAAGTTTCAAGAGCTGGCTCATCCAACTGTAACTCCAGTACAGGAAGTGCCCCTTCACCGAGGAGATGGTGTGCTAGTACGTGCCAAGAACAAATTGAATTATTAATGGGAGGGGAACCCATACTAAGTGACCAGAAGGGTTGACCCCAATAACCCTATATGAAATATGCCCAAAGGGAAAGGAAGAATCACCTGGTGAATACTAAATTGCAACATGCTACATCCCTGCGTGTCTGAAGGAGAAAAACCAGGAACAAGCCACCAAAAGATCAATGACATGCTGCACCAAGAAGCACTGATGTCCCTGAGGAGGAATGGCTTGCAGTGCCCACCCATCCCCAAAACAAGAAGCCCCAATCTCTAGCCGAATCCGAAAACAGGCTCAATACTGGACAGAACCATCAGGAACTGAAGAACTGAGTGCGTGTTCCTCAAGGGGAAAATTTGGAGTAGACATCAGGTCAAGTGACAGTTGTGGCACAGCTATCTAATATAAAAGCTTGATGTGTGCAAGAAGGTTAGAAGTTAAGACTTAAGAGGAGGCAGATGTATGAGCAGTGAATCAACCTCACGGCCATTACTGCAGAAGACTTTGTGCTCAAGCCAGAGAGACCAAATATTGAGAACCAGACTTCTTTGTCAAGCATTGAAGATTGAACACTGGGAACCAGACTTCGCATGTCAAGCACCAAAGACCAGATGCCACTTATCAGATACAGAACATAGAACTGCTGAGTGAGACGGGTTGTTGCTTCCTGCTCACGGATATGAAACTAATTGAGAAAAGTTATTAACAGAATTGGACTTGCTCTATAATGCACTGTACTATGGCTCAGTTAGACCCTATGTCATTATTTACAATGTAATTTTTTTGATAATTAATTAAGGTGGAAATAGTAACTAATTGGGGTGACATTGACGTTTACCTGACAGAGTGGCTTGGGTCGGATAATCCCTGCAAGTTAGTCTTTAATAGCTGCATGCGATATATCATATCTACGATTTGTAGATTACTGATTTTGCATTTTCTGCCTTCCGAAAGTCGTTTATTTTGTGTTCCCATTACTTCTTACTGCCGATAACTCTTTATTTCTGTAAAATAAATATTTGCTGAGAATGATCACCGAGTCACCTCTACTGTGCTGTTGCATTCCTTGTCCTGTTTTACAGCAGCACAAAAAATAACACTTTTAATTCCCCCAAATGTCCTGGTCCTGTCCAATGGCTTACTTCAGTGCTTGGTCTCTCATCGCAATGGCCATCCTCCTTCTTGCTTCATGTGGATGATGTCATCCACCTAGTGATTCCCAATCATGCTCCTGCACAGGCACACTTCTTCCTACCCTGCAGAGAGCAGAGCAAAGTACTGTAATGTGCATGCACTGGGAAGGGGCCAAAGAGCACCGACGACCTAGAAGTAAGGCTGGTGCTTGCGCACTACAGTACTTTGCTCTGCACTCAGCAGAGCAGAGAAAAGTGTGCCTGTGCAGGAGCACAAGTAGAGAACCGTCTGTGGATGATGTAGGAAGTATCATCTACGTGAAGAAGGGAAGCAGGATGACGATTGTAGGCAGAGAGGAGGTGCCAAAGCGTAACCAGAAACGCTCATCGGACCGGACCACAATGTATAAGTGATACAAGTCTGCAGTCTGTATTCTGATGTGAGGACATCAGCCGCATTCACTGTGAACAGTAAAATGATGATAGTTACAGTTATGACAATTTGTAGAAAAAAAAATCATAGTCGCATCAAATATTTTTTACAGGCACGTCAAAAAAAGTTTTGCATTTTTACAGACTGTCCAGGAATTTCTGGATAATTGTGTACAACAGAAAACTTTTCCTTGGTCCTGTTTATTTCCATAAGTAAAGCGCAATTCTTTACGTTACATCCTCAGAGTAGCAACTTTCCCCCAACCATGAGGCTCTCGTTAATACTTCTCGAGGGCTCATAGAATTCTAGTTACGGCCTTTATGTCTCTGTATATCATCATGGCTCTCATACTTGTATACACGGTTATTTATAGAAGCAGTATGTCCCTGTATATCACTATGGCTCTCATAATATGTAAGTACATTCTTGCAGGCGTGCTTTATTTGCAAGAATTATTGCCGGGCTTTATAACGTGACACCGAACCACTTCTTGTATTTCATGGCAGAAAATAGTCATCTATACATTTCTTAAGTGTCATGCAAATCTTTTTTTATGAATGTTCCATTTTCGCTAAATCATTCTTAGCTTTGGTAACGCTTCTCATCGTTTTCGTATCACATTGTTATCATATGTATTGGTGTAATCTCATATAAACACAAAACAGACTGTATTCTTTCAAACTTCTTTGATAATGGAAAGATGATTTAAGTGTTTCCAGAGCAAAAATGATTCATTTTTATTAGAGCTATATTAGGTAATAATACTACAAATATGATGCAATTGGTTGCCTAATATAGTTAGATCCTGCTGCCATTAACTTCTGTTGCACTGATGACTTCTTGTCTTCTCATATAGTACAATAGAAGTCAATGGTAGCAGGATCCAGCTGTTGTATCCTATTAGTTGTATACCAAAAATATTCTGGGAACATAGTACAAGAATTGGCGGGGACTCCGCCCTATTTTTGATAACCAGCCAAGGTAAAGCAGACAGCTGGGGGCTGATATTATTAGGATGGGAAGGCCCAGGGTTACTTGGCCCTTCCCAGCCTGAAAATAGCAGCCCCCGGCACCCCAGAAGTGGCACATCCATTAGAAGTTCCAATTCTGGAACTTTCCCCGACTTTTCCTGATTAACCTGGTGTGGTGCTGAGTCACCCGGCCACAACGGTCACCCCAGGGACACCGCTCCACCTCCAGGGATGCTGCGGGGACTTCTGCTTTGGATGTTCTGGCGACAGGTCTGTCAGGTTGATTACTTCTGAGTCATGACGACACTCTCGGTTTGCGGTCAGGGTTATGGGTGACCGCCACTGCAGTTTTAACGAGCATCTGGGGCTGATGGAATCTGCAGTCGGATGGTGGGGCCTCCCGAGAGTGAGGCTGGCCCCAGGGGCTCGGGTGTATGTGTGTAGAACAACAGGTCGCAGAATA
Source organism: Anomaloglossus baeobatrachus (assembly GCF_048569485.1). NCBI lineage: Eukaryota > Metazoa > Chordata > Amphibia > Anura > Aromobatidae > Anomaloglossus > Anomaloglossus baeobatrachus. The sequence goes on along the minus strand of NC_134362.1, from coordinate 146,513,029 downwards.
ACTCAGTCTCAGTCCAAAGTGTCTTCCAACTGGTTTTTACTCACTTTCAGATGCTTTTGTGAGGTAACCCGGGCAATGCTGAGATACACCAAGAGAGAACCAGGTATCCTTCAGGCTGGTATAAGGGTAACTGTTAGCTCGCCTTCCTAGCACTTCTTGTTTCGGATAACCCCTGATTTGAAGTACCATGGGGTTCATCCAGGGAAGTCGCAACTGCCTTTTCTCCCCTTTTTGCCCGTTTGCTGGCAGCGTGGACCAAGGAAATTGGCTCCAAGCTCGATCCTCCTGTTGGGCCCCCTCATTGCTGCTGATGCTCGGGCTCTAGTTGGTTGGTGTGGGACTTGTTGTCCTCCCCACCAGCAGGTTTAGCAGACCAAATAAATGGACATCTACTCTAGGGACCTGTTCCCTGTGCGTGCCTAGCCACCAGAAGTCTCCGTACACGACCAGCTGACTTCCTCAGCATCTTTCTGTCCAACTTCTGGTGACCGTTCTCCCCCGCCAATGACCACTACACGTGCAGGGTCTGACTAGCGTGTCCGCTCTCCTGCATCTCCACTTCAGACTGGCTACCTCCAGCTCCTTTTCCTGACTGCCACTGCAACCTAGCTTCCAGCCTTTCTACCGCACCCCTTGATTGGATGTGGAGGCACGTCCCCTCCTGGGTCTGTCCAGGGGTCCACTCAATGGTGTGTGAGACCTGGTCACTATGTGTCTGTGCGTACACACCCTATTCCAGCCTTTAGGATTACCTGTTTGCCCTCACCAAGCATGGGTGCAGTACTCAGTGGCGCCTGATCAGGTCAGGGGCGCCACAGTGCCAATTGGGGTAATTTTTTTGGGTTTGATGTCAGATGTGAATTAACAGCTAGCATCAAGCCCAGGGGTTAGTAATGAGTAGGCATCTATCAGACACCCCGATTACTAACCAGGCAAGCCAAGCATAGACTTAAAAAAAGACAGGAAAAAAAAAAGTTTATTTTAAAAACTACTCCCCTCACACTCCTCTATCACCGATTTTTTAATTAAAAAGAAATCTTGGAAGTTCCTAGGTAATCTAAAGAGTAATATCCCATGACACGCATAAATTCCTATGGAACTGCATTCTGAGAACTTTCTCAGACTGCAGCTCCATATTTAATTGCCAGTCAGTGGCAGCCTGGAATTTCTCATGAGTGGTGAGGTCACTGTCCCTGACTGGCAGTGACCTATGGAGTGTCGTTCTGAGAAAGTTCTCAGAATGATGCGCCATAGAAATCGATGGGCGTCATGATTACACTATTGTATTATGTCAGAACTTACAGGATTTCTTTTTTAATTAATAAATTGGTGACAGGCCAAATAACTATAGTCCTTCACACTATGATAATACCAGGCCCTAGCTGTCTGCTTTACCTTGGCTGATTATCAAAAACATGCTGTTTTTAAATTATTTAAATAATTTAAAAACAATTTGGGATCCCCTGTAATTTTGATAACCAGCCAAGGTAAAGCTTATAGCTGTGGGTTGTAGAACACAATGGTCTGCTATACCTGCGCTGTTTATCAAAATCAGGCGGGAGCCCAATTATTTTTCTGTATTGTTGACAGCAGGGTACAAGCAACATCCATATGCAATAAAGCTTTTTGATCAGCTGTGCTGCAGCCTTTCAAAAAAATGTTATTAGTATACAAACAGTACCTGAATTTTGAACTTGGACAAAGTCTTTTTTTTAAAGTCCGTGTTCAAGTCCAAGACCCAAACACTGTGTGTCACAGTTCAGGTTTGCTCATCCCTAGATTTGACACTTTGATACAATATACAGTGGTCAGTGGACTGCTTTTATAACAGGGTAAATTTGATGTGTCCTCTAAAAATCTCAACACACAGCCATGGCTAAACCACTGGCAACAAAAATGGGTACACCCCTAAGTGAAAATGGGAAAATTGTGCTCAATTAGCCATTTTCCCTTCCTGGTGTCATGCGACTCATTAGTGTTACAGGTTCTTAGGTGTGAATGGGGAGAAGGTGTGTTACATTTGGTGTTATCTCTCACACACTCTCTCATACTGGGCACTGAAAGTTCAACATAGCACCTCAAGACAAGGAATTCTCTGAGGCTCTGAAAAAAATAATTTTAGCTCTACATAAAGATGGCCGAGGCTATAAGAAGATTGCCAACACCCTGAAACTGAGCTGCAACATGACGGCCAAGACCATACAGCGGTTTAAGAACACAGGTTCCAATCAGAACAGGCCTTGCCAAAGGTTGTATTTTAAAAATAGATGTATGAGTGTTTCCAACATTGCTGCATATTTTACAGGGCTGAGGGGGTCTACCGTCAGTTCTCAGACCATACACTACACATTGCATCAAATTGGTATGCATGGCTGTTGTCCCAAAAGGAAGACCCTTGTAAAGATGATTGTAACGCTGTGTCCCTGCACTCCTGGTTCTTCTTCAGGGACATGCTCTGACTCACCACCACAGCCTGGTCCTTCCACGCTGACTGGCGTCCCTGCCTCTACTCGAAGTGGGCTCTCTTTCCACCTCCCGGAGTCTGTGTGGGTCACAGGTCCTCTGGCAGAACTCCTAAAGAGTGCGTGCATGCCGCTGCCTCTCTCTTAAAGGGCCAGCGCACCACTCCTAGGAAGTGCCTCTCACCCTATTGCTTAGAGACATGGCATATTTAGGGCAAGCTCCCACTAAGGGAGTTGCCTGTTCAACGCCCTAATTTAGCTAGTTAGAGTCCATTGCTCTAGATAGCTAGTTGTCAGGTCCCCTAGTCTGTCCTGTGTTTAGGCCTATTGGTTTCCCTTACCTGTCGGTTCTGTCCTACCAGTGCTAGTGTCCCTGCCTGTCTGTCCTGGCCGTGCCTCCAGCCTCAGTTATCCTGGTGGCTCTTCCCACACCAGAGACTGTGCCTGTCTGTCCCGGCTGTGCATCCAGCTTCAGCTATCCCGGTGGCCCTTGTCACACCAGAGACTGTGTCTGTCCAGCTCATCCATTCCTCCAGCCTCAGCTACCCTGGTGGCCCTCGCCACACCAGAGACTGTGCTGTCCACCCTGGCCATGCCATCTGCCTCTACTACCCTTGTGGCTCCCTGTTTACACTTGATACATGGCCCTGTCTGCTACTGTGTCTGCCGTTGCCCCTGCCCTAAGGGTCAGCTGCCATAGTCCTGGTCCCTGCCCTGGGATTAGCACCTGGAGTCCACCTCACACCTTTATCTCGCTGCAGTACTATTCCCGGTGGCGAGCGCGACAGTGATGCACAAGAAAGCCCACAAACAGTTTGCTGAAAACAAGCAGACCTTGACATTGATTACTGGAACCATGTGCTGTGATCTGATGAGACCAAAATAAATTTATTTGGTTCAGATGGTGTCAAATGTGTGTGTTAGCAACCAGGTGAGGAGGACAAAGACAACTGTGACTGTTAAGCATGTTGGTGGGAGTTTCATGGTCTGTGGCTGCATTGCTGTGGGGAGCTACCGTTCATGGAGGGAGCCATGAATGCCAATGTGGCGCCCTGGACAAGCCAGGGCCCACAGATAACAACACCTACACACCCCACACTCCCGGTCAGGCACACCGAAGTCAGACGTAAACCCTTGTTGCCTTCCTCCAGGGGCTGATGTTCACACCAGGGGGGTGGGCCAGGCGGTTGGCCCCACCCACCGAGGAGGTCACAGTCCTGGAGGCGGGAAAACCAGGCAGTTCAGTTTAGAGTAGAGTTGAGAGATTAGTAAAGTGGCAGTTAAGCAGCCTGAAGTTGGTCCGGGTGTGTGGTCCGGACGGATCGGCAAGGTTGGCAGACGGTGGTGACCGTCTGCAGGAGTGGCCTATTGGAGCTAACCGTAAGGACCGTGGATGGGCGGTGGCCCGGCGGTACCGGACCGGTACGCAAAGAGAAGCCAGCACCATCCGGCAGGGGCTTACGGACCCCGGCAAGGCTAGGAGTCGCCGTGAATTTGCCAAATCCGTTAGCGAAGGGAACCTCCTGAGTTTCCCAGCAGCCAAGTCCCGTCAGAAGGCAACCATCCAACTGAGAGAGGGAAACACAGTCACCGCCAAGGCTAAAGTTCCCAGGGCCAGAGCCTGTGGGCAAAAGGGGCTCCTTCGGCGCCCATCCAAGCTGGGGAGCGGGTTACCGGTGGGAACCCATTGGAACCGTTACACTACATAGGTGCAGGGAAAGGCAGTCACCATCAACCTGCCGGGAGGAGAAACACCGCAGCCGTCTGTGGGACCCGTCCATCCAGCTGTTTGTTTTACTGGAGACTTTGTGTACATCATTGGCTGAGTGAGTACCACCGTGCCGTGCGGCATAGCGCTGCCCCCGTGACCCTGCACCTCGCCAGGCCCCGTAACCCGCCTGCCATCCATCCCTACCCCATCACCGGGCCCCGGGACAACCAACCCCCTACCCACGGAGGGGAGAACTAATATCCAGGCTGCTCCCTGTCATCGCTCCTGGGATCCCCGTCCAGAGCAGCGGTGGTGTCCCCAATCTCACCACAACCGTGGGTGGCGTCACGGACAATATCCCTAAACCCAAACCACCTCCCTTTCACTCACGGGCGACGAACGCCGCTCGAGTCCCCGGGATCCGGCCCACCGCTCGAGCCACCACCGAGCAGCAGCAGCAGCCGGACCCGAGCAGTGGGAGAGCGCAGCGTCCCCTCCTCCGCCCGCAACAACTTGGCGTCACGAACAGGATCTTACCACTCTGCCGTCTGGTAGAGGTGCGCCTTGTTACCGCCGGAGGTGTCCGGCCGAAAAATTGGAGAAGCCGCCATCTTGGGCGCGAAAAGTTCCCACTCGAGCGTCTCCTCGAGTAGTGGAGGCGCGAAGGCCAAAACCCCGCCCCTGTAGAGAAGGAGCCGGAAAGAGACTAAGGGGGACTGATGGCGTCTGGCCGCATGTAGCTCGCGGCTATACAAGCAAGGACACCGGTATCCAGTGATCTGCTGAGCCCTGCAAAGGATGTCTGCCCCACCTAGCTATGCGGAGGCTACCGAGCCGGTGCCTGGAACAGCGGCATGGCTGAGGGCCCGAACGGCAGGGATCTGCCGACACTACCGACGTCAGATATGCACACTGATGGAACAGTGGACCGCGGAGGTGGAGGAGGTAGCTGCAGTCGCCCGGGTGTATGGAATGGAAGCAATGATGGAGGAGCTGGTGAGTGACCCACGCCCCTGTGTCCCCGAGGGACCGGCCATTGCGGCTGAGGGACCCGGTCTACCCCTGGCCCCCATGCCGCCTCCGTCTTCCTTGCCCGTGCACCGTGCTGCGCCTGGTCCGTCTGGCGTACACCCCTTCGTGACAGTGGCCGAGAGAGTGGCGAGCCCAGAGGCTGCGTCAGTTGGCGGCGACCCGCCTGGCGCAGGGACGGATGATAGCGACTCCGGACCGGACACAGAGCCTGTTTCCGAGGAAGACGAAGGGGTCGTTGCTCTGTGTGACATGGAGGCCACTTACATTCCCCGGAGCGGAAATAATGGGTACCGTGCGGCCCTCCCCCGTCGCGCCTGCTATGCGCTGGAGGGGCTGATTCCCGTGTTTCTCCACCCGGGGCCGGCTGAGGATGATGAAAGCGAGCAGTGATGGCAGCGGAGTCCCGTTGCAGTGTCCCCGTTGGGACCACCAGTGTTAAAAGTACTGTTTAAATGTTTTGAAAGAATGATAAGAATGATTAACCAAAGATTCACCTGATTGACAAAGCCTTGATTCAAACCGGTCGTTGCCGGCACCGTTGTCCCCGTGGGGACTATTTTCAAGTTTTGCGTAAGGGACTCCTTATGGACAAGCCTGAGAACTGGCAGGGCATCCACAAACTTGTGGTCTGTAAATAATTATATTTGTGGCTTTCACCGTTGCCGCCTCCGGAGAGGCAGATTGGAGGAAGGGCCCGCAGTGGAGCAGGCTGGGGCCCAGCCACCACCGGAACCGGTGGCGATCCTCTGGGGGTTTCAGGGGTTCCCCATGGACGTGGGTCCCCTGAAAAGGACAGAACCCGCTCGGGTAACTTGTGCTGGACTGGGGTCAAGGGGTGCTGCCTGTTTGCTTAGGGGCAGCATCAGGGCCAAGTTACTTGGGTGGGAGAGAGCGGAAGCCGTAACCGTTTTGCAACGTTTAAGTAAGAGTACCTCCCGATGTGGGAAGATGTTATTATAATTGTAACCTGTTTTACCGTTATCTTTTCCAGTTTGTGAAAATAAAACCGGTGATGGACGGGCAGCCCACGGATGGTCTGCATTTTACTAAGAGGGAATGTGGCGCCCTGGACAACCCAGGGGCCACAGATAACAACACCTACACACCCCACACTCCCGGTCAGGCACACCGAAGTCAGACGCAAACCCTTGTTGCCTTCCTCCAGGGGCTGATGTTCACACCAGGGGGGTGCGCTAGGCGGTTGGCCCCGCCCACCGAGATCACAGTCCTGGAGGCGGGAAAACCAGGCAGTTCAGTTTTGAGTAGAGTTGAGAGAGGAGTAAAGTGGCAGTTAAGCAGCCTGAAGTTGGTCCGGGTGTGTGGCCCGGACAGATCAGCAAGGTTGGCAGACAGTGGTGACCGTCTGCAGGAGTGGCCTATTGGAGCTAACCGTAAGGACCGTGGATGGGCGGTGGCCTGGCGGTACCGTACCGGTACGCAAAGAGAAGCCAGCACCATCTGGCAGGGGCTTACGGACCCCGGCAAGGCTAGGAGTCGCCGTGAATTTGCCAAATCCGTTAGCGAAGGGAACCTCCTCGGTTTCCCAGCAGCCAAGTCCCGTCAGAAGGCAACCGTCCAACCGAGAGCGGAAAACACAGTCACCGCCAAGGCTAAAGTTCCCAGGGCCAGAGCCTGCGGGCAAAAGGGGCTCCTTCGGCGCCCATCCAAGCTGGGGAGCGGGTTACCGGTGGGAACCCATTGGAACCGTTACACTACATAGGTGCAGGGAAAGGCAGTCACCATCAACCTGCCGGGAGGAGAAACACCGCAGCCGTCTGTGGGACCCGTCCATCCAGCCGTTTGTTTTACCGGAGACTTTGTGTACATCATTGGCTGAGTGAGTACCACCGTGCCGTGCGGCACAGCGCTGCCCCCGCGACCCTGCACCTTGCCAGGCCCCGTAACCCGCCTGCCATCCATCCCTACCCCATCACCGGGCCCCGGGACTACCAACCCCCTACCCACGGAGGGGAGAACTAACATCCAGGCTGCTCCCTGTCATCGCTCCCGGGATCCCCGTCCAGAGCAGCGGTGGTGTCCCCAATCTCACCACAACAGTGGGTGGCGTCACGGACAATATCCCTAAACCCAAACCACCCCCCTTTCACTCACGGGCGAGGAACGCCACTTGAGTCCCCGGGATCCGGCCCACCACTCGAGCCACCACCGAGCAGCAGCAGCAGCCGGACCCGAGCAGTGGGAGAGCGCAGCGTCCCCTCCTCCGCCCGCGACTCCAACATGTATTATGACATTTTTGTTTGCGATCACTTTCTACTCTGCGATCGCTTTCTACTTCAGCACACCTTCCCTTCTGTAGGTAATTTGCCCTCTGCTCTGCCCTCTGGTTCTTTAGGAGGAACATGAAGCACTCAGAATACATTTGAGTTGCCATCGTTTAGTCTGTGGTCAGGTCTATTCCACCTCAAACAGGAACCACTAGGTATTGCGGTTTTGGGATTTCTAGTCTGTTCCGGAACCGGCATGGTCAGTTGCAGTTTTAAGTGTGTCCTATATCTCTTGGTAGGTGCTACACAACCATAACACTTGTGTGGCCATTTCTCCATTCATGGCAATGGGACTAGCAGAGTGCTGCACTTGTCAGTCCCATAGACAATTAATGGAGTGAAGGCCACGAATACACACCTTCACACCACCATTCCTGGGGTTTTAAAGCCACATTTTCTGGATCAGTGAACATCAATTAATCACCTATTTTATCAAAACTGCAGCAAGCAGCCCAGTAATTGTTGAGTCGCTAGAATCAGGTCCTTAGATAGGGTGCAAAAAACCTTGTCACAGATTTTCTTTAAGTAAAATTTGGAAGACTAGTTGACCTGCTACTAAAGGTTTTCCTTTGCCTCAGTAGCTGTTGGCTGAGAGCTTGTTTGACTGACAGCTATCTCTGTCAGTGCTCTACACACATACTTGGCTTGGCTGAGCTTGCATGGATTTTCAGTGGTTGCAGAGGTGACTTGCTGCCAAAACACAGTTCAACATGCCCAATTCTTATGTTCCTTATCTATCAGGAGAGAGTTGGTAGCCTTCAAAACATTGGATAGTCAGCTAGTCCCACCAAAATCAAGTTGGTTTAGTGACTTTAAAGTGTATGAATGTGTTTCTCACTTCAACCTTGTCACTTGATGTGTTTTACACCACAAGATATGGATTTTGAGCCATTTTTTAATTGGTCTAATACACTAAAGTCACATAAATGGGTCAGGATCCCCTTTCAATAGCCTTGTTGAGTTGCTCAAAGCCAGTAAATCAATGAGTCATTCTCATCATGTCTTGGCCACCATGAAACACATGCTTGTAAAGTTCTCTGGAACTGGTGGCTCATGTATTGCTGACCCCATAAAACTCCAAACATCAAGTTTCATGACCCTAAAGAGGTATAAACTTTTTCTTGGAGCACAGATTTTTCAGCTAAGTCCATATCGATCTCAGAAACAAAGGACATATAGTAAGGAAGACCATAAGTGGAGTTCAGGGCTTGCTGATAAAGCTTGAAGGACAAATGGTGGTTGCCTAAACTTTTAGACCAGTCTGCTCAGATCTTTACTGTTCTTATGGCACTAAAGGGTTACAGAACCTGTTTGCACACCCCATGCCCAGTCTTAGTGACATTATGCCCTTTTGCAGTAGTTCACAAATGACATCCACACATGGCCTGGGGTGAGCTGGTTGTTAAGTGTGACAGTGTGTGTGTCCCCAGATAAACACTGGCTACCGAGCAACACACAGACGCACAAACACAACACACAGCACGCTGCTTCCTGCCCGGGCCACAGAACAGGGAGGCGACTGTCGCCAGACTGAAATTCTGCTGGAGAGTTTTTAACCATTGCATAGTTTAGCATGAGCTAATAATGTATCACGTTGGCCATAGATGCACAATCATTGAATATTAGGAGGAACGGTGTCTATATAAGGGAACAAAATGCATGGATCGAATATTATCTCCATAAGGACGTTCTACCGACAATACATTTGTGCTTCAAGCATGTACAAAAGTTTTTGGCAAGTGTGTAAATAATGCTGCAAAGTAAGAATGCTTTCAAATATAGAAGTGTTAATAATTTATTATCAATTAGCAAAATATAAACAAAAATCAAATCAAAGCAATATTTGGTGTGACCGCCCTTCACCCTTCCAAGTACACATTCACACTGGGTTTGAAGGAACATCTTGGAGAGCTGTATACAGTGTCATATCTACCGCGTTAAAGACAATGGGGATATTTCAGTGTGTTGGGATACTAGTTCTATTATACAAGTATTAGTACATACAAATGCAAACTTGATATGAATTTCACCTTACAAGATAGGACAATCCATTAGGACAACCCCTGTGTATTTGCCCTGTTAGGGCACATAGATTATCGCCTCCTACATTATGACAAATGAGGCAGTCAATCATATAAAGGAAATCTGTCACCAGGTTTTTGCCACTTAATCTGAGAGAACCATAGTCAAGAGGCTGAGATAGTTATTCCAGCTTTCTGAACTGTTTAGTGTAATTTTGTTAAAATCCTGTTTTATCAGCAGGAGATTATCACTAGAGGAATAGTAAATTTTTTGCCAAGTAGTCCTCTATATTCATGAGCTCTGTATTACGCCGCCCCTACTACTGATTGGCAGTTTTCTGTGTGCACTGTGCAGCCAATCAGTGGTGTGGGTAGAGTTCTACACAGCTCAGCATTCAGGGAAATGGTAGATTTGCAGCAGATGAAACAGTGATTTTTTTCCAAAACTACATTAGGCAGTCAAGTAAGTGACTCATCACTGAAATCAGGGTCTCTGCCCCTGCATTATGCTGCCCTCAGATTGGTTAGTAAAAACTTGGTGACAGATTCCCTTTAAATGCTTGGCATATAATACTACATTTCCTGTTAAACTTTCCACAGTGGAAATGAGACGCCCTGGCCTATCAGGTCGTCACAGGGTATTGTGCAATCTGCCCTTCTGCACAGTATCCACCCTCCTTGGTTACGGGTCCTGGTTCTTTGGTGTTGCTAACAGCTTAGCCAATCAAAATCCTAGGAACACTTTACACTGTACCCACCAGACATACCATTGGGGGGCCTGAAGGGAAAAGGGCCGCTCACTTGGGGGGTTTGGTAAGGGAAAGTGAGAAAGTGACAGTGGAGCAGGAGAGAGGTGAAGTGGAGCAAAGGAAGGAGAAGGAGGCAGAGGTGACTCTCTGAGAGGGAGAAGTCACCGGCCTGGAGCAGAGCTCCTGTAGTTACTAGGTGGCAGACATTGGTCTGGGCCCGGTAGGAGCTGGAACCACGGTCGCAGGGGATTGTGTCAAGGGGCACGCACTGTCGAGGAGGGCAGCCGGTGGCCTTGAGCTATCACTGGGCAGGGGCCAGGGCACGACGGGGTACGTGGACCCTAGGCCGGAAAGTAGCTTCACACGTTCCGGTAACTTACCCGACGGGGGTGAAGACTTCAAGATTCATCCTCAACCCTTTCCAAAATTGGGGTACTAGCGCACCGATGGGATAGGACTTTCCCAATACAGTCCAAAGAAATCCTACGCGTGAACCCTGAGAGCAAGCTCACTCCGTTAGCCATACGGGTCAGCGGGACCCGAAGAGTTTCACACTTGAGGGTCCAAATAGAGACAAAGGTGCCAAGGAAAGGGCCACAGGCTAACAGCAACACCAAGGGCACGGACCCAAGCGTGTTCCCTACAAGCTGCAGTGGTGCTCAGAACTCTGGTTTACAAGATGTCAGTGTTGTTATTCCTGGACTGAGTGAGTACACTGAAAAACCCTTTCCCTATCCCCAATGGCACCCCAAGCACCAACAATCCAACGGGCCCTGAGACACAAACCCCCTACCCACGGAGGGGTGAAACATCCTGCTGCTACACCATCGTCACCGGGCTCCCCAACAGCAGCGGTGGTCCCTCACATTACCATTCACCGTGGGTGGCGTCACAAACTTCCTAATCCATACATCCATCCGTACATACTCCCCCCTTTTAATTCGAGTGTCCGCACGGAACCCCCCGGATCCGGAGACCCCTCGAGCCACTGTGGCTCCGGATCCGAGCGGCTCGGCCTCTGGCACAGGGGTGGTACACCTCGAAAAACCTGGCGTCATGAACAGGATACGAGCAGGACCCACTTACCTGGGTGACATGCGCCTTGAAAGCCGAAGACTGCAGGTCCAAGATCCTTTTCCCACCAATTCCACCATTGTCCGCCATCTTTTCGCACCAAAAAGCTGTCTTCATTGGAAAAGCGCGCGAAGCCTAAGCCCTGCTCTTCGTCTTCCTTGTGAGGCCGGAACCGGAAGTTCCCAGAGGGCCATGGTCAGTGAGTGAGTGCTGCGAAAAGACCTAGGGGGCAGCCAGGATGTGTAACTAGTGGAAGTGGAGCAGGGATGCCAGGACTCTGTGACAACGTTCCTGGAAGATGCAGTGGCAAGATGGCGGAGCGAGACTGGTCCCTGGAGTGTGCTGTCCCTGGGACCGCGGCATGGATAGAGGAGGAAACGGAGCAGCTGTGCAGGAGAATGCGGACGCAGTTCCTATTCATCCTGAACCACTGGAGGGAAGAGATGAGGAGCCTGGCGGTGGCGGTGCGAGCCCGTGAAATTCCACGTGAAGAGAGGGTAAGCGGTTACCCAGTCCCTATTGATTGCCCTAATCCGGCCACAGCGGCTGAGGGATCTGAACCATTCCCGCTCGCGGTGAGTGCTCTACCACCAACTACCCCGACCTCGGTGGACGCCGAGCTGCCCCCACCAACCCCGGCAGCGGAACCTTCAATGTATTTGCCAGAAGCTCCAGCTGCAGAGATCCAGACCGAGACACTCATTCCAGCCACGGCAGCGGTCACCCAGACCCGGCCAGACCAGACCCGGCCGCATCACCGGGCCCATCCTCAGAGGCAGAGCACCCGGACCCTGCAACCCCGGCTGCGGAGCAGTCGGTTCTTCAGTTTGCACCTACGGGAGCGGAACCGACATGTTTGCCTGTTCCGTTACCGCGCGGCATCCCAACGGCTGTTGGGGCCACCAGAGTTCAAGTAAAGCCAGAAACAGAAAAAAAAAAAAAAAAACAAACTGAGCTGTGACAAATGTTCAATAAACATGCAACATTACAAGCATGTGAATTGCAGCCTCAAGACTAGAAAAAAACCAAGGAGAAAATTGTAGAAAAAATACCCTGACTATAAATAAATAAATTGCAAGTGCTTAATAAACAGGGTACTTAGTATATACATTTTTGCAAAAAGGTAAGAAGCTGTCTCACCTCGTCACGGTGTACCCATCTGAGACAGTCCCTAACCTACTAAAGTTAAAAACATATTCTGTACCTGACTAGTGTCATGTCAAAACTTCAATATGGATGGTAAAGTGGTTAGCTGGGTCCCAGATTAAATACACAGCAAAAAGTGAGACGCAGGTAATTGTTCAGCCTCAGTATCAGGAGGGCTGCACCCCCAACTTGCATTAAAGCAAGAAAACAGACAAAAAAAAAAAAAAACTGAGCTGTGACAAATGTTCAATAAACATGCAACATTACAAGCATGTGAATTGCAGCCTCAAGACTAGAAAAAAACCAAGGAGAAAATTGTAGAAAAAATACCCTGACTATAAATAAATAAATTGCAAGTGCTTAATAAACAGGGTACTTAGTATATACATTTTTGCAAAAAGGTAAGAAGCTGTCTCACCTCGTCACGGTGTACCCATCTGAGACAGTCCCTAACCTACTAAAGTTAAAAACATATTCTGTACCTGACTAGTGTCATGTCAAAACTTCAATATGGATGGTAAAGTGGTTAGCTGGGTCCCAGATTAAATACACAGCAAAAAGTGAGACGCAGGTAATTGTTCAGCCTCAGTATCAGGAGGGCTGCACCCCCAACTTGCATTAAAGCAAGAAAACAGACAAAAAAAAAAAAAACCAAAAAACTGAGCTGTGACAAATGTTCAATAAACATGCAACATTACAAGCATGTGAATTGCAGCCTCAAGACTAGAAAAAAACCAAGGAGAAAATTGTCGAAAAAATACCCTGACTATAAATAAATAAATTGCAAGTGCTTAATAAACAGGGTACTTAGTATATACATTTTTGCAAAAAGGTAAGAAGCTGTCTCACCTCGTCACGGTGTACCCATCTGAGACAGTCCCTAACCTACTAAAGTTAAAAACATATTCTGTACCTGACTAGTGTCATGTCAAAACTTCAATATGGATGGTAAAGTGGTTAGCTGGGTCCCAGATTAAATACACAGCAAAAAGTGAGACGCAGGTAATTGTTCAGCCTCAGTATCAGGAGGGCTGCACCCCCAACTTGCATTAAAGCAAGAAAACAGACAAAAAAAAAAAAAACCCAAAAAACTGAGCTGTGACAAATGTTCAATAAACATGCAACATTACAAGCATGTGAATTGCAGCCTCAAGACTAGAAAAAAACCAAGGAGAAAATTGTAGAAAAAATACCCTGACTATAAATAAATAAATTGCAAGTGCTTAATAAACAGGGTACTTAGTATATACATTTTTGCAAAAAGGTAAGAAGCTGTCTCACCTCGTCACGGTGTACCCATCTGAGACAGTCCCTAACCTACTAAAGTTAAAAACATATTCTGTACCTGACTAGTGTCATGTCAAAACTTCAATATGGATGGTAAAGTGGTTAGCTGGGTCCCAGATTAAATACACAGCAAAAAGTGAGACGCAGGTAATTGTTCAGCCTCAGTATCAGGAGGGCTGCACCCCCAACTTGCATTAAAGCAAGAAAACAGACAAAAAAAAAACAAAAAACCAAAAAACTGAGCTGTGACAAATGTTCAATAAACATGCAACATTACAAGCATGTGAATTGCAGCCTCAAGACTAGAAAAAAACCAAGGAGAAAATTGTAGAAAAAATACCCTGACTATAAATAAATAAATTGCAAGTGCTTAATAAACAGGGTACTTAGTATATACATTTTTGCAAAAAGGTAAGAAGCTGTCTCACCTCGTCACGGTGTACCCATCTGAGACAGTCCCTAACCTACTAAAGTTAAAAACATATTCTGTACCTGACTAGTGTCATGTCAAAACTTCAATATGGATGGTAAAGTGGTTAGCTGGGTCCCAGATTAAATACACAGCAAAAAGTGAGACGCAGGTAATTGTTCAGCCTCAGTATCAGGAGGGCTGCACCCCCAACTTGCATTAAAGCAAGAAAACAGACAAAAAAAAAACAAAAAAAAAAAAACTGAGCTGTGACAAATGTTCAATAAACATGCAACATTACAAGCATGTGAATTGCAGCCTCAAGACTAGAAAAAAACCAAGGAGAAAATTGTAGAAAAAATACCCTGACTATAAATAAATAAATTGCAAGTGCTTAATAAACAGGGTACTTAGTATATACATTTTTGCAAAAAGGTAAGAAGCTGTCTCACCTCGTCACGGTGTACCCATCTGAGACAGTCCCTAACCTACTAAAGTTAAAAACATATTCTGTACCTGACTAGTGTCATGTCAAAACTTCAATATGGATGGTAAAGTGGTTAGCTGGGTCCCAGATTAAATACACAGCAAAAAGTGAGACGCAGGTAATTGTTCAGCCTCAGTATCAGGAGGGCTGCACCCCCAACTTGCATTAAAGCAAGAAAACAGACAAAAAAAAAAAAAAACAAAAAACTGAGCTGTGACAAATGTTCAATAAACATGCAACATTACAAGCATGTGAATTGCAGCCTCAAGACTAGAAAAAAACCAAGGAGAAAATTGTCGAAAAAATACCCTGACTATAAATAAATAAATTGCAAGTGCTTAATAAACAGGGTACTTAGTATATACATTTTTGCAAAAAGGTAAGAAGCTGTCTCACCTCGTCACGGTGTACCCATCTGAGACAGTCCCTAACCTACTAAAGTTAAAAACATATTCTGTACCTGACTAGTGTCATGTCAAAACTTCAATATGGATGGTAAAGTGGTTAGCTGGGTCCCAGATTAAATACACAGCAAAAAGTGAGACGCAGGTAATTGTTCAGCCTCAGTATCAGGAGGGCTGCACCCCCAACTTGCATTAAAGCAAGAAAACAGACAAAAAAAAAAAAAAACCAAAAAACTGAGCTGTGACAAATGTTCAATAAACATGCAACATTACAAGCATGTGAATTGCAGCCTCAAGACTAGAAAAAAACCAAGGAGAAAATTGTAGAAAAAATACCCTGACTATAAATAAATAAATTGCAAGTGCTTAATAAACAGGGTACTTAGTATATACATTTTTGCAAAAAGGTAAGAAGCTGTCTCACCTCGTCACGGTGTACCCATCTGAGACAGTCCCTAACCTACTAAAGTTAAAAACATATTCTGTACCTGACTAGTGTCATGTCAAAACTTCAATATGGATGGTAAAGTGGTTAGCTGGGTCCCAGATTAAATACACAGCAAAAAGTGAGACGCAGGTAATTGTTCAGCCTCAGTATCAGGAGGGCTGCACCCCCAACTTGAATTAAAGCAAGAAAACAGACAAAAAAAAAACAAAAAACCAAAAAACTGAGCTGTGACAAATGTTCAATAAACATGCAACATTACAAGCATGTGAATTGCAGCCTCAAGACTAGAAAAAAACCAAGGAGAAAATTGTAGAAAAAATACCCTGACTATAAATAAATAAATTGCAAGTGCTTAATAAACAGGGTACTTAGTATATACATTTTTGCAAAAAGGTAAGAAGCTGTCTCACCTCGTCACGGTGTACCCATCTGAGACAGTCCCTAACCTACTAAAGTTAAAAACATATTCTGTACCTGACTAGTGTCATGTCAAAACTTCAATATGGATGGTAAAGTGGTTAGCTGGGTCCCAGATTAAATACACAGCAAAAAGTGAGACGCAGGTAATTGTTCAGGCTCAGTATCAGGAGGGCTGCACCCCCAACTTGCATTAAAGCAAGAAAACAGACAAAAAAAAAAAAAAAAAACTGAGCTGTGACAAATGTTCAATAAACATGCAACATTACAAGCATGTGAATTGCAGCCTCAAGACTAGAAAAAAACGGCTGTTGGGGCCACCAGAGTTCAAGTAAAGCCAGAAACAGATAGGGAGCTGAGGCTGGACGCTGATGCCCCCTACTGGGAATGACAACAGTACCAGCTACAGTCAGAAATTGCAACCCGAGATCGGCGACGACGGGAGCTTGCCACCCGTGATCGAAAAGAAAAGGAGCAGATAAGAAGCGCTGCTTCCCAAGTAAAAAGGCCACGGTGTCGTGGCCTTGTGGAGCGGGTTGACCCCGAGCAAGGATGGGGGTTTATCCGTGAAGCAGGCCTCACAGCGGGGGTGTATGTGTCTCGACGAGATGTGGCGCAGCACCTTTCGTGGGGCCACCCAGAGCGTAATCTTCAGCCTGAGGAGATGGTTACCTATACCCGGCATTGCAGAAAGCGGGGCTGGTATGCCCTGGAGGTAACCAAACATGTAATGTTTGAGGAAGGGTATAGGGTGCTTTACATGCTGCGACATCGCTAATGATATATCGTCGGGGTCACGTCGTTAGTAATGCACATCCGGCGTGGTTAGCGACATCGCAGCGTGTGTCACCAAGAAGCGACGATCAACGATCGCAAAAACGTCAAAAATCGTTAATCGTTGACACGTTTGCTCCTTTTCATAATATCGTTGGTGGTGCATGCCGCTGGTTGTTCATCGTTCCTGCGGCATCACACATCGCTATGTGTTACACCGCAGGAACAACGAACATCTCCTTACCTGCGTCCACCGGCAATGAGGAAGGAAGGAGGTGGGCGGCATGTTTCGGCCGCTCATCTCTGCCCCTCCTCTGCTATTGGGCGGACGCTTAGTGACGTCGCTGTGACGCCGAACGCACCTCCCCCTTGAAGGAGGGATTGTTCGGTGTCTCCAGTGACGTCGCTCAGCAGGTATGTGCATGTGTCGCTGCTGTAGCGATATTGTTCGCTACGGCAGTGATCACCACATATCGCACGAACGACGGGGGTGGGTGCTATCAGTCGCGACACCGCTAGCAATCGCTAGCAATGTCGCAGCGTGTAAAGCACCCTTAAGTGTCAGCGTCAGTAGCACGCAAAGAAGCATGGCAACGGGACCCCACAATCTATTACTAGTGTGAAAACGTGTTACAGTACCAGTAGTT
This sequence comes from Anomaloglossus baeobatrachus, assembly GCF_048569485.1. Taxonomy (NCBI): domain Eukaryota; kingdom Metazoa; phylum Chordata; class Amphibia; order Anura; family Aromobatidae; genus Anomaloglossus; species Anomaloglossus baeobatrachus. The sequence continues at coordinate 146,495,676 of NC_134362.1, read as the reverse complement.
GTGATGACATAGAATTGTTAGGTATCGGTGTTTTTGTTTGTTATTTTCCTTAGTTTGTTATTTTGCATATAGAAAATGTTAGTAAATAAGTGCCTAATCAACCAGTTTTAATAAAAAGAGTGAAAGTTACCAGATTTGCAAGCAAATTGTTGAAAAGTGTACAACCGGTACAAGGACTCCGTTTCAGTTTGATATATAAGTAAATATGGACCACGGTCACAGGACTGGCGTGACCAACACAAACTTGTGTCTTGTATAATAGTTGCACCTCCTGTGCCAACCAGAGTCATCTAAAAGGCAACAACCGGGACCTTAACTCGGTCACAGACCCACCATAGGTTTCCAGGAGAAACAGGTTATTTGGGTGGCGGGTTATTGGGATCCGGGACGTTGGGACTGGACTGTCGCAAGAAGAGGCTGCAACGGAGTAGGTTGAGCCTCCGTTAACATAGAAACTGGTAGCATCCCACGGTTGGGCGACGAACTCTTAACAATTTTAGTAACATTTAAGTGAATTGCCTCCCCTGTGAGGGATGGAAACCGTTAATAAAAATGTGTTAACCTGTTATATTTTCCGTTCTACAGTTAAAAGCAAAACAAAAATAAACCTCTGGTATCCTGTAGCTCGCGGACGAGCTACGTTTAACCAAGGGGGAATTTGATGCCCTGGCCTATCAGGTCGTCCCAGGGTATTGTGCAATCTGCCCTTCTGCACAGTATCCACCCTTCTTGGTTACGGGTCCTGGTTCTTTGGTGTTGCTAACAGCTTAGCCAATCAAAATCCTAGGAACACTTTACACTGTACCCACGAGACACACCATTGGGGGGCCTGAAGGGAATAGGGCCGCCCACATGGGGGGTTTGGTAAGGGAAAGTGAGAAAGTGACAATGGAGCAGTTGAGAGGTGAAGTGGAGCAGAGGAAGGAGAAGGAGGCAGACGTGACTCTCTGAGAGGGAGAGGTCACCGGCCTGGAGCAAGGCTCTGTAGTTACTAGGTGGCAGACATTGGTCTGGGCCCGGTAGGAGCTGGAATCCCAGTCACAGGGGATTGTGTCAAGGGGCACGGATTGCCGAGGTGGGCAGCCGGCGGCCTTGAGCTATCACCAGGCAGGGGCCAGGGCACGATGGGGTACGTGGACCCTAGGCCGGAAAGTAGCCTCACGTGTTCTGGTAATTTACTTAACGGGGGTGAAGACTTCAAGATTCACCCCCAACCTGCTCCAAAATCGGGGTACTAGCGCACCGATGGGATAGGACTTTCCCAATACAGTCCAAAGAAATCCTACGCGTGAACCCTGAGCGCAAGCTCACTCCGTTAGTTATACGGGTGAGCAGGACCCGAAGAGTTTAACACTTGAGAGTCCAAATAGAGACAAAAATGCCAAGGAAAGGGCCACAGGCTAACAGCAACACCAAGGGCATGGGCCCAAGCGTGCTCTCTACAAGCTGCAGTGGTGCTCAGAACTCTGGTTTACAAGATGTCAGTGTTGTAATTCCTGGACTGAGTGAGTACACTGAAAAACCCTTTTCCTATCCGCAACGGCACCCCAAGCACCAACAATCCAACACACAAACCCCCTACCCACGGAGGGGTGAAACATCCTGCTGCTACACCATCGTCACCGGGCTCCCCAACAGCAGCGGTGGTCCCTCACATTACCACGCACCGTGGGTGGCGTCACAAACTTCCTAATCCCCTTGTATATACTCCCCCCTTCTTTTAATTTGAGTGTCCGCGTGGACCCCCCGGATCCGGAGACCCCTCGATCCACCGCGGCTCCGGATCCGAGCGATTCGGCCGCTGGCACGGGGGAGGTACAGTAACAGTTGATTACTGGGAACTAGGTTCATTTTCAGAAAGGGTTGTGATATTAACAGACACCAGTGGCAGACTGAGCCGGGTGGCAGAGGTGTATATGCCCCCTTGGCCAGTTCCCAATCAGCTCTTGTGTGCCTGCTGCAGTTGTGGTCTTGCACAGCACTTTTAGTCTTGCCGTGGGTTATTTCCATGGGAATAGAGAGGATGTTATTTGTGACATCTCAGCCTGGTGAGTCTGAGCTTCAAAGCTTGAACAGATGATCCCTTGTGGCCTGGCTTGATAATCTCTGTTTATTATAGAAAGGGGGCATTTGGAAGAATCAGGGCATTTACTATACAAGGTGCTCACCCCTAAATTAGCCCACAGTCCAGTCACAGACCTGAGATAGGAATATTAAAATTTAGGTCATCCTGGAAACATGAGCTGAGTCTCAGGGGTACTTTCCACACTACGACATCGTCGTTGTCGACATCGGAGTATGTGTATCCTTTTTACTACGATTAACGAGCGCAAAAGTGTTGAAATTGTATGATCGGTGTAGTGTCGGGCATTTCCATAATGTCACTGCAGTGACAGGTACGATGTTGTTCCTCGTTCCTGCGGCAGCACACATCGCTGTGTGTGAAGCCGCAGGAGCGAGGAACATTGCCTTACCTGCGTCATGGCTGCAATGAGGAAGGAAGGAGGTGGGCGGGATGTTTACGTCCCGCTCATCTCCGCCCCTTTGCTTCTATTGGCCGCCTGCCGTGTGACGTCACTGTGATGCCGCACGACCCGCCCCCTTAGGAAGGAGGTGGTTCGCTGGCCAGAGCTACGTCGCAGGGCAGGTAAGTGCATATGAAGCTGCCGTAGCAATAATGTTCGCTACGGCAGCTATCACAAGAGATCGCATGTGCGACGGAGGCGGGTACTATCGCGCTCGGCATCGCTACAATCGGCTTGCGATGTCGTAGTGTGCAAAGTACACCTCACTCTTATATAAATCTGTGTGATGGGTTGTCGGCCTTTGCTGACAAGATCCATATTTTGCTTTCTCCTCCCCCCAAGGAAAGAGAAGATAACTTTAAACTGGAATGTTTAGGTATTTCTGTGATTTCTCCCTTTTTATTTTAGAACTGTTCTTCGTATTTTTAGCTTTTATACCTTTCTTTTGTAAGCACTGTATTTTTTGTACTAAAGGTTAAAACGTTAATAAGTTTGATCCTTGAATGCTTCAAAGAATCCATAGCCTTACAGAGAGTGTGTGACCTTTTAGATTGTCACAGAGTAGTATATTATGACTGTGTGATTAGTGATGGCAGCACGTTGTCTGGTCGTGGTATTCGGACTGTGTCGGGGGTGATTTATACTCACTTTACAGCCTATGACAAAGGTGGAGTGCTGGATTGAGTGAAGGGAGATGAATGAACCCTTGCAGGCACACAACACATCAAGTGCTGAGAAGTGTGTACTTGACACACCATTTATGTAGTAAGCTTGGTTCTGTTTCCTTATCTATGTAGTAAGCATGGGTTTCCTCTCTGTATCTATGTAGTCAGCCTGGTTCTACTTCTGTATCTATAGAGTAAGCTCAGTCCCTTCCATATTTCTATGTAGTAAGCTCGGTTCTGTTCCCTTATCTATGTAGAAAGAAGGAGAGAAAGACGCGACCACATGCCAAATAGTGCAAAAAGTGATGTCTTTTATTGAAGTCAGGGAAGGTGAAAAATTGCGGCACAATTACAAGTGAAAGTCGCAGGACACAGGAAATCCAAGGTATTACATACAATAAGGAAACCGTGTACAATACTATATCAATACCATCCTATGATTAATAGGGTGATACACACTGCCAACCAGGATAAGATCAAACAATATAGTAACCAGACCATAGTAGATCATGTCGGTTACACATACAATTGCATGTAAGGTAAACGATTTGAATGAAGCTATGTTAAACCGCATGTAAGATTTGGAAACATACCTGGAAGACAAAACCTCGGAGTGTACCGTGACCTGCGTCACCCAACGGCCGTTTCGGCTGTCCAAGCCTTAGTCAGGGGGAGTGGCAAGTGTAAGGGAGTGAGTGTATAAAAAGAGAGCGACAACCAATCAGATCCGATGTACGGGGTGGTGACGCATGCGGTGCCCCGGCAACCATGAACGCCATCCACCCGCCGCGTCGCCCTGCACATGACACTTCCGGTCACATGACAGTCAGTGCCGGTCACGTGAGCGGACGTCATATACAGGGTGGATCGATGCAGTGATGCGGCTGCGTCCCGGAGCCGTAGGCACGCATGCGTACTCGCACATCGGAACCATAGGAAAAGAGGAAGCAAATGTAGTGGCCTCCAGCATATCAGTCAATGAGGATGACTTAATATAAGCATGTCAATAATACTCGGGCCATGCCGATACAAGGATTATGATCACATGGCTAAATCTCCATATAAATGGCTATATGACAACACAATGTATATAAGGACATAAATGCATAGTAAAGAGCTATAATACCCAATGGATCAAAAGACCATATTAACGTTAGATTGTCAGTGGAATATATCCCAAAATATATATAATGTATCATAATAAAGTCCATTTTGATATGGTAGATCAATAGCTAGATCTAATCAATTCCAACATGTGTCACGTGTGCGACATAGCATGTCGCAAAATGAATAGATCATCATGAATAAAGATATTTCAACGGGGCACTATCGTAAGATAACCTTAAGTGTATTATTAAACAATGTACGATAATGGACTGATTGTATATAGAAGTCCATTGCGTCCACAAAAAATGACATACAATACAAGACCAATATAGTCAGATAAGAATCACAACCATATGGTCTGCGGCACCCAAGCACACAGAAAAATACCCACATACATGGTCATATGACAGCACAATATATATAAAAATAATGCATTGGCAAAGCCACACCATCAAATAAATCAGAAACCAGCATTATAATAATCCTGTAGACCAAATACTTTAAATCGCTATTATTAAATGTCCATAAACAACTAATGGAAATATAGTGCTGGGTTGTATGAAATAATCCGTTGATCCATAGATAAATGATGATCATAGATGTTCCGGAAAATCCGACCAAAAGGTAAGTGCCGATATGTAGAAATAATCCATGGACTGGTTGGCTGTCTGAATAAAAAATATATACAAAAATTAAAATTACATATATGATAAAAACAAAAAATGTAGAAACACACCCTGGAACCACAACTATCACAAAAATGAGGCATACGATATATTTTCATTGAGGCCCAAGGGGTGGAGGGTTTTAAGGGTCCAAATCCATTTAGTTTCCATTCTAGCTAGTTTTTGGCTGATTTTACCACCACGAATATTAGAGTCCAGATCGTCAATTCCTCTGACCCTTAATAGTGATGGATTGGATTGGTGGTGTTGTCTAAAATGGCGGGGAATCGTCTTGAGAGATGAGATATCGGAACATTCAGCAGCCGCTACTATCCCATTCACATGTTCTCTGATGCGAACCTTAAACTGTCTGGTCGTCAGACCCACATAAATTTTTGGACAGGGGCACACAGCATAATATATAACTGCAGACGTGGTGCACGTTATAAATTTATTAATGTGGAAAGTATGGACTCCTGCAGAATCTGTGAAAGAGTCGGTCCTCTCCACATTAGGACACGCCACACAGTGGCCGCACGGTGTGCATCCGGCCCGTGTTGTTACAGAGCCAAAAGGGGGCGGCTGAATGGGAGACTCATAATGGCTCTTAACCAGATGATCGCGGAGATTTTTGGACCTACGAATACTTAACATAGGTCTGTCCGGAATGATCCGAGCCAAAATGGATCAGCCTGCAGCACAGACCAGAATTTTTGGAGGCAGGAACGCATTGCTGGAAATTGGCCATGGTAATTCGTGACAAAGCGCACTGCTTCCCGTGATGATGATTTCTTAGAAGTATACAATAAGGTGTGTCGGGTGGAATACTTTGCTCTATTATAGGCTCTCTTTACACACCTTTTACTGTAGCCTCTGGCATAGAACCGATGTTTTAGATCAAGAGCTCTTTTTTCAAAATCAGAATCCACGGAACAAATTCTGCGAAGCCGCAAGAACTTCCCCACTGGAATGGATTGAATCATGTGGTATGGGTGTGATGATGTCGCGTGTTAGAGCATATTGCCTGCTGTTTCTTTCCGAAAAATGTCGGTTTGGAGAACATTGGAGGGATCTTTAGTGACCATGACATCAAGGAAAGAGATTGACCGTGCGTTGCAGAGATAGGTAATCCGTATATTCATGTCGTTGGAGTTCAGGGATCTCATGAATTCATGGAGTTCTATCTCCGTGCCCTGCCAGATCATGAAAATGTCGTCGATGTACCGCGTCCAAAAGAGGACGCGGTCCTTCGACGACAGTTGATCAGACAGAAAAAGATCTCTCTCCCACAGCCCCAGGAACAAGTTGGCATAAGAGGGGGCAAAAGAAGCCCCCATCGTTGTTCCCTGGAGCTGCAGGTAAAAGGACCCCTTAAACACGAAGACGTTACGTGACAATGTGAACTCCAAAAGTTCCATGACAAGAAGTACAATGTCTGTAGGGAGGTTGGAAATCTCCAAGAAGAACCGGGCTGCCCGAAGTCCATCATGATGTCAGATGCTGGTGTACAGGGATTCTACATCACCTGTCACCAGCAAAGCATCCTCACCCACACACAGTCCGTCAATTTTTCTAAGGAATTCACCAGTATCCTTGGTGAATGATGGCAAACCCTCAACCAATGGTTGGAGCTTGGCATCAATCCACCTGTTGATATTTTCCATGAAGTTATCTTTGCCCGATACAATTGGGCGTCCAGGTGGGGTATTTACATCTTTGTGTATTTTCGGCAGGAGGTACAGTGTTGGGATCACGGGCTCAGCCACATGTAGCGCCAAAGCCAGATCTTTGGTGATCACACCATTGTCTAATGCCACTTTTAAGATATTTTGGAGTTGAATGGTAAATGCAGACAACGGGTTATATGTCAGCTTTTTATAGCAGACCCTATCCCGTAATTGTCTGTATGCCTCTTTTTCATACAGATCTTTAGGCCATACAACAATGTTTCCACCCTTGTCCGCTGGCTTCAGCACCACACCAGGCAGAGCCCGCAACTCCCGCAACCTAACACGCTCCTGTCTAGTGAGATTGTCATGGCAAATACCTGTAGGGATATTGTCAAACTCCCTGGAGACCAATTGCACAAATAGATCTATATTGGCACATGATGACGGTGGTGGAAATTTCTTTGAACGAGGACGTATGGAAGGAGGAATCTTACCTCCCTCTGATGTGTCATGGTCACTAGCAAGTTCCTCAAGGTCACGCAGGGCTACTTGTTCCTCCTCTGTTGGAAAAAGATTATGAAGATTAACATCAAAAAGTGTTTTTTGAAAAGTAAGGAGCGAGCAAAAAGGTGCAGATCCTTTGTGGCAATATATTTGTCAAATCTGGCAGTAGAGGAAAAAGTAAAGCCTCTCTCTAAAAGAGAGATATCAGAGGGTAAAAGGACATGGGAACTAAGGTTAATCACCTTATTAGAGTGTCTGTATCCAGATGTCCTATAATTATCTATTTTTTTCACGGATGTCTTGTTATCTCTATGTTTTCCAATGGTCATGCCAGACCTAGTAGTGATGTTAGAACGAAAGGAAGATGCATCAGATTGGTCGCTCATTGCAGAGTTTGAGGAAAACGAGGCGGAACGAGCCGCCCTAGGCGAGCCAGGTGGACCATGTCTCCAATGATACACCGTTTTTTGAGAAAAATCACGTTGGTCTCTTGCTAATTTTCTAGCCTGTGTGTCATGAATTTTCTTCACACAGGTATCCAGTGCCTTTTCTAGTCTTGCGTCATATGTTGATATCTGATCAGCTGAACAGTCAGCTTTGAATTTAGATTGAATCTCATCAAGCTTGCTGTCAATCTCAATAATATTTTTAGTGTTAGATTCCACCAAAAGTTACTATTGATGATGAGACATTCATCTCTAGGTGGGAAGACGCTTGCAATATATGTTCCTCTACATTTATGGAACTTTTGGTGGAATCTAACACTAAAAATATTATTGAGATTGACAGCAAGCTTGATGAGATTCAATCTAAATTCAAAGCTGACTGTTCAGCTGATCAGATATCAACATATGATGCAAGACTAGAAAAGGCACTGGATACCTGTGTGAAGAAAATTCATGACACACAGGCTAGAAAATTAGCAAGAGACCAACGTGATTTTTCTCAAAAAACAGTGTATCATTGGAGACATGGTCCACCTGGCTCGCCTAGGGCTGCTCGTTCCGCCTCGTTTTCCTCAAACTCTGCAATGAGCGACCAATCTGATGCATCTTCCTTTCGTTCTAACATCACTACTAGGTCTGGCATGACCATTGGAAAACATAGAGATAACAAGACATCCGTGAATAAAATAGATAATTATAGGACATCTGGATACACTCTAATAAGGTGATTAACCTTAGTTCCCATGTCCTTTTACCCTCTGATATCTCTCTTTTAGAGAGAGGCTTTACTTTTTCCCCTACTGCCAGATTTGACAAATTTATTGCCACAAAGGATCTGCACCTTTTTGCTCGCTCCTTACTTTTCAAAAAACACTTTTTTGATGTTAATCTTCATAATCTTTTTCCAAGAGAGGAGGAACAAGTAGCCCTGCGTGACCTTGAGGAACTGGCTAGTGACCATGACACATCAGAGGGAGGTAAGATTCCTCCTTCCATACGTCCTCGTTCAAAGAAATTTCCACCACCGTCATCATGTGCCAATATAGATCTATTTGTGCAATTGGTCTCCAGGGAGTTTGACAATATCCCTACAGGTATTTGCCATGACAATCTCACTAGACAGGAGCGTGTTAGGTTGCGGGAGTTGCGGGCTCTGCCTGGTGTGGTGCTGAAGCCGGCGGACAAGGGTGGAAACATTGTTGTATGGCCTAAAGATCTGTATGAAAAAGAGGCATACAGACAATTACGGGATAGGGTCTGCTATAAAAAGCTGACATATAACCCGTTGTCTGCATTTACCATTCAACTCCAAAAGATCTTAAAAGTGGCATTAGACAATGGTGTGATCACCAAAGATCTGGCTTTGGCGCAACCTCCCTACAGACATTGTACTTCTTGTCATGGAACTTTTGGAGTTCACATTGTCACATAACTTCTTCGTGTTTAAGGGGTCCTTTTACCTGCAGCTCCAGGGAACAGCGATGGGGGCTTCTTTTGCCCCCTCTTATGCCAACTTGTTCCTGGGGCTGTGGGAGAGGGATCTTTTTCTGTCTGATCAACTGTCGTCGATGGACCGCGTCCTCTTTTGGACGCGGTACATCGACGACATTTTCATGATCTGGCAGGGCACGGAGATAGAACTCCATGAATTCATGAGATCCCTGAACTCCAACGACATGAATATACGGATTACCTATCTCTGCCACGCACGGTCAATCTCTTTCCTTGATGTCATGGTCACTAAAGATCCCTCCAATGTTCTCCAAACCGACATTTTTCGGAAAGAAACAGCGGGCAATATGCTCTTACACACGACATCATCACACCCATACCACATGATTCAATCCATTCCAGTGGGGCAGTTCTTGCGGCTTCGCAGAATTTGTTCCGTGGATTCTGATTTTGAAAAAAGAGCTCTTGATCTAAAACATCGGTTCTATGCCAGAGGCTACAGTAAAAGGTGTGTAAAGAGAGCCTATAATAGAGCAAAGTATTCCACCCGACACACCTTATTGTATACTTCTAAGAAATCATCATCACGGGAAGCAGTGCGCTTTGTCACGAATTGCCATGGCCAATTTCCAGCAATGCGTTCCTGCCTCCAAAAATTCTGGTCTGTGCTGCAGGCTGATCCCATTTTGGCTCGGATCATTCCGGACAGACCTATGTTAAGTATTCGTAGGTCCAAAAATCTCCGCGATCATCTGGTTAAGAGCCATTATGAGTCTCCCATTCAGCCGCCCCCTTTTGGCTCTGTAACAACACGGGCCGGATGCACACCGTGCGGCCACTGTGTGGCGTGTCCTAATGTGGAGAGGACCGACTCTTTCACAGATTCTGCAGGAGTCCATACTTTCCACATTAATAAATTTATAACGTGCACCACGTCTGCAGTTATATATTATGCTGTGTGCCCCTGTCCAAAAATTTATGTGGGTCTGACGACCAGACAGTTTAAGGTTCGCATCAGAGAACATGTGAATGGGATAGTAGCGGCTGCTGAATGTTCCGATATCTCATCTCTCAAGACGATTCCCCGCCATTTTAGACAACACCACCAATCCAATCCATCACTATTAAGGGTCAGAGGAATTGACCATCTGGACTCTAATATTCGTGGTGGTAAAATCAGCCAAAAACTTGCTAGAATGGAAACTAAATGGATTTGGACCCTTAAAACCCTCCACCCCTTGGGCCTCAATGAAAATATATCGTATGCCTCATTTTTGTGATAGTTGTGGTTCCAGGGTGTGTTTCTACATTTTTTGTTTTTATCATATATGTAATTTTAATTTTTGTATATATTTTTTATTCAGACAGCCAACCAGTCCATGGATTATTTCTACATATCGGCACTTACCTTTTGGTCGGATTTTCCGGAACATCTATGATCATCATTTATCTATGGATCAACGGATTATTTCATACAACCCAGCACTATATTTCCATTAGTTGTTTATGGACATTTAATAATAGCGATTTAAAGTATTTGGTCTACAGAATTATTATAATGCTGGTTTCTGATTTATTTGATGGTGTGGCTTTGCCAATGCATTATTTTTATATATATTGTGCTGTCATATGACCATGTATGTGGGTATTTTTCTGTGTGCTTGGGTGCCGCAGACCATATGGTTGTGATTCTTACCCGACTATATTGGTCTTGTATTGTATGTCATTTTTTGTGGACGCAATGGACTTCTATATACAATCAGTCCATTATCGTACATTGTTTAATAATACACTTAAGGTTATCTTACGATAGTGCCCCGTTGAAATATCTTTATTCATGATGATCTATTCATTTTGCGACATGCTATGTCGCACACGTGACACATGTTGGAATTGATTAGATCTAGCTATTGATCTACCATATCAAAATGGACTTTATTATGATACATTATATATATTTTGGGATATATTCCACTGACAATCTAATGTTAATATGGTCTTTTGATCCATTGGGTATTATAGCTCTTTACTATGCATTTATGTCCTTATATACATTGTGTTGTCATATAGCCATTTATATGGAGATTTAGCCATGTGATCATAATCCTTGTATCGGCATGGCCCGAGTATTATTGACATGCTTATATTAAGTCATCCTCATTGACTGATATGCTGGAGGCCACTACATTTGCTTCCTCTTTTCCTATGGTTCCGATGTGCGAGTACGCATGCGTGCCGCCGGCTCCGGGACGCCGCCGCATCACTGCATCGATCCACCCTGTATATGACGTCCGCTCACGTGACCGGCACTGACTGTCATGTGACCGGAAGTGTCGTGTGCAGGGCGACGTGGCGGGCGGATGGCATTCATGGTTGCCGGGGCACCGCATGCGTCACCACCCAGTACATCGGATCTGATTGGTTGTCGCTCTCTTTTTATACACTCACTCCCTTACACTTGCCACTCCCCCTGACGAAGGCTTGGACAGCCGAAACGGACGTCGGGTGACGCAGGTCACGGTACACTCCGAGGTTTTGTCTTCCAGGTATGTTTCCAAATCTTACATGCGGTTTAACATAACTTCATTCAAATCGTTTACCTTACATGCAATTGTATGTGTAACCGACATGATCTACTATGGTCTGGTTACTATATTGTTTGATCTTATCCTGGTTGGCAGTGTGTATCACCCTATTAATCATAGGATGGTATTGATATAGTATTGTACACGGTTTCCTTATTGTATGTAATACCTTGGATTTCCTGTGTCCTGCGACTTTCACTTGTAACTGTGCCGCAATTTTTCACCTTCCCTGACTTCAATAAAAGACATCACTTTTTGCACTATTTGGCATGTGGTCGCGTCTTTCTCTCCTTCTTTCATCCATAATATTAGCGACCAGTCTGGGTCTCTCACTTCACCATGTAATTTGATTACTTAATTTATTACATACCAACTGGTTAAAGTCATGGTGTGGCTGTGGTCCATATGTCCCTTATCTATGTAGTAAGCTCAGTTCCTTCCCTATATCAATGTAGTAAGATTGGTTCTGCTTCTGTGCCTATGCACCAAGCTTGGTTATCTTTCTGTATCTATATAGTAAGCTCAGTTCTGTTGTTGTAATGAAGCAGTCAATTTATGTCACGCTAGGTATGGGGAAGTACCAAGTGAATGGCGAAAGGCAAGGGAAACCCTGTGTCCACCCTGTATCTAAGGAAAGGGGAGATGTTCATCCCTGACCAAATCTACCACTTCCCCCTGGCTTCCCTCAGCACCTAGATAGGTCCCACACCTATGTGCTGAGCTGGATACCTGACCCTGGCTGACCCTGAAATAGGCTATAGACAGGGAACGGATGGGATGAGCGCTTAGTCATCCCCAATAAGCACTAAAGAAAAAGACACAGGGATAACAAACAGGGGTAAAGTAATAACTTATCTCCAGATGACTCAGGGAGAGAAACTATAACAACAACAAAGTTTCTCCAGATAAATACTAACCGACTGCTTGCACTGAAGACTTCGAATAGTAAGGGAGAATGAGGGTGTTTAAAGACACAAAGGGAAGTGCTGTAGATTAACAGCTGAAAAGGTGAGGAAATCCACAGGGTCCTAAAGAGAAAGGGATAAACCCCAAGCAGGGAAAAAGGGAAAGTCAGAGAGAAGCTTGTGTAGCCAAACATTGCGATCTTCTACAGCCGGATACTACAGGACTGTCTGTCATGTGTACCAGTCATCATTATTTTTAAAACATGTTATCTCTGCTGCTTCATTGCAGCAGCCAGAGAAAAGCAGGCTAATGATGGGCCACCACATTTTGTGGACCATTGCTTTCTAATTGCCCACCATGCTAAAATATGACAGAAAGTCCCTGACATACACCCCAAAAATGCTAATATAAAACAGGTTTAGGACTTATTCACACAATTGTATAGCGTCCATATTTTTTTTTTCCTTTTTGTAACAATGCTATCCCTGAACTAGGTATTCTATGAAAACATGAGACTCTTGCAGCCAAAATATGGATGACAACATATGGTCTCCGTGTGGTAACATGGATTAGACCTTAGACCATTACTTGAGCGAGACAGTTGAGATACATTCAATTATCTCCTCTGCCAACCGTCAGTGTAATGGTTTAGCCAATTTTCATAAAAATCAGACTTGCTAAAGAAATTCCAAAACATAATGAGGAAAATGTTCTCTGACATTAATGTGTCTGAGATCAAGCTGGAATAATAAAGATGGCTTCTGGCAGCAATTGCTTCTACCTAATTCTATTCATCTAGAAGTGCAGGATCATTAAAGTCAGCAGTGTGTAACATATTATATTCCTAATGTGTTCTGCTTTTCAGATGGCATGAGAAAAATCTTTATCCTTTTAATTATTTAGAATTCCTGTATTTGGACATATTTGTCAGCCTGGCATTTCTACAAGAACATTGACTTTAAGTCAATATTTGAAAAGTTCTAGGCTCAAAAATTCGGTGAGTGTTTTTACCATTGTATCTACTGTACCTGAAGAATATAGTATATAGTCAGGTGAGACACGAACTCTGCCCAGTGCGGAAAGTGATCATTATCACTCACTCAATCACTTTGAAATTCTAACAATTAGCCTAAAAAAACATGCTTTGTGTCATTTGGATTGAGTGCATTTTTTTGTATGATGAATTCGTATTACGCCTATGCAGAATATGCATTAAACCTTAGATTCCTCAAAGTCCCCACTTTTTGCACTGATGATGACTTTATTCACGCTTACCATTTGCTCAAACAGCCATATCAAGTAGACATCTAGAATGGCTTCCCACGAACAATTTATTTGTGCAATCACTAACCTTCAGAAATTGCCTGTGACCATCAGCCGTGTTTTGTAGAGGCAGTGTTGGTACACAGCCATATACAGTGCTGAGCCCTATTCCACAACTGTTTAAAGCCAGAATATTTCCCTTGTCATATCTTTAAACTTGTCAAAAAGTTGGATATTGACTAAAAGGGCCACTTCATATGGTGGTTATGGTGGTCTCCTAAAAAGAGCCACTCCTTGGCTGGGTCCTTCTCGGAGGGATATCTGGCTGGCTTCTGTGTCAAGACTCCTAACAGAGGCTCCACGGACCTTTTTGATTTGCATAAAGCCAGAATATGCAGGAGCCACTCAACTAAGCATAGATAAACAACAATCCAATTATTATTTAGCAACATGAAGGGCAGTGAATCTGGAAAATTGCTAGAACTTTGAAGGTGTCCTTGAGTCCAGTCACAAAACCATCAATTCCTATGATGAAATTGCCTATCATGTGGAATGACTGAGAAAAGGAAGACCAAGAATTACCTCTGCTGCAGATGATAAGTTCAACAGAGTTCCCAGCCTGAAAAACTGCAAATTATTATTCTTTATTTTTAGAACACCATTAATTCCATGGTGCTGTACATGAGAAGGGGTTACATACAAAACACATGTATAAATTACAATGATCAAATTAACAGTGGCAAACTGGTACAGAGTGGAGAGAGCCCTACCCTTGTGGGCTTACATTCTACAGGATAGTAGAGAAGGAGACTGTAAGTTAGGAGCTTCAACAGCTCTGGTGGTGATGAAGGTCGCAGCAGGATCATTGCAGACTATAAACTTTTCTGAAGAGATGACTTTACAAGCTCCATCTGAAGATTCCGAATGTGGTGGACAATCGGACTTGTTGGGGATTGACAGCTGCTTAGACTCAAAAGCTATCATAAGGGGTTGTGACTGGCACAACCTCATCAGGTGAGTGTTTTTTCTGTCTTGTCTGTCTACCCTCATACCGGGTAAGACCTTATTGTGCTTTTTTCCACTCCTACAGTTTTGCAAGCTGCTTAGACAGCATCCCTCAGAGGATGCACAGACATCAAGTAACAGAAACATCCCAACATTAACCTCTAGATTAGACTGCGAGAGGTAGGCCTTTATAGTCCAATAAACAAGAAGAAATTTGTTTGAACCAAACAAGGACCAGACGTTAGATCAGTGGAAATCTGTATTGTGGTCTGCAGAGTCAAAGTTTCAGATTTTTGGTGCCAACCACCAATTTTTTGTGAGACAAAAAAGGGTGGGCATATGGCTTCTTCAGGGAGTGGTGTGATGGTGTGGGGGTACTTTCCTGGTGACACTGTTGGTGATTTATAGCAAATTCAAGGCACAGTTACCCAGCATGGCGACCACAGAATTTTTCAATGATTCATTCAATTTGGTTTTCAATTAATGGGACTATTATAGACGATGAGCCAAAAAAACACTTCCAGGCCCTGTGAGGCATATGTGATCAAGAAGAATAGCAATGGCGTGCTGTCTCAGATGACATGGCCTTTATGACCAGACCACAACCCAATTGAGATGGTTTGGAATAAGCTGAACCAAAGAGAAAAGTGGTCAATAAGGGTACAACACTTCTGAGAAATCCCATTTCAAGATTGCAGAAAAGCCACTCCACATGACTACCTGATGAAGCTGCTTGAGAGAATTCCAGTAGTGTGTAGAACTGTCAGAGTAAAAGGGAGGTGTTTGTCCAGAATTTGGTGCTATTTCATTACATAAAATACAATATATTAGATATTAGATTATATGAAATATGCATCAGAACAATAATTTTTCTTTTACATAACAACAGAGTTAAAGGGCAACTTGCACACTTTTAACATCACTATCTCTGGCCACTATACACCTTGTATCCTACATTTTCACCAGTTTTCCCTATTCTGGCTTTACATTTCAATTTACATTTGACTATGAGCTAGTGGGAGGAAACTAGTGTTATCATCTCTCCCATATGAAGCATAGCACACAGAGGGAGATTAGTGCTCTTTCTTAGCACATAGACAGAAGCAGCCAGAAGCTTGGATGAAATTACACAGAATCACAAAGCTGTGTAGATGTGAATCCAGCTCTGAATTGAGATATAATACTATTTAGAAAGCTCATCACAATCTTTTTGTGTTTCCCTCTGCCTGTTTACTCACCCTACTCCTCACTCCTCCTCACCCTCCCCTCTTCATAGAGTATAATAGGAGGTGTAATTTGACTGATGGAGTTGAGCTGTTTTGTCGGATTGGATGGTGAGATCAGGAAGCAGAGGAAGACAAAAAAGTGACTCATAAGTGGAGAAAGAAGCAGATTTATCTGGTAAGATGTATTGTTTTGGCATTTGGTAGGTGCATTGAGTTTTCCAGGAATAGTCACCCAAGTGTATATGCCAACATGTTCATAATTGTGAACAAAGCCTAAACTGCACAATGTGCGACCTCACCTTACTACACATCTGCTTCAGCCTGGCAGGTCTTCATCACCTTCCCTTAAAGGGGTTATCCGGCTTCTTTGACATTTTTTTTTTTATTTCCCTATTGGGCTACATTGGGGCAGGTAAGTAGATAGAGACCACTTACCTGCCCTGCTGTCAGCCCCTCTCCCCCGGCTCAGAGCGGTCATGTGACCACTCCTGCCGCGATTTTGCTGCTTCCGGTCATTTCATGTCAACATGGGCAGGGCCATGTTGACATGCAAATGTGGAAACAGCATGTCGCCTCCCTGCTGGGCTGTACAGTACGAGGAGTCCCCACCCCCTTCCCTGCACCCTCCCACACATTCCCCCGCACCTCTGTTACTCTGCAGTAACCTCCCCCTGCACTGCTGTGGGGTCCGTGACCTGGGGGCGGGGCCTGGCGGCAGCTGCCGTGGTGTCAGCTCCAGCAGCGGGCCCCCTGCCCAGGATCACACATTCAAATGTACCGGCATCACAGATCACCGATGCCGGTACATTTGAAAGTGCTGATGAGAAGCAGCGCAGCGCTGCTTCTCATCACGGTCCCTCCGGCTGTCTGTGCTCTCTACAGCACAGCGGTGACGTCACTACTGTGCTGAAGAGAGCACAGACAGCGTGCGAACGTGCAGGAGCGGCGGGGACCGAGGACAGGTGAGTATGTATTCCACATGTGTTCCCGATGGGGATGGGGATGGGGGGGGTTGCAGAGCCATATGTGTGCGTGTGCAGAGCCATATGTGTGCGTGTGAGGTGCAGAGTCATATGTGTGCGTGTGCAGAGCCATGTGTGTTCGTGTACGGTGCAGAGCCATATGTGTGCGTGTGCGGTGCAGAGCCATATGTGTGCATGTGAGGTACAGAGCCATATGTGTGCGTGTGCGGTGCAGAACCATATGTGTGCGTGTGCTGTGCAGAGCCATATGTGTGCGTCTGCGGTACAGAGCCATATGTGTGCGTGTGCGGTGCAGAGCCATATGTGTGCGTGTGCAGAGCCATGTGTGTGCGTGTGCAGAGCCATGTGTGTGCGTGTATGGTGCAGAGCCATATGTGTGCGTGTGCAGAGCCATATGTGTGCGTCTGCGGTGCAGAGCCATATGTGTGCGTGTGCGGTACAGAGCCATATGTGTGCGTGTGCGGTGCAGAGCCATATGTGTGCGTGTGCAGAGCCATATGTGTGCGTGTGCGGTACAGAGCCATATGTGTGCGTGTGCGGTGCAGAGCCATATGTGTGCATGTGCGGTGCAGAACCATATGTCTGCTTGTGCGGTGCAGAGCCATATGTGTGCGTGTGCGGTACAGAGCCATATGTGTGCGTGTGCGGTACAGAGCCATATGTGTGCCTTACAGAGCCATATGTGTGCGGTGCAGAGCCATATGTGTGCGTGTGCGTGTGCAGAGCCATATGTGTGCGTGTGCGGTACAGAGCCATATGTGTGCGTGTGCAGAGCCATATGTGTGCGTGTGCGGTACAGAGCCATATGTGTGCGGTACAGAGCCATATGTGTGCGTGTGCGGTACAGAGCCATATGTGTGCGGTACAGAGCCATATGTGTGCGGTGCAGAACATACGTGTGCGGTGCAGAGCTATATGTGTGCGGTGCAGAACATACGTGTGCAGTGCAGAGCCCGATGTGGGGCTATTTGCAATGCTGTAGTGATACCAGGTCAGGTGCTGGGGAAGAATACTGACAGGGAATGTGTGTGCAGGGGGCGGGCAGAGGGTTGGGCTGGACACTGGGGTGGGGCTGGACACTGGGGTGGGGCTGGACACTGGGGTGGGTGGTGACAGCTCTGACTGAGGTTTTGCACAGGAAGTGGTCATGTTTGCTGGAGCTGAATGTAAACAAGAAGCTGCTGAGAATAAAGGGATAATTCAAGAGGAACAAAAGTTAGAAAACAAAAAATAACAATGTAGGTGTGATTTATATGACAATACAGCACAGATTAACTCAAACATTTTTGTTAAGCTAATGTCGGACAACTCCTTTAAGACTACTGCCCTATGCTGTGCTTCACAAGTAAAAGATTCTACAATCATATGAAGTGTAGCAGCCAAAAAAATAGAAGTAACATCTTTATAATTGAAGACAATAAAATAAAATAGATAAAACAGGGAGTCAGACAGAAGACTAGACCAAAGGAATGCCCAAATATTAAAAATGGCACACGTTGACTTGGAAACACCCAAAAAGAACAATTTTGTATGTCAGAAGAATAATACAATAAAAAATGCCTATAAAAAATGCCTATGTATATAATAATTTAAAGGCAATTTATGTTAAATAATTAAGAAAACAGAGGTAGGATCAATAAAGGGAGGAGAAAAGTACCCAAATGATATATGCAGTGCCTCAGGAAATGTATAAGGTATAATCCTATATAATTACCTGCAAAAGTGCAGCCTGATACACTAACAAGAGGTGGATAAAAAAAATCTGCCAGAAGTGGAGCAAAAAGAAAAAGGACAAAATGTGCCAGAAATATCAACAAATGCTTGAAATAGAGGACAGAACCTGTTGGAAAAATAGCTAACAAGACACCCCAGGGGTGGGACATTGCTAATTAGGGGCAAGCATTATACCAGGATGGGGACATTATAGCAGGAAGGGGCCCAAGGTAGGGAGCATTCTTACTGAAAGGTCTACAGGATTTTGTACATTATAACTGCAAAGGGGCCTAGGATGGGGGACATTATAAGTGGAAGGAGCCCAGGATGAAGGACATTATACCAGAAAGGGGCCCATGATAGCTGAAATTAGTACAGAATGTGGGCAACATGTATGTCTTTAGAATACTACAAGGACCAATTCTAACCAACATGCAAATGGGGACTGAGGTCCAAATTTTGTATCGGGACCCATCAGAATCTAGTTACACCACTGAGGGCAAACATTTCATAGTAACCTATAGGATACCCTAGTGCTGTTAGACCTCCACTGATCCTTAGGATCTTCGCAGTGAGACTGGACAATATTTTCTGTCTGGGTAAAACTACATTTCTACTTTGTAGTATTGGTTGTACACTACTTTCTTTGTGGGAAGAAAACATTTAAGGAACTTTCCTTATACAGACTTTACAGGTTCTGAGATTGATTTTTGACTATACGTTTAATTGATTTTTCTGATATCTGGTAAGTTTTTTTCCATCTACCCTTGTCCTGTATATTGTAATAGGGTCTATACTGTAGAAGGTCTTCAGAATAAACCTCCTATCTCGTAGTTAGAAATATCAGCCAATGAAGTGTTTTTTATGGATGTGCCATGAATGTAAAGTAAATTGGATCCCATTATTAACTGTCCCCTCATGTGCTGCTGTTCCTTGACAGGTGGTTGGAATTCTCATAAAAAATGGAAATTCCAACCACCTCTCCAGTGTCCGCATTGCACATCAGGGCCCCCATTCTCAAGATAAATGCTGGTTCTATTTGTGGGACCTGCATCTAGTACCATGTTTCCCCGATAACGCCTTGAAAATAAGCCCTAGCATGATTTTACAGGATTTTTGGTGTATGCTTAAAATATAAGCCCTACTCCAAAAATAAGCCCTAGTTACAGTCTGGGCCGGAATCAGGGGGGAGTAAAACTTCATGATTTCTCAGGGCCCCACTCTCTTAGTAACCCCAGCAATTGTATTCTGAGGATCAGATTGTTTAAGACTGTGAGTGAAATACTGTACTTCTATGCCATTGGAACTCCAAATTAATAAGATTTGTTTTACAAGAGCTTGGAGAAATCAACGCAGCACAGCGAAATGTGTTGTACTGAAAGTTTTTGTTTCATTATATCATGCTACCAGTTTATATAGTACATCACACAAAGAAATTACCCTGCCCCAATTAGAGACACAGGGATGTGTGCAGAAATGTGAAACTTCCCTGCCCATCAACGTAAGTTGAACCCTATGACATCATTCAATTGTAAGACAAGATGTTTTCTGTAGAATACAAAATGGCTTGTATTCTCTCACAAGACCTTTAATGAATTCACAGTCATGTGACCAAAGGTTTCTTAATTTCCGAAGTCTAACAGAACTGAACATGAGACAGGTTGATATGCATGAATGGTATTAGGGGGAATGGAAAGCAAACTGGGCAATTTCACAGGGCCCCTATTCTCCTAGGTGCCCCAGAGTTTACATCTTGATGCTAAAACTGCTTCAATACCTTTGTGACATCACATCATGTGACCAAAGGTCATTGCAGAAATCTAAAGCTGAAGAGGAGTCAGACTAGTATGTGTGTGGAGCCCCGCATTACCTTCAGGTGCAGGTCGCCACAGGGTCTCCACGGGCTTGGAAATCTTCTGGTCAAAGGTAGGTTAACTTCAATGGGGAATTCGTGACGCCACTCGCAGTATTTGCGGTCAGGGGGTGACCGCCACTGCAGTTTAAGGGACACCTGGGGCTGATGTTAGTTGCAGTCAGATGTTGTAGTCTCCCGAGAGTGAGGCTAGCCCCAGGGCCCAGTGTAAGTGTGTAGTACCACAGCTCGCAGAAGAACTCACACACAAACAGCAAAGTCTTTCAGGGTTTTTACTCACTTTCAGGTGACAGGGGTGAGTTAACCTGGGCGATGCTATGGTGGACCAGAAAGAACCAGGTATCCTTTCGGCGGATGTAGGCGTGACTGCTGACTCGCCTTCCTAGCCCTTCTTGTTTTGAGGTGACCCCGACTTGAAGTCTTGCTGGGATCACCCAGGAAAGTCGCATACGCCGTTCTCCCCTTTCTGGCCCGTTTGCGGGCAGCATGGACCAAGTAATTATGTCTGCTTGCCGTCAGTCACTTATGGGCCCCTCATTGCTGCTGTAGCTGCGGACTCGGTGTAGGTTGGTGAGGCACATAAAGGGCCCTCACCGGCAGGTTGGGCAGGCCAACTGAATGGGCCCCTGCTCTGGGGACCTGTACCCCGTGCGGGCTGGGTCTACTGACAGTCCCCTTACTCAGCCACCTCTGCGCCAGGTGGATTTCAGGCAGCACTGAACAGTAGCCCTTCTCCCCCGCCAGCAGCCACGAACGGTGCAGTGTCTGGAAGGGCCCTTGTTATGATCCGGAACCATGGAAGACCACCACAAATCATTGGCAAAAGGTGACAAGAGCATTGGCAAAAAATCTGGCCGCCATCTCCTTACTAACCATCAACACTAGAAGTAGTCGAGGGGTGAACTAACATCCTGTGCACCGCGAACCCAGCCGGAGAACTAGCCATCCTAAAGGAAGGAAAGATGAATAACTCTCTGCCTCAGAAAATAGATAAAGAAAAGCAAGGCCCCCACATTCAAAGACTGCGGTGATATAGGAAAACACAATAAACAGATAGATGATAAGATTAGCAAAAGGTGTGCCCCCCACTGACTAAAATAGGAAAGGACAGGAAAGGGGCTGATGGTGGCCAGAGAAAAACCCTGCAAAATTCCAAATTGCTGATAGTACAAAAAGGCCCTCAGATTGCACGATCTGCACACCGTCCTATACCAGGCGCTCTTGTCATCCCAATGAACAGAAAACAAGAATCATTACAAATTCAAAAAGCCACAAACACATCGACTTAAAGGAGCTATACTCCAAACATAACTGCAGGGAGTTTCCCAGCTAAGCAACTGAGAGGGAAAGTCCCTGCATGCAAATAAACTGAAAACAACCACAGCAAATGACAAGCTCAGATAAGAGTAAAAGAGCCAAACAACAAATAAAGAGCAAAGCACTTATCTGGGGTGGATGTGGTGTGGAGCAGAATGAAGCAGGTTGGTGAACAAAGAACAACTGACATCCGGCATAGCCTGCTATCAGACCAGGATTTAAATAAGCAGAGAGTTAGCAATGGAAACGCCGATTGCTCAACACACCTGGTCTATGTCCAAACCATTCCTGGCCACAAGAGGGAGCCTCCCAGCAGCCAAAGCATAACTGACATTCACAACAGGCCCTGCTCCACTGCTCTGCCCTCCAGACGCAATTCCTCCACTTCTTTCTCCTTCAGCTGCCTCTGCACATCTCCCTTGTTCTCAGTGACACCACCCACCACTAGCTGGGAGGTGAGGGCCACGCCAGCTCCCTGAGTCTGCTCAGAGGTCCCCTCTAGCTGTGCGTGTGCTCTGGTTACTAGTGTTCCGTGTGTCCCCACCCTAATCAGCCTCTGGGATTACCTGTGTTGTACTGACCCCAGCATGGGTGCAGTACTCAGTGGTGCCTGGCACCACATTCCCCCTTAGTTACCAACAGCACATCCTCGGGCTGTAAAGACAAAACATTAAAGTGCAAAACATGTAAAACATTAAAACATGTAAAAGCATTGTAAAAAGTCACTGTAAAACCACACCAGGTACCACTTTTCACCACCCTCCACCCACAAGTCCGTTACCCACCCAAAACCCTCTCAGGAGGCAGGTCACCGGTCCTTTTAGCAACCAGGTCTGGGTCATCTGTTTCCCCAGACCTTTTCTCCAATCTTCCTCTCCTGGGGCTGGTGGTTGAAGGCAAACCCCTCTCCCATCGAGCCACGTATTCGGCCTCTTCTGGCAGGATGTAGAGGCGGCTTTCTTGGTCAGTCGGTGTTGCTTCTTTGTGGTGGAGAGCCAAGCCCCATAAACAGGCATGCTCTTAGCTTTTTGGATAGCAAGCGCCATCACAGGCGTGCTTCTCGGTGGTGCAGAGCCAGGCCCCATAAACAGGTGTGCTCTGGATGGTACCTTTGGGGTAACTATAAACACTGAGAGAGTTTGTGGCTATAGCCAGTTCATAGCCTTATGGTCCTTAGAAATGCACAAACCAGGTGCAAAGTAGACTTAAATTCTCATATTAGTTCATGTGGGCACATCATCTTAAACTTTTCATCAACGTTGCAAAACTGGGAACTTGTAACTTCTTTCTTTTCTTGCTTTACATAGACTCTCTCTTTGCACAACCAGGGTTTTTACACCTGGAGGTTTCCGTGTCTTCCTCTGTAGTGCTTGTGGTATCTTCGTCTTTAACTGTGTCTAGTTCTTGCTCTTTCTCGTTGTCTTTATCTTGTTCTCTTTCTTTGTCTTCTTCTTTTTCTTTATCTGTTTCTGTTCCTTTGTCTTGTGGTGTTGACCTTGGGGGTTGGTTGGAGACAGCAGGGTTGCAGTAAGGACTCCTGGGGCATAGCACCACATCCAGTGCATACCAGCCACGTTCACCTTGGTGCTTGGTAAACTCGACCAGGTCTCCCATATGCAAATCCTGACCAGGGTGTCCTCGGGGCAGGTGGGAACAGACATCTCTCCTGCTGACAAAAATGCCTTCCTTTACACCGGGCGCTACAATAAAGCCGTAACCAGTTTTTAGGCTGAACTCCTCCACCACTCCACGGTAGAGAGTACCTCTAACCTGGTGACGGTTTTTCCTGAGCGTCTGCTTCTCCTCCAAGTCCCGGGCTGTAAAGTCTTCCTTCTGCCGGTCTGGGGAATGCTGCACAAGGGGTGGTTTCGCTCTGGTGCGGCGCCGTGCTCTGCTGGCTGGATTCTGCTTTACTGCCACCTCGCTGCCTGCAGGCTGCCATGTGACATACATGCTGGGCATCATGATGGCCAGCGCTTCTTCCTCAGCAGGGGGTGTTGGGCTCTCTTCATCCCAGTAGTAAGATGTAAGTAGTAAGATAGAGTAAGGCAATGTGGCGCCCTGGACAAGCCAGGGGCCACAGAGCACAACATCCACACACCCCACACTCCCAGCAGGCACACCGAAGTCAGACATAAAACCCTTGTTGCCTTCCTCCAGGGGCTTATGTCCACACCAGGGGGTGGGCCAGGTGGTTGGTCCCGCCCACCGAGGAGTTCACAGTCCTGGAGGCAGGAAACTGCAGCCAGTTTAGCTCAGGCAGAGCTTGAGTGCAGAGCAGAGTTAAGTACAGCGAGTAAAAGTGTGCTGACGGTGGTGACTGTCTGCAGGAGTGGCCTATTGGAGCTTACCGTAAGGACCGTGGACGGGCGCTCCCGGGATCCCCATCCAGAGTAGCGGTGGTGTCACCAATATCACCACAACCGTGGGTGGCGTCACGGACAATAATCAAAACCCCCACCATCAAAATCCCCTTTTCACTCACGGGCGAGGAGCGCCGCTCGAGTCCCCGGGATCCGGCCCACCGCTCGAGCCACCACCGAGCAGCAGCGGCAGCCGCAGCAGCGGCCGGACCCGAGCAGTGGGAGAGCGCAGCGTCCCCTCCTCCGCCCACGACAACTTGGCGTCACAAACAGGATCTTACCGCTCTGCCGTCCGGTAGAGGTGCGCCTTGTGACCGCCGGACGTGTCCGGCCGGAAAATTTGAAAAGCCGCCATCTTGGGCGCGAAAAATTCCCGCTCGAGCGTCTCCTCGAGTAGTGGAGGCGCGAAGGCCAAAACCCCGCCCCTATAGAGGAGGAGCCGGAAAGAGACTAAGGGGGACTGATGGCGTCTGGCCGCATGTAGCTCGCGGCTATACAAACAAGGACGCCGGGATCCCCACGATCCGCTAACCCTGCAAAGAATGTCCGCTCCACACCAGCTATGCGGAGGCTATCGAGCCGGTGCCCGGAACAGCGGCATGGCTGAGGGCCTGAATGGCAGAGATCTGCCGACACTACCGGAGGCAGATATGCAGGCTAATGGAGCAGTGGACCGCGGAGGTGGAGGAGGTAGCTGCGGTCGCCCGGGTGTACAGAATGGAAGCAATGATGGAGGAGCTGGTGAGTGACCCACGCCCCTGTGTCCCCGAGGGACCGGCCACTGCAGCTGAGGGACCCAGTCTACCCCTGGCCCCCATGTTGCCCCCGTCTTCCCCGCCCGTGCACCCCGTTGATGCTGGTCCGTCTGGCGTACATCCCCTCGTAACGGTAGCCGGAAGAGTGGCAAGCCCGGAGACTGCGGCAGCTGGCGGCAACCCGCCTGGCGCAGGGTCGGATGGTAGTGACTCCGGTCCTGACACAGAGCATGTTTCAGAGGAGGATGAAGGAGTCATCGCCCTGGATGGCATGGAGGCCACTTACATTCCCCGGAGCGGAAATAACGGCTACCGGGTGGCCCTTCCTCGTCGCGCCTGCTATGCGCTGGAGGGGCTGGTGCCTGTGTTCTTCCACCCAGGGCCGGCGGAGGATGATGAAAGTGCGCAGTGAAGTCGGCGGTCCTCCGCCTAAAAGTTGTCCCCCGTTGGGACCACCAGTGTTTAAAGTTTGAAAGTTAGATAAATGATAAGTAAATAATCTACCAATGAAGTCATCTGATTTGCTGCTGATTGGAACCGGTCTTGCCGGCAACTGGTCCCCGTTGGGACCCCCTTTACAAGAGTTGCATAAGGAACTCCTTATGAACAGGCCCGAGAACTAGCAGGGCAACCACAAACTTGTGGCATGTAAATAAATATGTTGTTGTGGCTTCTACCGTTACCGGAGAGGCAGATTGGAGGAAGGGCCCGCAGTGGAGCAGGCTGGGGCCCAGCCACCACCGGAACCGGTGGCGAACTTCTGGGGGTTTCAGGGACTCCACATGGACGTGGGTCCCCTGAAAAGGACAGAACCCACTTGGGCAACTTGTGCTGGACTGGGGTCAAGGGGTGCTGCATGTTTGCTTAGGGGCAGCATCAGGGCCAGGTTGCTTGGGTGGGAGAGAGCGGAAGCCGTAACCGTTAAGTAACGTTTAAGTAAGAGTACCTCCCGATGTGGGAAGATGTTATTATACTTGTATGTGTGTTACCGTTTTCTATATTTTTCAGTTGTGAAAATAAAACCGGTGATGGACGGGCAGCCCGCGGACGGTCTGCATTTAACTAAGGGGGAATGTGGCGCCCTGGACAAGCCAGGGGCCACAGAGCACAACATCCACACACCCCACACTCCCAGCAAAAACACCGAAGTCAGACATAAAACCCGTGTTGCCTTCCTCCAGGGGCTGATGTCCACACCAGGGGGTGGGCCAGGCGGTTGGTCCCGCCTACCAAGGAGTTCACAGTCCTGGAGGCAGGAAACTGCAGCCAGTTTAGCTCAGGCAGAGCTTGAGTGCAGAGCAGAGTTAAGTGCAGCGAGTAAAAGTGTGCTGAGCTACTGCAGGTGTCCGGGTTGGAGCCCGGGCACGTCCAGCAAGATTGGCAGACGGTGGTGACCGTCTGCAGGAGTGGCCTATTGGAGCTTACCGTAAGGACCGTGGACGGGCGGTGGCCCGGCGGTACCGGACCGGTACGCAAAGAGAAGCCAGCACCATCTGGCAGGGGCTTACGGACCCCGGCAAGGCTAGGAGTCGCCGTGAATTTGCCAAATTCGTTAGTGAAGGGAACCTCCTGGGTTTCCCAACCGCCAAGTCCCGACAGAAGGCAACAGTCCAACCAAGTGAGGGAGACACCGCCACCGCCAAGGCAACCGTTTTCCAGGGCCAGAGCCTGCGGGCAAAAAGGGGCTCCTTCAGCCCATTTCCAAGCTGGGGAGCGGGTTACCGGTGGGAACCCATCGGAACTAAACACTGCACAGGTGCAGGGAAAGGCAGTCACCATCAACCTGCCGGGAGCAGAAACCACCGCAGCCGTCAGTGGGACCCGTCCATCCAGCCGTGTGTTTTACCGAGAACTGTGTCTTCATCATTGGCTGAGTGAGTACCACCGTACCGTGCGGCACAGCGCTGCCCCCGCGACCCTGCACCTCACCAGGCCCCGTAACCCACCTGCCATCCATCCCTACCCCATCACCGGGCCCCGGGACAACCAACCCCCTACCCACGGAGGGGAGAACTAACAACAAAGCTGCTCCCTGTCACCGCTCCCGGGATCCCCATCCAGAGCAGCGGTGGTGTCACCAATATCACCCCAACCGTGGGTGGCGTCACGGACAATAATCAAAACCCCCACCATCAAAATCCCCTTTTCACTCACGGGCGAGGAGCGCCGCTCGAGTCCCCGGGATCCGGCCCACCGCTGGAGCCACCACCGAGCAGCAGCGGCAGCCGCAGCAGCAGCGGCCGGACCCGAGCAGTGGGAGAGCGCAGCGTCCCCTCCTCCGCCCGCGACAGCAACATCTCAGCCTCTGGACCTCCCTCAACTCTGCAGGGTGCTGCATCCTCCGCTGGCTGTTCAAACGTCTGCTCTTCAGCCTCCAGGCCTCCCCTCCCCCTTAGTGCTCTTGAGCACTCCTCCGGCAGCAGCGCTGGGGAAAGGCTTTCTTCAGCAGGTCAGGGCTGTGGGCTCTTCTTAGACATGGTAGCTGCTGGGACCGCCCCATGTCCGGATGACCGCCTGGGGACGAGGTAGCGATCCACCAAGTCCTTTGGGAACCGCACACTCAGCTCCGCTTTAAATTTCAGGAACGCACAGTCTTCTCCCGACAGGGACGCAGGACCCGGTTCTTCAGTCGGCGGCTGGGGTGCGGTGGCTGCTGCTGCCTCGCAGACAGGGGTAGGTAACACTGCGGCCTGGTCTTCTCGGGCCAGGCGTGGCGTGGCTGCGGCCTGGTCTTGGCGGGTCAGGCGTGGTATCGCTGTTGCGGCCTGGTCTGGTCTGGCCAGACGGGGCGTCACTGTTGCAGCCTAGTCTGGTCTGGCCGGACGTGGCGGGGCTGCACTAGGCGTCTCAGCAGGAACCGTGGGCTTCGCAGCATGGATCGTGGCGGGCGTCTCCTCCGGGATCGCAGCAGGGATTTTCGCGTGCGTCGCAGCATGGCTCACTGCAGGCATCGCAGCGGCCTCTGGTTGTAGCAGCGCCAGCGGAGTTGGTGCACTCGAGCAGGCAGGGGCAACATGGGACTCACCCAAGGGCATCAGCTTCGGAGTCTGGGTGGTCGCCGCCCAGTGTGGCACTTGTCGTGCGGTCCACCTCTCATAGGCCCGAACCGCTCCAGCCATCTCTTAAAGTTCTGTGCTTCCTTCCCTTATCTGCTGCATGACTCGGGCTTCCAGCCGGTCGCAGAACTGGGCAAGCTCCCAGTCCCACCAGGCAGCGGAGCCTTGCTCTGCGCCACTGCGTGGAGACGCCATGCTTCCTATGCCTTCTCTGCAACCTTCCAGCTTCACTTCCTGCAGCAGACTCCTAGCTTCCCGCCGTCTCTGGACAGATCCACCCCCATCGCTTGCCCATCACATGTGCAATGTGTGTGTGATGGATGTGTAGCGCCCCTGAAGCCATCAGGGAGCTACAAGGTTCTTTATCCTCACTAGGATGCAGGGCCTAGCCCCTAGGGCCCCAAAGACCAGTGCCGGTCACACACAAATGTTGTGCCCAGGGATATGGGGTACCCTTTCCCGGGCAGTGTCTCTCTTGGGAATGTCACTGTGGTGGCTGTTGCCCGGTTCCGTGCCCTGGGCCCTTTTTGTAATGGGGTGTATTTACAGCGGATTTAGGTAAGGCTGCTTTCACACATCAGGTTTTTACTGTGCGGCACAATCCGGCGCTTTGCGGGAAAAAGGCATCCATTTTTTTTGCCGTCGGGTGCGTTTTTTCCTCATAGACTTTTATTAGCACCAGATTGTGCCGCATGTACTTGCGTTTGATTCGGTTTTTGCCGGATGTGGCAAAAATCGTCACTCCGGCGGCCGCACAGGACGCAGAGAGGAACGTTTTTTCCCAGCGGCAAAAAACTGCATAGCGCTGGTTGCGGCGCTGTGCGGCATGGTGCATAATGAAAGTCTATGTGCGCCAGACACGGTGGCATGCATCAAACGCCGGAAGCATGTACCGGTTCTGGTTTTTACTTCTGAGCATGCCCAGAAGTGATATAAATTCATTGCTTGTCAGAAAATCAATCACTCACTCACTCACTCTCTCTCTCTCAAACTCTCTCACTCACTGACTCAGTCACTCACTTACTCACTCACTCACTGACTCATTCACTCTCTCTTTCCCACTCACCGATCACGGGCGCGGTGCTGCACGGATGTCACACTCCTTTGGCGGCTTCTCCTGATTTGAAAATGCTGGCCGCCCATTATTCAATCAGGAATTCCCTACTTTCCCCGCCCACCGACGCCTTTCATTGGTTGCAGTCAGACACGCCCCCACGCTGAGTGACAGCTGTCTCACTGCAACCAATTACAGCCGCCGGTGGGTGGGTCTATATCGTGCAGTAAAATAAATAAATAATTAAAAAAAAACGGCGTGCGGTCCCCCCCAATTTTGATACCAGCCAAGATAAAGCCACACGGCTGAAGGCTGGTATTCTCAGGATGGGGAGCCCCATGTTATGGGAAGCCCCCCAGCCTAAAAATATCAGCTAACAGCCACCCGGAATTGCCATATCCATTATTTGCGACAGTCCCGGGACTCTACCCGGCTCATCCCGAATTGCCCTGGTGCGGTGGCAATCGAAGTAATAAGGGGTTAATCATTGAAGGCGTCTATGAGACACCCCCAATGATTAACCTGTAAGTGAAAGTAAATAAACACATATATCCCAAAAAATACTTTATTTGGAATAAAAGACAAAAAAACTCCCTCTTTCACCATTTTATTAAAATTCCCAAATACCCCTCCAGGTCCGACATAATCCACAGAGGTCCCGCGACGCATCCAGCTCTGCTTCATGAAGCTGACAGGAGCGGCAGTAGAACACCACCGCTCCTGGGAGCTCCATGCAGCAACTGAAGGGAGTTGCTCTGTCAGCGGGAACGTCACTAAGGTAGTGGCGGGGTGTGTGTGGTGATGATGCGTACGGTAGTGCCTGCGTGCACGGTGATGATGCGTGCGGGAGTGCCTGCGTGTGCGGGAGTGCCTGC
The DNA here is from genome assembly GCF_048569485.1 of Anomaloglossus baeobatrachus. NCBI lineage: Eukaryota > Metazoa > Chordata > Amphibia > Anura > Aromobatidae > Anomaloglossus > Anomaloglossus baeobatrachus. Next base: position 146,465,668 of record NC_134362.1, on the reverse strand, counting down.
GTGTGCGGGGATGATGCGTGCGGGAGTGCCTGCGTTTGCGGTGATGATGGGGGCTGTAGTGCCTGCGTGTGCGGTGATGATGGGGGCTGTAGTGCCTGCGTGTGCGGCAATGATGCGTGCAGGAGTGCCTGCGTGTGCAATGATGATGCGTGCGGGAGTGCCTGCGTGTGCGGTGATGATGCGTGCGAGAGTGCCTGCATGTGCGGTGATGATGGGGTCTCTCTCTCAGCTTAAAAAAAACCAAAAACGGATCCGTTTTTTTACCGGATGCATCGCATCAGTTTTTACACAATCTGAGACGGATCCGTTGCATCAGGCACAAACCGGATTGTGCCTGATTGCAAAAAACTGATGTGTGAAAGTAGCCTAAAGGCTGCTTTACACCGGACATCTATCGTGCGATAGATCGTCGGGGTCACGGTTTTTGTGACGCACATCCGGCATCGCTGGCGATGCCGGCCTGTGTGACACCTCCTAGCGACGCAGTATCACTCACAAATCGTGAGTCGGGTACTGCTCGCTAGGTTCCATAATATCGTTTAATTTAGTTGACCATCGTTTCCGTGGTAGCACACACTGCTCCGTGTGACACCACGGGAACGATGAGCAGCTCACCTGCCTCCCGCGGCCGCCGCCGGCTCTATGTGGAAGGAAGGAGGTGGGCGGGATGTTTACGTCCCGCTCATCTCCGCCCCTCTGATTCTATTGGCCGGCGGCCGTGTGACGTCGCTGTGACGCTGAACGTCCCTCCCACTCCAGGAAGTGGACGTTCGCCGCCCACAGCGAGGTCGCACGAGAGGTAAGTATGTGTGACAGGGGTTACTGACTTTGTGTGACATGGGCAGCGATTTGCCCGTGACGCAAAAAGGACGGGGGCGGGTACGATCGATTGTGAAATCGCACAATCGGTCGTACCGTGTAAAGCAGCCTTTAGTGTTCATACGTGATGCCACTTGCGGTGTTGCGGCTATATATATATATATATATATATATATAGAGCCACCACTGTCACTACTGGGGCTGGTGGTAATTGCAGCCTGGATGGTAGGCCCTCCACAAGCAGGGCCGGGCCCCAGAGGATGGGTGATGTGATGGGCATCGGAAGAAGGTAGTCCACACAGAGGTATAGTGCAACTCGTTTTTACTCACTGCTAGTAGGTTACCCGAGGCCGGCTGGTTTCACCTTCAGGTCCCCTTCATCCCAGTGCCAGTTCAATACTCTGGTACCTTCTTCCCCTGCAACTGTCTCTGGTAAATGGTGTAGAGCAACTGGGAGTCTCCGTTCGGTGGTTTCTCCACGTCTGTCCGCCTGACGGTAGGGTGAACTCTATGGGGTTGGAGTCTCTGGTCCTGTCTCCGGTTCTCCCTTTGCTACTGAGTCTTCAGATTCTTGGGGTCAGCGAGGTCCTTGATGGTCCCCTCGCTGGGCAAGTGTTAACAGGTCGGCTTGAAGCTCTTTCCTGTCCTAGGGTCCTGTACCCCATCGATGCGTAGCTCCAGAAGTACTCCACTGTACTCCACCGGCAACTACTCTCCTGGGTACCAGGTTACCGTTCCCCTCAGTCAGGATGTTGCTTCACTTCCACCTTCATTTCTCTACTGCTGTCAACTCACTGACTACTCTACACAGTCTGCCCCTTCCACCTGGTCAACTAGTGGACTGGTTTGGCTCCACCTCTAGGTGACCATCCATTGGTCCAACCCTAGCTAAGTACCATTGTATGGGGGATTGTTGGGGAAAAACTTGGATTACCTGGGTTTTTGGTATTACCGGCACTGGGTCACCGGGTCCTTAGGGGGTAGGCCCTGCATTCTTGTAGGGATGCAAAACCTTGTAGCACCCTGAGGGTTTCAGGGGTGCTACATTCCCCTTTGGTAAATTCCAGCATGTCCTCGGGCTGCAAGTGAAACTGGTTACATTTTTATTTTCAACAGATAAACATAACAGGTCATCCCACGCAGGGGAGGTTCATCACTTAAACGTTTCAACAACTGGAGTTCCCCTCCCTGCATCCACCACCCAAAGATCCTGGTCCCACAACCCTCTAAAGAGGCAGGTCATCGGTTCCGTTAGTGACCAGGTCTGGTCCATTTTTGTCCCGGACCTTTCCTGCACCCGGCCTCTCCTTGGTGGTGGTGTTTAATAGGGTCCACTGGTGGTACTCTGGTGGTGCACAACTGGTGCAACTTTGTACAGGTTAAGAGTTTTTGCCTGCTGCCAGTTCTGCAGCCTGTGGTCCATTTTTATCAACATATAACTAATAACTTCAAAATTCCACAATGTCTGTCTGCTATTTCATCCTTCTTCTCTGCGCGATTCCTAAAGCTTAACATGGACAAAACAGAGTTCATTGTTTTTCCTCCTCCTCACGCATCTCCTACAACAAGCCTTTTCATCAAACTTGATGGTTGCTCACTCTTCCAAGTCTCACAAGCTCATTGCCTTGGAGTAACCCTCGACTCTGCTCTATCCTTCAAGCCACACATCCAAGCCCTCTTCACCTCATGCAGACTACAACTCAAAAATATCTCCTGGATCCGTGCTTTCCTTAACCAAGAATCAGCAAAAATATTAGTGCATGCCCTCATCATCTCCCGCCTCGACTACTGCAACCTCCTGTTCTCTGGCCTCCCTTCCAACACTCTTGCACCCCTCCAATCTATCCTAAACTCTGCGGCCCGCTTAATCCACCTCTCCCCCCGCAATTCCCCAGCCTCACCACTCTGCCAATCACTTCACTGGCTTCCCATCGCCCAACGACTCCAGTTCAAAATATTAACCATGACATAGAAAGCCATCCACAACCTGTCTCCTCCTTACAGCTGTGACCTAGTCTCCTGGTACCTACCTGCACGCAACCTCAGATCCTCACAAGATCTCCTTCTCTACTCCTCTCTTATCTCCTCTCCCCACAATCGAGTACAAGATTTCTCCCGTGCCTCCCCCATACTCTGGAACGCTCTACCTCAGCATATCAGACTCTCCCCTACCGTGGAAAGCTTCAAGAGGAACCTCAAGACCCACCTCTTCCAACAAGCCTACAACCTACAATAGCCCTCAGTCCAGTACACCACTGCGCAACCATCTCTGTCCTCACCTATTGTACTATCACCCATTCCCTGTAGACTGTGAGCCCTTGCGGGCAGTGTCCTCTCTCCTCCTATACCAGTTAGTTTTGTACTGTTAATGATTGTTGTACGTATACCCTCTTTCATTTGTAAAGCACCATAGAATAAATGGCGCTATAAATAATAAATAATAATAACTTCGATTTTTTTAGCAATTGTCCATTTTTTAAGCAATTTAAATCAGGAACAGTTCAAACAACAAAACAAACAAACTGGTAGCATAGCAGGTAATGGCTACCAAAGTGCTGGATAGGGGCCATCTGGTTCACTTGGCCTCCTGGGATCAGCACTTAGAGTCTGCGTGCACTGTTCCCGTGCACCTGCACTGCCTCCTGGTGGCAGCTGGTGGACTGGTGCTGAAGTGGGAGCAATGGCTGGCTTTTCAGCAAGGACCTCCACATCAAGGGCGTACTAGCCCCGCTCTCCATAGTGCCGGGTGTAAGTCACTTTGTCACCCACATGCAGATCCCGGACGGGGTGTCCTCTGGGGAGATGGGGTCTCACATCCCGGTGGGAGATGAAGACTCCCTCCTTCAGGCTGGGCTCCACAATGAAACCCCATCCTCTTTTAATGCTAAAGCAGTCTACAACACCCTGGTACATCAGGCCCCGGGCATGGTAGGTGGTGAGTCGCAAGCGCTGCTTCTCCTGGAGGTCTCTGGCCTCTGACTATGCGTGCTGCGCCTCCCGCTGCTCCCGCTCCCGGGCCAACTGGGTGATCATAGCCTAGCAGCCTCCACGGTTCTCCTGTTCTACCCGTGCCTGCTCCCAGGTAACAACTGCTGACTTCCCGCTACCTGGTTCAAGGTAGCTCGCTGCCAGGTCCCTGACAGCGACTGGGTAGAGTACCTGGGGACAGTCGTCAGCACTGGCGGCGGCCTCCTCTGCGGCTCCAGATGATGTTATTGCCTGGGCTGCTGTGCCGCCCCCGTGCCAGCAGCCGAGCTTCTCAGATCCAGGTTCTCAGTGGGTCGAGGGTCTCCGGACCCGTGGGTCGTGCAGCCACTCAAATGAAGGGAGTTATTTACATGGGATATTATAGAGTTTGTGACGCCACCCGTGGTATGTGGTAATTAGGAGTACCACAACTCCAGTTGGGAGAACCAGGGGATGATGGAATGGGGCAGCCAGGTGTTGTGACCCTCCACGGGTAGGGGGGGAATTCCCCGGGACTCGGTGATGGTAAGGGGAGTGCCGTTGGATGCAAGGGGGGTCACTGTTCTACTCACTCAGTCCATTAAGCTGACACCGACAACTGGTCAAACAAGTCTCTGGACGCCGCTGCAGCTGAGGAGAGCTCAGTTCGGGTCCCGTCCCCAATGGTGCTGCCTGGTGATCCGTGACCTGCCTCCTGGCACTAAGTTTACTTCTTTGGTGGTCCCAGTAGTGTGAAACTTGCCGGGTCCCTCTCCTCACTATGGCTAAGTGTGAGAGCTTGCTCTCAGGGCTCACGCTTGGGATTTTCTGGACCGTTTAGAATTGGAAAGTCCTATCCCCCTCGTTGCGCTAATGCCTCAATTTTGGAGCACGTGGGAACGGCTTTTGAAGACTCTGTTCTCCTCGGGTAAATTGCCTGACGCTACTCCCTGACCTAGGTTCCACGTACCCCATCGTGCCTTGGTCCCAGCCCGGTGATGGTGCAAGGCCACCGGCTGTCCTCCTCGACAGTTCCGTGCCCCTTGCCATGATCCCCTGCGAAAGGGGGTCCAGCTCCTCTAGTCCCAGACCACCTAGATTGCTTTCCAGGAGCCCTCCTCCTGACCTCCTCTCACTTTCACTTCTCAGACTCAACTCTTTCCTCTTGACACTCCTGACCTCCCCTCTCCGACCACCCAGGTGGGCGACTCTATTCCACTCAAGCCGTCCACTGGTGTGTTTGGTGGGTGTGGTGCTGGGTGTATGTAGGATTTGATTAGCTGATGTAGGCAACACCATATAGTTAGGGACCCAAAACCAAGAAGGAGGTGGATGCTGCACGGGAGGGTAGATTGTGCAATACCCTGTGATGACCGGATAGTTCAGGGGCGTCACACTGCCATTACTGGATCAGAGGGTGCTTGTTCCTTCTCCAGCGGAGAAGGTGATGTGACTGCTTCTGGTCTGGTAGGAAAAGCTGGTGCCACTTTGCCCTTCTCCAGCGGAGAAGGTGAAGTGACCGCTTCTGGTCTCTCTGGTTCTGGCGGTGGCACAGCCTGGTCAAGGACGGATCCCGGTAGCTGGGAAGCTGCATCCTGGTCAAGCAGCTCTCCACTTTCTTGAGCCCGCATGACTGCCACCACCTCCAACATCTCCACCTTCCTCTCCTCGATTTGCTGCAGGTGTTCCGCTCTCAGAGTCTAGCACAGCCACTGGACCTCCGCCTCTAGCCTCTCTGCGGTCCAGTCCCCTGAGTGACATGGTGCACTGGTGTGATCCCCTGGAGCAAACATGTTACTGGATACAGTCCTGGAGGCATTCTGGTGCAGGGCCTCCTGGCTCCCTGCTTCCAGTTTCATTTTAAATTTTGGATACTCCCAGTGGGCAGGGCTTTCTTTTTGCGCCTTTTTGTCTGCTGTGGCGCAGTTATTTTTCACAGCAAAATGGTGGCGGTTTTTCAAACAATAAAGTTCAGTGAATAAAACACAGTTTTTAAGGCACACATCTCCTGGTTTGACCAGGTCCAGGTCAATCCTGTTCACGACGCCAGGAAAAAGGGTTACCGCGCCCAGGAATATGGGGTACTCGGTCCCGGGCAGTGTCTCTCTTGGGAATGTCACGGTGGTGGCTGTTGCCCGGTTCCATGCCCTGGGCCCTTTTTGTAACGAGGTATATTTACAGGGGATTTAGGTTAGTGTTCATACATGACGCCACTTGCGGTGTTGCGGCTATATATATATGGAGCCGCCACTGCAGAATGTCACTACTGGGGCTGGTGATAATTGCAGCCTGGATGGTAGGCCCTCCGTAAGCAGAGCCAGGCCCCATTGGATGGGTGTTGTGACGGGCGTCAGAAGAAGGTAGTCCACACAGAGGTATAGTGCAACTGGTTTTTACTCACTGCTGGTAGGTGATAACAGGTTACCCGAGGCTAGCTGGTTTCACCTTCAGGTCCCCTTCGTCCCAGTGCCAGTTCAGTACTCTGGTACCTTCTTCCCCTGCAACTGTCTCTGGTAAATGGGTCCCTGTGACACAGAGCCACTGGGGGTCCCCGTCCGGTGGTTTGCCCACTTCTGTCCGCCTGACGGTAGCATGAACCCTGTGGGGATGGAGTCTCTGGTCCTGTCCCCGGTTCTCCCTTTGCTACTGAGTCTTCAGATTCTTAGGGTCAGCGAGGTCCTTGATGGTCCCCTCTCTGTGCAGGTGTTAACAGGTCGGCTTGAAGCTCTTTCCTGTCCTAGGGTCCTGTACCCTGTTTGTGCGTAGTTCTGGGAGTACTCCACCGTACTCCACCGGCAACTACTCTCCTGGGTACCAGGTTACCGTTCCCCTCAGTCAGGACGTTACTTCACTTCCACCTTCACTCCTCTACTGCTGTCAACTCACTGACTGCTCTCCACAGTCTGCCCCTCCCACCTGGTCAACTAGTGGACTGATTTGGCTCCACCTCTAGGCAGCCATCCATTGGTCCGACCCTAGCTAAGTACCATTGTATGGGGGATCGTTGGGGAAAAACTGGGATTACCTGGGTTTTTGGTATTACCGGCACTGGGTCTCCGGGTCCCTAGGGGGTAGGCCCTGCATCCTTGTGGCGATGCAGAACCTTGTAGCACCCTGATGGCTTCAGGGACGCTACACAAACACTTCATAAAATCCCAGTTTTTCCCCAACAATCCCACATAGAATGGTACAAGGCTAGGGTTGGACCAATGGATGGCTGCCTAGAGGTGGAGCCAGTCCAGTCCACTAGTTGACCAAGTGGGAGGGTAAACAGTGGACAGTCAGTCAGAGTCGGAGTGAGACCGTGAAGGTGGACGTGAGGAGACGCACTGACTTGGAGTGAACAGTAACCTAGTGCCCAGGAGGGTAGTTGCTGTTGGAGTACTGTGGAGTACTCCCGGAACTACACACCAACCGGGTACAGGACCCTAGGTCAGGCATAAGCTCCAGGCAGGCCTGATAACATTTCCACAGCGAGGGGACCATCAAGGACATCGCTTACCTTAAAAATCCGAGACTCAGTAGCAAAGGGAGAACCGGGGACAGGACCAGAGACTCCCACCCCACAGGGTTTACGCTACCGTCATACGAACAACAGTGGAAAGACCACCGGACGGGGACCCCCAGTTGCTCTACACCACGGGGACCCACCAACCAGAGACAGGTGCAGGGGAAGAAAGCACCAGATTACTACACTTGCACTGGGACAAAGGGGACCTGAAGGTGAAACCAGACAGCCTCGGGCAACCAGTTATCACCGGAAAGTGAGTAAAGAACCAGTTGCACTAAACCCCCTGTGTGGACTACTGTTACGAGGGGGACCCGGGGAAGCGTGCCAAGATGGGAAATGGACTGCTTCCGCCGGTCAAGGTCCACTGTGCGGTGTAAGGGACCGCCGCTATGGTGGGTGAAGAGTGAGCGGGTTGCTGCTAGCGATCGTCTGGAATGTCACAGACGATCTATGTACACCGATCTGCCCTAACCCGTGAGGGTTGTATGGCACAGATCTCACGGCTCGGTGTACCTGTTGCACGGGGAAGCACAGAGGTGCCCACGCACGTGTGCCAGTGGAAGTCACGAGAATATGGCACGAGGGTAGCACAGAGGTGCCCACGCACGTGTGCTTTCAATAACCAGGTGAGTCCAATGGAGACTTGAGGAGCTCACCTGGGACAGGAACACGGCCTGTTGACGGGGGTACTGCCGGAGCAGCAAGGCAGGAACACGGCCTGCAAACGAGGTACTGCCGGAGCAGCAAGGGCCAAGCCCACAAGAGACAGTAATGCCTGAGCAGTGGCGTGGCAGCACGCTGCCAGACATCCAAACATAGAAGGACGGTCGCGCGCCGCCATGATGGCAGGGGGAGCTTTTAAGGAGGTGCAGCTCCACCCGAGGGCGGGCGCGAGGCGGAGATGACGGACTTGACCCAATCAGGGTCCACGACGTCCCAGCCTGGCCAGTCAGGATTCACCACGTCACCAGCCTTGTCATCAAGCCGTGTGACGTCAGTGAGCGAATCAGGACCCACCACGCATTGCACATGCTCACCCTCCTGCCTCTGGGAAATAGAGGCGGGATCCTCGGTCTCACAATGTGGAGAGATAACGGGAATCTCACTGCTTCCCTGAGCAGTAAACCTCTGCACATTGCGCAGCCTCGCAGACCTTCGGGGCCTCTGAGCAGGAGAGTCTGCGGCAGACCAGGAATGGGAGACCGCTTCACTCCTTGTAACAGGAGAACCACTAGGTGTCACCCTTCTGCTGCCTCTCTGAGAAGGTATCTCCTGCACACTGCGCAGTCTGGCAGACCTTTGGCGCTGCTGAGCAGGAGTGCTCGTGGCAGGCAAGGAATGGGAGACCGCCTCAGTCCTTGCCTCAGGAGAGCCACGAGATGTAACATGGCCCCCCCCCTGTCCGTGCTCGAAGGCCGCTATCAAACCCGGGGCGCGGATATGATCCTCCAACTCCCAGGATCTATGCTCTGGACCACGACCGGCCCACTCCACGAGGTAGTACCTCTTGCCCTGTATGACTTTTGTCTCCACAAGTTTTGCCACCTCAGGGTCGTCGGACGGGGAGTCGGTTTGAGCCGGCAAGGACCCCGAGAATTTATTAAGTCGTACGGGTTTCAGGAGGGACACGTGAAAGGTGTTGGCTATAGCCCAGCGTGGAGGGAGCTGGAGTCGATATGCCACTGGGTTTACCTGCTGTAGTACTTTAAACGGACCCAGATACCTAGGGGCGAATTTAGCTGCCTGTACCCGTAGGTTAACATTCTTAGAGGACAGCCATACTAGGTCACCAGGGGCGAAGGATGGTGCAGGGCGGCGGCGAACATCAGCCGTTGTCACCATCCGGTCTTTAGCCCTTTTAAGAGCCTCTTGGGTGTCATCCCAGATCTCCCGGGCCTTGGTCGCCCAATCCTCCACTCTAGTATCGGGTGACGTAATGGGCATCGGAACCGGGATTCTGGGATGTTGTCCGTTATTGAGTAGGAACGGAGTCTGGCCAGAGGATTCATGGACCGAATTGTTAATGGCAAATTCGGCCCAAGGAAGGAGGTTAGCCCAGTTGTCGTGGTGCGCGGATATAAAATGGCGGAGATAAGTTACCAAGGTCTGATTAGTCCTCTCCACTAGTCCATTGGTCTCGGGATGGTATGCGGAGGAGATGTTCAGCTCTATCTGCAGGAGCTTACAGAGCTCTCTCCAGAAGCGAGACGCGAACTGGGGACCCCGGTCGCTCACCACCTTGTCAGGCATGCCATGCAACCTAAATACATGCCGAATGAACAAGGTGGCGAGAGCACGTGACGTCGGGAGTCGTGGGAGAGGCACCAAGTGGACCATTTTAGAGAAGTGGTCCGTGATGACCCATACGACCCTGTGCCCTGCTGACTTGGGCAGATCTCCCAGGAAGTCCATCCCCACCACTTCCCAGGGACGATCCGGCACTGGCAGTGGGTGAAGAAGACCTGCCGGTCTCTGCCGGGACGGCTTATTCCGAGCACACGACATACAGGCTCCCACATATTCCTGTATGTCCTGGGGTAGTCTCGGCCACCAATAATGCCTGGTCACCAGGTCTCTGGTCCTTTTGACCTCGAAGTGACCCCCGACCTTGGAGGCATGGGCCCACGATAGCACCTCGTTCCGTAGTTCAGGGGGAACGAGGGTTTTGCCAGGTGGCACCTGGTCCAAAGAAATGGGAGTGACCATCCTCAAGCTGTCCGGGGGTAGTATAAGACGAGGCTCCTCCTCGTCCTCCTCCAACACAACCATACAACGTGACAAGGCATCGGCCCGCACGTTCTTCTCACCGGCCAGATGGCGGATAATAAAGCGGAACCGGGAGAAGAATAAAGACCAACGGGCCTGCCTTGGGTTCAGGCGTTGTGCTGTCTGGAGGTATGTGAGGTTTTTGTGGTCAGAAAAAACCTCAAATGGATGCTTCGCACCCTCCAGGAGATGCCGCCATTCCTGGAATGCTAGTTTCATCGCCAGTAACTCCCTATCCCCTATGGAGTAGTTCCTCTCGGCCGGAGAAAAGGTCTTGGAGAAAAAGAAACACGGATGTTTCCTTCCTCGTTCGTTTTTCTGGTACAGGACTGCACCTGCACCGACCGAAGAGGCGTCTACCTCCAGTAGGAAGGGTTTGGAGATGTCTGGACGATGAAGGATGGGAGCTCTGGAGAAGTGAGTTTTGAGAGTGTGAAATGCCTCTACCGTTTCCCGTGTCCATGCTTTGGGATTAGCGCCCTTGCGGGTAAGGGCAATGATGGGTGCTGCCACCGTCGAGAAGTTGGGAATGAACTGGCGATAATAATTGATAAACCACAAGAATCGCTGGATCGCCTTCAGCGAGCGGGGCTCAGGCCAGTTCATCACTGTCTCCAACTTCCCCGGATCCATTGCTAACCCCTGACTGGACACTATGTACCCCAGGAACGGCAAGGATTCCTGTTCAAAAACGCACTTTTCCAGCTTAGCATATAGCGAATGGGTGCGGAGCCTCTTAAGTACTCGGATGACATCCCTCCGATGGGTGGTAAGATCGGGGGAGAAGATAAGAATGTCATCCAGGTATGCAACCACGGAAAGATACAAATCCCGGAAAATGTCATTCACAAAGTCTTGAAATACGGCGGGGGCATTGCAGAGTCCGAAGGGCATTACTAGATACTCGTAGTGACCGTCCCTGGTGTTAAAGGCGGTCTTCCACTCATCGCCCTTTCGGACTCGCACTAGATTATACGCCCCGCGTAGATCCAGCTTTGTGAAGACCTTTGCCCCGCGGAATCGATCAAATAGCTCAGTAATGAGGGGCAAAGGGTATTTGTTCTTGATGGTGATTGCATTTAATCCCCTGTAATCGATACAGGGGCACAGATCCCCTTCCTTCTTCTGCACAAAAAAGAACCCTGCACCAGCCGGTGAAATAGACTTGCGAATGAACCCCTTCGCCAGGCTGTCCTGAATATATTTGGACATAGCCTCCGTCTCTGGAGCAGAGAGTGGATACACTCTGCCCCTAGGGGGCTCGGAGCCTGGCTTCAGGTCTATTCGGCAATCATATGGCCGGTGGGGAGGAAGAGTATCTGCGGCCCTTTTGGAAAAGACATCCCTGTAGGCCTCATAAGGTGTCGGTAAACCCGGCCCCTCAGTATTCCCTGAGGACTCAACCGACCTAATGGTAGCGGGTGGTTCGGTAGTCACGAGGTGCTCTCTACAGGATCCTGCCCAGGATGATATCTCCCCTGTTGCCCAGTTGAGTATAGGAGCATGCTGTGTCAACCAGGGAAGGCCCAGTAGGATCTCATCCGTCCCCCCTGGAAGCACCAGGAAGGACACCTGCTCATGGTGTCCCGGTGGTACATCCATCCTGAGAGGGATGGTGATCTGGGTGATAGGATCGAGTAGTATGGACCCGTCGACTACCCGGACCCTGAGTGGCTTGGGCAACAGAACCAGGGGAACTGAGTATCGGGTTGCCAGGGAGGTCGAGATGAAATTGCCTTCAGCGCCTGAGTCCAAGCAAGCCAGGGCAGAGAAGAGAGTAGTGCCGAACTGCAACTGGGCGCTGATAGTCAACCTAGAGGGAGAAGTAGCGTCTAGAGTCCCCCCTCTGATAGAAACTAGACGCTGTCTTTTCCCGACGGTTTGGGACATAGGGTAGCTATGTGTCCCCTCTGCCCACAGGAAAAGCAGATGACACAAGACCGAGAACCTGGGGCAGAGGAGACCACCTTGGACACCTCCATTGACTCCACGGAGTCGCCTACAGGACTGGCTGGGGGACCTGTCTGATGGAAGACGGGAGTCAGACGCTTTTTAGGCCGAGAAGACGTGGGTGCTGAAGAGACCTCGAGCCTTTGCTCCGCCTGGCGGATGTCTATGCGAGAGGCAACCTGAATCAAGGAGTCTAAAGTGGCAGGCACCTCACGTGTGGCCAGTGCGTCTTTGACAAACCCTGCCAGGCCCTCCCAAAACACAGGGACAAGGACCTTATCCGGCCAGTCCAGCTCTGCAGCCAGTGTCCTAAAGTGTACAGCAAAGTCCCCGACTGAAGCAGACCCTTGCCGAAGTCGTAGGAGGCGCAGCGCGGAATCGTCGGTGACTTGAGGCCCGAGGAACACCATTCTCATGGCCCCAAGATAAGCTGCTAAGTTATTCACCACACGATCTCCGCGCTCCCACAACGGCGTGGACCACTTCAGCGCTCTCCCTGTGAGCAGGGACTGGACGAAGGCTACCTTCGCCTTCTCGGTAGCGTAAAGAGTCGCGGACAGCTCTAAGTAGGTGGTAACCTGGTTTATAAAACCACGGCACTCAGAGCTGTTGCCGCTAAAGCACTCTGGAAGCGCAAGGCGAGGAGACCTTCCGCCCAATAGCACAGCCTGGGTAGCCGCCTGGGTGGCGACTGTCGTCAGAGTCGTCTTATCGGAGGAAGACTGCTCCACTGCTGCCAATCGTGACTCCAACTGCTGCACATAACGCAGCAACTGCTGCTGCTCTTCAGCCATAGCCAGACCTTTGGCGCGACCGTAATGTTACGAGGGGGACCCGGGGAAGCGTGCCAAGATGGGAAATGGACTGCTTCCGCCGGTCAAGGTCCACTGTGCGGTGTAAGGGACCGCCGCTATGGTGGGTGACGAGTGAGCGGGTTGCTGCTAGCGATCGTCTGGAATGTCACAGACGATCTATGTACACCGATCTGCCCTAACCCGTGAGGGTTGTATGGCACAGATCTCACGGCTCGGTGTACCTGTTGCACGGGGAAGCACAGAGGTGCCCACGCACGTGTGCCAGTGGAAGTCACGAGAATATGGCACGAGGGTAGCACAGAGGTGCCCACGCACGTGTGCTTTCAATAACCAGGTAAGTCCAATGGAGACTTGAGGAGCTCACCTGGGACAGGAACACGGCCTGTTGACGGGGGTACTGCCGGAGCAGCAAGGCAGGAACACGGCCTGCAAACGAGGTACTGCCGGAGCAGCAAGGGCCAAGCCCACAAGAGACAGTAATGCCTGAGCAGTGGTGTAGCAGCACGCTGCCAGACATCCAAACATAGAAGGACGGTCACGCGCCGCCATGATGGCAGGGGGAGCTTTTAAGGAGGTGCAGCTCCACCCGAAGGCGGGCGCGAGGCGGAGATGACGGACTTGACCCAATCAGGGTCCACGACGTCCCAGCCTGGCCAGTCAGGATTCACCACGTCACCAGCCTTGTCATCAAGCCGTGTGACGTCAGTGAGCGAATCAGGACCCACCACGCATTGCACATGCTCACCCTCCTGCCTCTGGGAAATAGAGGCGGAATCCTCGGTCTCACAATGTGGGGAGATAACGGGAATCTCACTGCTTCCCTGAGCAGTAAACCTCTGCACATTGCACAGCCTCGCAGACCTTCGGGGCTGCTGAGCAGGAGAGTCTGCGGCAGGCCAGGAATGGGAGACCGCTTCACTCCTTGTAACAGGAGAACCACTAGGTGTCACCCTTCTGCTGCCTCTCTGAGAAGGTATCTCCTGCAGTCTGGCAGACCTTTGGCGCTGCTGGGCAGGAGTGCTCGTGGCAGGCAAGGAATGGGAGACCGCCTCAGTCCTTGCCTCAGGAGAGCCACGAGATGTAACAGACTACCTTCTTCCGTCACCCGTCATTACACCTACCCTCTGGGGCCTGGCCCTTCTTGCGGAGGGCCTACCATCCGGGCTGCCATTAACACCAGCCCCAGTAGTGGACATTGTGCAGCGGCGTCTCCATCTACATAGCTGCAACACCACAAGTGGCGTCATGTATGAATACTAATCTAATCCCCTGTAAATATCCCTCTTTTCAAAAAGGGCCCCGGGCATGGAGCCAGGCCACGGCCATCAAAGTGACATTCTACAGATATTCACTGCCCGGGACCGAGTACCCCATAACTCTGGGCGACACAGATGGATAAGAGATAGATAAGTAGATAGATAGATACATAGATAGATAGATAGATAGATAGATAGCTAGCTTTGTGTTACAGGGTTTTGAGAGTAAGGGTATGTGCGCACGTTGCTTTTTACCTGCTTTTTTGCTGCTTTTTCTTCTGCGCTGTTTAATGCCAAAATGGATGTGTTCTTCTATTCAAGCAAAGTCTATGGGAATTTGGGTTTCTTGTTCACACTATGTTGTTCAAAATGCTGCCTTTTTGTGGCAGAACTTTAGTCAAAAACTCAGCAGTGCAAAACCCAAATGGCAAAAACAATTGACATGTTGCTTCTTTGAAAAGCTGAGTTTTTGACCAAAGTTCTGCCACAAAAAGGCAGCATTTTGAACAACATAGTGTGAACAAGAAACCCAAATTCCCATAGACTTTGCTTGAATAGAAGAACACATCCATTTTGGCATTAAACAGCGCAGAAGAAAAAGCAGCAAAAAAGCAGGTAAAAAGCAGGTAAAAAGCAACGTGCGCACATACCCTGAGAGTTATGTTGATATTCCAGAATATGATATGACTATATTTAAATAAATGTTGATTTTTTTTTTGTTCAAGAATAAATGGATTTTTGTTCATGGAAAAAAATAAGACATCCCCTGAAGAGAAGTCTTAGTCAATTTTACGGCGCAAAAAATAATATAACACCCTGCCTTATTTTCAGGGAAACACAGTGTGCATTTATGGAACATCCTATAGAAAGGCCATAAATGTTCGAGATCAGAATACGTCTTAAACTCACTCAAAGCACACGGGTTACTTGGATAAACTCTGCTGTAACTAATGGCGATGTTTTGCAGGTCTCTCAGGCTGTGAAGAAAGTCGCAGTGTTATAAATGAGCTTACACACCCAGTGCACAGAATTCCCATTGGATATGGTTCATTGAAAGATGTTTCCTTTCCATTCCCTCATATGAAAAATCCTACAACAACAAAATCCTCATTGTTTCAAACAAGCCCTAATAATATTCTAAAAATAATCGTCTATGTATGAAGCTGGAGGATTATATCTATATTACATCTGTATTATATAATTAATTAACTCCCACCTGGGTCTATTCTACAAATCTGCATTTTCTAGTACTGCGGTGGTAAGGGGGTTACTCGTCTTAAATTTATTTTTCGGTACGTTTTTTGTTGTTAAATAGTATCTGTCAGCAGGTTTTAGTTATGTAATTTGATAGCACCATGAGGTAGTGACAGAGACCTCGATACCAGTGATGTGTCACTTAGTATACTGGGTGCAGTAGCTACGATAGAGACACAGTTATCTCTGCTGCAGAGCACAGTTGTTGAGCTGAGTATAACTTCTCATCCCTCACCACAGCTTTCTGTGTACATTGTATAGTGACAAAGAACTGCTAATCAGTTGTGGGTAGGGACTGTGAGGCAGGAGGCCAGTTGTCCTATAATGATAGTCTCCTGCTAATAATACAACACCACCCAAATAGTGACACATTCCTCTAATCAGACTCTCAGTTCTTACATCATGCTGCTCTCAGATTACATAGCAGAAACTGGCTGACAGATGCCCTTTAACCCCTACACCTATGTTTTTTGTTGCTTCTATTGTAGGAGGTGGGTAGATTGCCCCACTCCTACTGAGTGTATACTGTGTTTATATGTATGTATATGGCGTGCCCACGGGGCCTGGAGTTTTACCCGTCACCAGGTCGGTGGTGTCGGTTTGGGATGTCACAGTGACCTGGCCTGGTTCAGTGAACCTGTCGGTGTTGATAAAAGATGAAAGGGTTGGTTGGGGATGTTGGGAGTAGTTGTCTCGTGACGCCACCTGTGGTATGCAGCTAATACGGGTGCCGCCGCTGCGGGGAGTCTCTCTTCCGGGGCAGATAGTGATGCAGCTCGGGTGTTGCAGCTCTGCACAGGTAGAGCTAGGCCCCAGGAGGATGGGAGTGGTAGTCGGGAACACAGGAAGTCAGGAGAAGAACTGAAGTGACAGTGGAGAAAGGAGACTGCAGTGAGACAGAGCAGTCAGCAGTGTAAAGGTGGAAGTGAAGTGACTTCCTGACTCAGGTTGACGGTGACCTGGTACCCAGGAGAGGTGGTTGCTGGTGGAGTACGGTGGAGTACTCCCGGAACTATGCACCGACAGGGTACAGGACCCTAGGACAGGAAAGAGCTTCAAGCCGATCTGTTAACACCTGCACAGCAAAGGGGACCATCAAGGACCTCGCTGATCCTAAAGAATCCAAAGACTCAGTAGCAAAGAGAGAGCCGGGGACAGGACCAGAGGCTCCATCCCCACAGGGTTCACACTACTGTCAGGCGGACAGAGGTGGACAAACCATAAACCGGGGACTCCCAGTGTTCCATATCACGGGGACCCACTTACCAGAGACAGGTGCAGGGGAAGAAGGTACCAGAGAACCAGACTGGCACTGGGACGAAGGGGACCTGGAGGCAAAACCAGCCGGCCTCGGGCAACCAGGTAACACCCGAAAAGTGAGTAAACTAGTTGCACTGAACTGGACTTCTTCTGACGGCCACTGCACCACGCACCCTCTGGGGCAACACCCTACTTGCAGAGGGACTACCATACTAGCTGCAATACCATCAGCCCCAGTAGAGACACTGCAGCGGTGACTCCCTACCTTTAGCCACAACACCGCAAGTGGCGTCAAGAATAACTTTATTCACAAATCCCCTGTAAATATTCCCATTACAAAAAGGGCCCAGGGCACGGAACCGGGTAACGGTCACAATCGTTACATTCCCAATAGAGACACTGCCTGGAACCAAGAACCCCATATCCTTGGGTGCTACAGTTGCGCTATTTGTGTGAGTCTCTGTGGCCTGGAGCCGCACAGTGACCCTGTTCCTTGTGATTGTTAGTCCTATCCCTTATGTCGGGCAGCGCGAGCCGGTAATGGGCACCACCTATGTAGCCGCGGTCCCGGGATCTATCTTGCTACTTTGCCTAAGATGTGCTTGTGAGCCAGGGACTTGAAATCTCCTGCCCTCTGGGCTTCACTGATGGGCTTTTAGTACCCAAAAGTCAAGGAACCCAGTGTCCTTGTTGCTGCGCCTGGTCCTGAGGAAGCTTTGTCTCACAGCTCTCTTTCAGCGACCGTACTTGTTCCTCACCTCTACTGTTCTCCAGTCCCTCTTCCTGTTCCTGCGTGTGTCAGTATAATCCTTCCTCCAAGTCAGTATGCACAGGGAAGCTCCCTTCCAAACTGGTTCTGAGCTCCCCCTACTGGCCTGGAGTTAAGAAGTGTTGTATGGAAATGTACCTGACATGATAAACCACCTCCTTGCTTCAAAGCATAGCATCACCCTCCAGTGAAGAGGGCAACACTACTGTGGCTCCCGGACACTGGGGTGCCACATTCCCTCCTAGTGAAAGTCAGTAGTCCCGGACTGAGGAAACATTTTTCAACCAATACAAAACATTAAACTTGATACATTTTACAAACACAGAATATTTACATTGTTAGCTGTACATTTCTTATTTTCTGCTATACCATCGACTCTCGATGCTGGACAGGTTTCTGACCAAGGGTTCTACGCTTTGACCTTCATAGAATTGGCGGTAACCCCTCACTGCCTGGTATGTTTCCTGACCTGTCCTGGTTGCCTATATCTATTCTGCAAGTAGGCTCAGAGCTCGCTGACAGGACGGGCAGGCTCTCACATTCCCTTAGACTCACCGTGGGCATGACAGATTCGCTGCTAGGCTAGTGTGGCATCTGTTTCTTCGGCTGGCGGGTCTTTAGGTTGGTCTTGAGGCTCTAGCGCGTCAGGTAGGACGACTTGAGGAAAGGTCAGGAATGGGATCACGATAGCTTGACTCACCTGTGTCCAGGTCTTGGGGAATGCTCCAAGGACGGTTTGAATTGTTTCTTCCTCCGATTCTGGAGACTGGGGAACGTCTGGATCATCTTCTCTAATCTTCAGCTGGCTAGAGCATACCTGTAGGTGATCTCTTGAAACTGCGGCTGAAGTCCTCCCTCCATCTTTACTGATGAGGCATACCTTGGGGTTGTCGAAGGTTGATGGCCTGACAGAATATGACTCAGCTTCCCCCTGGTTGTCTAGTTTGTGCACCCTCCATTTCCTTTTGAGGCCCTTCTCTCCAGGTGCTAAGGGAGTTGCTGGGGCTGTTTGGTTGTAGTTCTTCTGTCTCAGCCTTGCCTGGGATAGACTCTTCTCTACACATTCTTGGACCTGGTGGTACCGTTGCTGTTGCTTAGTATCCCAGTCTGCATCCGGTTGGTCTACCTCAGGCGCTAGAACTCCCATGTCCAAGTCTACGGGTAACTTGCCAGGTCTTGCCCGCATCAAGGCGGCTGGGGTGGAGTTGGTGTATTTCACCTGGATATGATTATACATGTCCACCAGATCTGGCAACTTCTCTGGCCACAGGTTTCTCTCTTCAAGGGGCAAGGTCTTTCGCAGGTCTAGCACCACCTGGTTCACCTTCCCACACAACCCATTGGTTTGGGGATGGTACGGTCTCGTCCTTATTTTAAGGCTGGGCCCTGGTCAGTGAGCATTCTTTCAGGGTAACTATGGGGCCGACAAAAGTATTCTTGGAATGCCTTGGCTGCAGTCTTGGCCATCTGATCTTTCACTAGGAACACTACCAGGAACCGGGAGTAATGGTCTACTAAGGTGAGGGCGTAGACATAGCCGGACTGGCTCGGAGCTAGCTTCTTATGATCCAGGGCTACTAGTTCAAGTGGCTGCTTCATGACGATTGGCTGCAGGGGAGCTCTGCATGGACTGCACTCTCGGCACCACCTCTCAATCGCCGTCCTCATGCCAACTCAGTAGAAATGGGTGCGAAGCAGGGCCTCCAGCTTCTTCCATCTGAAGTGCCCTGCCCCATCGTGGTAAGTCTTCAGGACCATTAGGGCATCCCTCCGCAGAACTACTATCTGCTAGACCAGTTCATTGTTTCGGGGATCAATGTTTCTTCTACACAATTTTTTCTTGTAGACAAACAGTTTTCCTTTCTCCTTCCAAAGCTGTTGTGCTTCTTGGGGAGCATTGGGACCAGGATACAAGTCAGCTTGAGTCAATAGTTCCTTGACGGCCGGCCGGGTCACTGTCCTGCATCTTCTCCATTTGTTGTGGAACAATGGGTTGAGGGAAGCTACTTGCTCTGTTGCGTGCCTGTCCTTCACCTGGTGCAAACATTGGGAGACGCAGTGGCGGTAGAAGGCTGGCATCTCTTTCTCCTCCATCTCATTCGAGTCTTCCCCAGCTTCCAGTAAATGAGGCATTCAGGACAGGGCGTCTGCATTTGCATTCTTCCGACCCGCCTAGTATTTGATTGTAAAGTCATAATTGGACAGCTGGGCCATCCACCGCTGCTCCAACGCACCAAGCTTCGCCATCTCAAGGTGTGTCAGCGGGTTGTTATCTGTGTATATCGTGAATTTCACCGCATCCAGGTAGTGTTTTAAACGTTCAGTGACTGCCCAGACCACAGCTAGGAATTCCAGCTTGAAGGAACTGTAGTTTTCGGGATTGCATTCAGTGGGATGAAGCTTCCTGCTGGCATAGGCAATCACTTTCTCTCTGACCTCCTGTACGTGGGACAGTACTGCTCCCAGTCCCACATTGCTGGCGTCGGTGTAAAGCATGAAGGGTTGGCCGTAGTCCGGGTAAGCTAGGATCTCATCTCCAGTAAGAGCCCTCTTCAACTGGATAAAAGGCTTATCTTGTCGACTGGTCCACCAAGAGGTCTTGGAGAGGCGACGCCATCTTGGTGAAACCTCTGATGAACCTCCGGTAGTATCCTGACAGACCGAGGAACTGACGCACTTCCTTGATGGTGGTGGGTCTGGGCCAGTCCTTGATGACATTGACCTTCTCAGGATCAGGGACCACAACTTCAGCGCTCACCATATGTCCCAGGTACTGTACCTTCAGCTTCAGCAGGTGGCACTTGGACGGCTTCACCTTCAGGACAAATTCAGACAGGGCCTCAAACACTCCGGCCAGGTGCTCCAGATGATCTTCATAAGTCTTTGAGTAAACTATGACGTCATCCAGGTACAACAGGACTGTTTCAAAGTTCTTATGCCCTAGGCAGAACTCTATCAACCGCTGGAACGTCGCCAGTGCATTGCAGAGTCCGAATGACATGCAGTTGAACTCTCAGCGGCCCATGTGTGTCGTGAATGTGGTCTTCTCCTTGTCAGCCTCTGCCACTGAAACCTGCCAGTACCCACTGGTGAGATCTAAGGTAGAAAAATAGTTAGTGAATTTCAGGGTTGCTAGTGACTCTTCAATTCTAGGCAACAGGTAAGCATCCTTATGAGTAATGCGGTTAACCTGCCTGTAGTCCACACACATTCTCATCGTGCCATCCTTTTTTTACAAAGACTAATGGAGCTGCCCAGGGGCTACAACTGTCTTTGATCACCCCAGCCTCCTTCATCTCCCACAGCATTTCTTTAGCAAGTTGCTAATGAGCTGGGGGCACAGGGCGGTACCTCTCTTTGATGGGGAAATGGTCTCCATTGGGGATTTGGTGTTGAACCCCTTTCACCTGCCCAAAATCTAGGGGGTGTTTTCTAAATACCCGCTCATATTCCTGTACTACCCTGTGGACATCCTACTTTTGGTGAGAAGGTGTAGAATCAGTACCGATGTGTAGCTGTTGGCACCAATCTTCCAGTTGTCCCTTGTCGCTGTTTCCCTCCGCCTGCTCTGACGGGGCCAAGGGTCCCATTGTTTCTATGGCGTTGTAACTGACAGTGAATAGCTTTGCTACAGTGGCATACCGGGGTAATTTAACCTTCTCCTCCCCACAGTTTAGAACAGGGATGGGCACCCTCCCCTGGCGAACATCAACTACTCCTCTGGCCATCAGGATGTTAGGCCTAGTGTCTGAATACACAGGTTCTACCAGGGCTTGGTAATCTTGACTAGAGTTGAGCGCGGTTCGTGGTTCGAGGTTCTCCAGTTCTAGGCTCGAGTGATTTTGGGGCCTGTTCTAGATCGAACTAGAAATCGAGCTTTTTGCAAAAGCTCGATAGTTCTAGAAACGTTCGAGAACGGTTCTAGCATCAAAAAAACAGCTAATTCCTAGCTTGGTTTCCGCTGTAATAGTGTAAGTCACTCTGTGAATCACACTATTATGACATTTCAGTGTATAGTGTGCGTGAACAGCGCCTTCAGATCACTGCTGTTTCTATAATGGCGATCGCCATTTTTTTTTTTTTTTTCCTTGTCTTCCTTCCCTAAGCGCGCGCGTGTAGTGGGGCGGGCCAGCATGTAAGCCAATCCCAGACACACACACAGCTAAGTGGACTTTTAGCCAGAGAAGCAACGGCATGTGTGATAGGATGTCCATGTCACATGTCCCTGCATTATAAAACCGGACATTTTCCTCCAGGACGCCATTATCTCTTCTGCGTCTTTGGTGTCAGACATCACTGTCGCAGCTCCGTCCTCCTGAGTCCTATCGCCGATACAGCTGTATGCGCTCCATACACAGCGTTAGACAGCATAGGGATAGCACTTTCTATCAGTCCTTTTAAGGGCTGAAACCGGTAGGGTCAGAGCCATAGGTGACAGGTCCTGAAAACAGAGACAGCGTCTGTGTAGCCAAGGTCAGGGATTTCGTCGCTGCATTTCCCCATTAGGAGGGAATAGAAAGGCAGGCTTCCATTCCTCTACCCAGAGCCCCACAATCCTGGCACTGTACCCTCCTGTCCTCTGCACACTCCAACTCTTTTTAACTAAGCCATTATGCTAGCAAACAGTCAGTGTACCTAGTGGCATCCTAAACGTGGCTATTGGACTTTTGTGTAGTCACAGTAGTGCAAAGATATTTGCAGCACGTCTGCCTGCATTGCACACTCCAACTCTTTTTAACTAAGCCATTATACTAGCAAACAGTCAGTGTACCTAGTGGCATCCTAAACGTGGCTATTTTACTTTTGTCTAGTCACACTATTGCAAAGATATTTGCATCACGTCTGCCTGCATTGCACACTCCAACTCTTTTTAACTAAGCCATTATACTAGCAAACAGTCAGTGTACCTAGTGGCATCCTAAACGTGGCTATTGTACTTTTGTCTATTCACACTATTGTAAAGATATTTGCAGCACGTCTGCCTGCATTGCACACTCCAACTCTTTTTAACTAAGCCATTATTCTAGCAAACAGTCAGTGTACCTAGTGGCATCGACGAAAAACAAAAAACCTCAATTTCAATTAATATTAAACTTTTATTGATATATTTTAAAATTTAGACACCCATTAATAGTGAACACACAAAGGGCGTAGATGATGAAGGGGAGGAGCTAAATATATGGGGTCCCTATAGCACCCTATGGGACCTTGCTCCTACCTACCAACGGAGGGTATGACGCCGTAACTGTTTTGGGCGCCCCCGTTCCACGTCGGCTCACCCTCTAGTTGCCCTAGATAGTTAGTGAATTAAAATAATAATTACACTACGGATGGCCATACAATAGTACTAGAATGTATTAAGTACAAAGTGCTCATGTAATCACACTGTCTGATAGATAACAGCTTCCTATCAGGAAAACCAGGACAAAAAATCAAAAATTAAGCCCCAATATAGGTAGGCTTCTGCAGAAAAATTAGTCCATAGTACATGATCCAGTACAAATTAGTACATGGTACAACAAAGTGCTCATATAATCACACTGCGATAGATGACAGCTTCCTATCAGGAAAACCAGGACAAAAAAAAAAAAAAAAACAAAAAAAAAAAAAAAAAAAAAAACCAAAACACAAATATTAAGGCCCAGTATAGGCAGGCTTCTGCAGAAAAATTAGTCCATAGTACATGATCCAGTACAAATTAGTACATAGTACATAATACACAATCTACATTAACATAAGGGAGGAGCACATTAACATAATGGAAAATTCAGTTCCATCTGTCAGTTTTTCCTCCCATGTCCCAGTGTGATATAGTATGGTATGGCAATCACACATGGATAAACTTTTACACAATCATAATTGCACAGATCTGCACTGCATAAACCGATGCTGATACATGTAATGCAATGCCTGAGGGCAATCATGCAGATGATTCTTATAGAGCAGAAAATAAGGGTATAGATAACCCCACAGGGAAGAAAAAAATGGTTACTTCCCTTTTAGCAGCATGCTCTGTATCGCCTCTACGCGTTTCCCCTTTCCATGATATAAGGATCTTCAGGAGGCTGGAGGATTGCAGTTATCAGATGTGAATGTAGGAGTAATCCATGGCTGTGTGCCTACATTTACCTAAATTTACTTAAGTCCTATTGTATATGGTTTTTTCTAAATTTACTTGTCCTATTGTATATGGTTTTTTCTACCTAGTGGCATCCTAAACGTGGCTATTGTACTTTTCTGTATTCACACTATTGTAAAGATATTTGCAGCACGTCTGCCTGCATTGCACACTCCAACTCTTTTTAACTAAGCCAGTATGCTAGCAAACAGTCAGTGTACCTAGTGGCATCCTAAACGTGGCTATTGTACTTTTGTGTATTCACACTATTGTAAAGATATTTGCAGCACGTCTGCCTGCATTGCACACTCCAACTCTTTTTAACTAAGCCATTATACTAGCAAACAGTCAGTGTACCTAGTGGCATCCTAAACGTGGCTATTGTACTTTTGTCTAGTCACACTAGTGCAAATCTATGTGCAGCACCTCTGCATGACACCCTCCTGCTCTGTTTTTAATAAGCTATAATGATAGAAAAAAATACTGCCATTTAGTGGCATCATAGAACTGGCTGTTGTATTCCATTAGTGCCCCACTGGTGCCAAGCTATTTCTAGCACCTCTGCATGACACCCTCCTGCTCTGTTTTTAATAAGCTATAATGATAGCAAAAAATACTGCCATTTAGTGGCATCATAGAACTGGCTGTTGTATTCCATTAGTGCCCCACTGGTGCCAAGCTATTTCTAGCACCTCTACATGACACCCTCATGCACATTTTGCTACGCTAATGTTATAGCAAACTCATGGAATTCATTGCTGCATTTGATAATTCGGAGGGATAGAAAGTCAGGCTTCCTTTAGCTTTTCCTTCTGTTCATAGACAGCATCTCCAAGAGCAATTTCCCCTCCACGTCTAAGTGTGGAGAGGCAGCTAGTGCGCATGCGTGTGCCGATGTACCCCAGCTGCAGCCTAATTACAGTGTTTCGCCTAGTGAGTATGCTCAGCCTGACTGTGCTATTCCTGACGCTAAGTCTTCATTTCGGGATACAGCGCATGCTCCCACACTAAGTGTGAAAAGCCTCTTTGCACAGGTGCTTGCATTCCGTGCCGGGTCTAAGTCCTGTTTTGTGCCTAGACACCATGCTAAAGCTGATAGTCTTTTTTCAGAGACTGTATTTCATGCTACTGAGCATGCTCAGGCACTTACTGCATCAGAGACTAGGTCCGGTAATAAACTCTTTGGCCCTGCCCCTGATGTGGGGGGGCACATATAGACCACAGGGCATCAGGTGTCCTCCCAAATGGCTTGCAGAGGCCCACCCCTATGACTTGTCACCGCATTATTGATGGTCAGACGATGACTGGTGAGGTGTTTGGGTCATGGCAGCCATGAGGTCATCATTGAAGTTGCGGTTCCAAATAGGACGCTAGTTATGCCACTCATGACGTGTCACTCTACTTTTGTCTCCAGGAGGTGCATTGTGGTTCACCCTGGTTTGGGGCGGACCCAGGTTATAAAAGGGGCTGGAGCCAACAAGGAGGTGCGCAGTCTTCTATTATGCTCCGAAAGAGCACACCTCCATGTGTTGAACCCATTGCGGCTTTAGGCCAGAGGTAGGCAAGGATAGGGTGTCGATGCAGGCCACCACCACAGTTGGTAATGCAGAACGGTTAAGACCAGCTCCTGTCCTACCAGTCCTGCAGCCCAGTGGCATTAACAGGCCTGCTGCTGCTGATGCGCCTGCTGTCCAC